>NC_073355.2:21073500-21382500 GCF_027580225.2 Misgurnus anguillicaudatus
ATAAGTGAAATAATTGACTCCGGTCCTTTGAATTATTTGAAAATAATGCACATACCACTTTGGGTGTGCAATATGTAAGGAATAATTGATGACGGGCCATTGAATTATAAGAAAATAATGCAAACCCAAGGTGTAATGCCGTTACACCGCGTGTGTGCATTATTTTAAAATAATTCAAATGACCGGAGTCAATTATTCCTCTTATACCACGGTTACCACAAACATTGCTCTGGTGCCTATTTTTAAGACATTTGACAAGTTAGGTGCGTCGTTATCAGAAATTAATGCATACCCACAGAACAATTCTCAGCCAATCAGAATACAGCATTCAACAGACCTGTGGTATAATTTCTTTTAATTCAACTGCCCGTCATTAATTATTGCTTACATATTCTTCAAAATGTTGAATCCTATTCAAAGCTGTAAAATAAACCAAAGTTAAAACATTTTTCTAGATCAGTGGTTTTCAAACTGGGGGCCGGGGCCCCTAGGGGGACCACGAGATGGTGCCAGGGGGGCCCCAGTTTTATGACATTTTATGAAATACATTAATTTATCATGAATTCTGTGTAATTAAACCTAAAAAATAAGGCTACTAACCAAAAGCACTACTTTTTGTATAATTGAATGTTTTTTTTATTAAAATGTTGAGTTTTGGAACAGTTTTTTGTCAAATATTTTCTTTGGGGGGCCGCAAAGGAATGCACCGTACACAAGGGGGGCCGCACGCTGAAAAAGTTTGGGATCCACTGTTCTAGATCACACTAATTATAACTTAAAAAAGACAGATTGTCTATCCAAAATTGAGACAGATTGAAGACCAAACAGAGGTGTATATGACTCTGTGACCTAAAAAAGCCAATAATGTTGAGGGGAAAAAGGTTGTGACGTGTGAGCCTCCTCAGAACCTTAAATGTTTCTTCTGTACAGCAATGATGACATATTGGTGTTTAAAATTTTTATTAGTATATAAATAAGCAGGTAAATATAATAATTATGTATATGTACAATAATATTACTTATAATCCTGACCTGATTATCATTCTTGATGCATTGCAGCAAATTGTGTGTTGCAGCCATCCATGCAACACGCACACAATCGCTCACAAACACACCTCATACCCCTGTGTATTGCCTCCACAAAGCTCTTTTGCCAGTTACATCATTACCAGAGCAGCATGGAGTGGGAATGACATCATCTTTATAGCAAATGTAAGTGATGGTGAATTCCCTGTCTGTGAGAATCATGATGGATTTATTAGTTTATCTCTCACATTATCTCTCCTGAAACTGAATTTCAAGATTTATATAATTATGTAGTCTGGCTGCATAGTGTATCCATCTGGCCATATACCCAGTTTTTCTTTTATTAAATCAATTTCTCATACAGTAAATCCTTCTTTATCATGTTCTTATGCTTCAGTCTATGGTCAGTTAGAGGTATTTTTACTTTGAACCGAATGCATATGGTGTTATATTCTTTGTTACTATGGAGAATAGATCAGATTATTTTTTACATTAGGTCAGTCAATGTACTGATTTGATTTTGTAAGTTTTATTATATGTCTGTGAGGTCATTGAATGACAGAGGCATGAGACAGATGCCCTGAATTCTTTAAAGAAAAATACACACAGCCATTACAGTATCTGAAGCACCTGGAAAATAAACAAACATAAGGTTTTCTAGATATCAGTGCTTTTTCTGGGTCCTCAGAAAGTCTCTAAATTGATTTGGGAGAAACAAAGTTCAAAAGAGGACATCTAAAGAGGACTTTGTGTTCCAGTTGCAGTTTCTGGCAACCAGAGAAATCGCATCACCTTCTCATCCAACCAATGTCTCTAATCTATCCTGGCACTTTAGCCAAACTGAATTTTCTTTAATCATATCAAGGCAATGCTCACTCGGTACACTGAGATGAAATATAAGTCATATGCCTGAAAGGAATAGGATATTGAATTGTCCATCCACTGCATGCATGTACACGCCTTGAGAAAACCAGGAAGAGATTAACAGAAGATGCAAAATAGCTTGGAAATAAATAAATGATCTTGCAGATGAGACAGCAAAAATTTCAACAGGCAATATAAAAATGGGTAAACCTGAAAGGCTTGGGAAAGGGGCAACAGGTCTCTTTTCACAATAGATGAAAACCTGCACTGTTATATAACTACAATGTTAAAAATAGCTTCCCTAGGGCAGCAAGTGAGATAGCACTGCCAATGTGGCCCCTTTTAAAGAATATACGTGTAACAATCCTGGAGAATAATATATCTCTTACTGTCTTCGGCTTTCTGTCTGTATCCGGATATATGGGTGCATATACTGTAATAATGTTAACCTCTCTTTCAGACTAACCTCCTTTCTGACCAATGAAAGAAGCTATGCCAGTCCTTTCTGCAGGAGCAGGTGCATATCACACGAGTGCACACACTTACTGTACATATAAATGTATAATCACTGACACTGACATGCAGTTTCACGTTTAGGGTTGCATGAGACGCTTGCCCTGCTGACCTCACAGCTGCGTCCAGATGCCAATCACAAAGAAGATATGGTTTTTCTCAAGGACGTCTTTAGTGAGAGGAGTCTCAGCTATCTTATGAAGGTTTCATTGATTCTTTCCACTTTATTCATTTGGACAGTTATGTTTGCACGGTATGGACATCTGTGTATTAAACATTTGTATTCATGTGAATTGTGTTTGTCTTTGCTAGATCCATGAGAAGTTGCGTCAATATGAAAGGCAGAGCCCCACTCCGGTCCTTCACAGTGCCTCCAGTCTAGCAGAAGATGTAAGTGCCATTGTCTTTGTTATAACACATCAGCGTGGCAAAGATTAATGGCTTATTAAAGGGACATTCTACTTTTTTTTTAATAGAATAATTTTCCAGTTCCTCTAGAGTTAAACATTTGATTTTTACCGTTTTGAAATCCATTCAGCTGATCTCAGGGTCTTTAGCATAGCTTAGCACAATCCATTGAATCTGATTAGACCATTAGCATCGCGCTAAAAAATAACCAAAGAGTTTCGATATTTTTCCTTTCTAAAACTTGACTCTTCTGTAGTTGTGTACTTAGACTGACAGAAAATTAAAAGTTGTGATTTTCTAGGCAGATATGGCTATTAACTATACTCTCAAACTGGCGTTATAATCAGTGACTTTGCAGCTATAATAAATTCGCAACAATTTTCTGTCTGTCTTAGTACACGATGTAACTACAGAAGAGTCAAGTTTTAAATAGGAAAAATATTGAAACTCTTTGGTTATTTTTTTGCGCGTTGTTAATGGTCTAATCAGATTCAATGGATTGTGCTAAGCTATGCTAAAAGTGGTAGCGCCAGACCCAGAGATCAGCTGAATGGATTCCAAAATGGTAAAATCAAATGTTTAACTCTAGGGGAGCTGGAAAATTAGTATATATATATATATGGAATGTCCCTTTAAAATACATGAAAATAGTCAATGAGATCAGAGTTGGGTGATTAAAACACATTTTCTGATTTTGGTACTGTAGGTGGCAGAGGAGTTACAAAGTGGACCGATGAGTGTAGAGGAGAAAGAGCTTCTACATCTGCTGACATCACCTCATCTCAAGGTCCAAACTTTATTTATAACAGTCGTGCCTTTATAATGAGCATTAATAAAAGTCAGTGTATCCCATTGCTCATATGTCTGCGGTTTTTAGGCAGTATTGTCGGTTCATGACACAGTGGCGCAGAAGAACTTTGACCCTGTGCTTCCTCCTCTGCCTGATGACTTTGAGGATGATCTAGACGAGGAGTCGGTCAAGATCGTCCGATTAGTTAAAAATAAAGAACCACTGGTAAGACCTGCCATATGCAAAAAATAACAATATATAATATTTAGCAAACATATTTATGTCAGTTATCCACAGCCACAGTGTATAGTGTGTCTCTATCTCTCTCTCCTCTCTCAGGGTGCCACTATTCGGCGGGATGATTCTATGGGGTCTGTGGTTATAGCTCGTATTATGAAGGGAGGAGCTGCAGACAGGAGTGGTGAGTACAAACCATGTGTTAAATCTTTCATTTCAGTTCTTGTTGGAATCCACAATAATCATTAAATGGCTAGTTCACCCTAAAATAAAATGTCATAATTTACACAACGTCGTGTTGTTTCTACCATCGAATGTGTGATTACTATCACTATCAAAGCAAAAAATGCAAACGAATTGCTGCACGGGGTGTAAAATGCTCTTCTCGGTGCTCTTTGGATGCAAGGGATAATTCTAATCAGTATATAAGAAATCTCCAAGGCACTCGAATAATGCAGAAATAGTTAAAAAGCCTTTATTTTACATGGCTTAATCTTTAAAAACATGTGACAAACACACCTACGCGTTGCCTTCGTCTTGTTAGCTGCAACGCGTAGGTGTGTTTGTCACATGTTTTTAGGTGTATTTGTGTATATACTGATATGATATAATTTTGTTTTGGGGTGCTTTAAATAAACTATTAAAGGGGTCATATGACGTTTCGAAAAAGAACAATATGTTGTGTATTTCGTGTAATACACTTTCTTTATGTGGTTTCAGGTAAATAAAAAACATTATTTTCCACATACAGTCCATTATAGTTGTTCCCATATGTACTGCCTATCTAAAACTCATCGATTTTTGCAAAGCTCATTGGGTAACACTTTACTTACCCAATGAGTAGGGTGTTCATAAGACTGACATGACACCTTCCTAATCATCACATGACACTTTCTATGAACATGAAGAAGATTCTACAAAATGTTCAATTATGACATTTTTAATGCAAAGATGACATTGTTTGAGATGTCTTTGTTATGACAACTTCACATTAACCAATACATCATAACTCGTCATGACAACTTGACATTACAAAAATCAACATAACTGACCACTTTTTACCAATCATACATATTGAATTTGTCATTAAAATGTCATAAAGGGTTAATACTTTGTCATATAATTGTATAAAAGCATCATGAATATTTTTCTTGACCTCAACTACAGAGGTACAAATATATTTTGTCATTTAAATGTCATTAAGTGTTAATACTCTGACAAATAGTTTTATAACAACATCATGAATAATCTTCAGTTCATAATGTTTTTTTTTTTAAGTTTCCTAAATGTGTTTAACAAATAAAGTCAATAATCCAATAATAATAATAATAATAATAATAATAATAAATTGATAACATTATATTTTATTGCATTTGAAGACCGATTCACCTAAAATGAAATAAAAATTGTACAATAATGGATTAAGCCATGCTGTGTTGGATCCATATCACTGCAAAAAAAATAAAAAATAATTTCATTAAATTAATTAAATGTTTTGTTAGTTTTTCTTCTATGTCAGAAAATGTCAGAACCCTCTGTGTTATAAAGAACAAGTTCTGTTAGTTTGTCAGTTTTATGTATTGTGCACATATAAAGTTAATTATAATCTTTTGAAGTGTCTGTTGCATTTTGTTCAGGTATTTAAAATTATTTGACAGTATTAACACTGTAATGTTAACCCATAAAGCTAGGTAGTTTGTAAGTTTGATAATTATTTTGCTATGTCATGTTTATGACACATTTATGACAATTTATGATGTATTGGTATGTCAAGTTGTCAGAACAAAGACATTTCAAACAATGTCATATTTGCGTTAAAAATGACATTATTGAACAAATGATACTTAATGACAGTTGTCATAAATGTGCATAAAATCTTTTTCATGTTCATGACACGTGTCATTTTATGATTATGAAAGTGTCATGTCAGTCTTATGAACTCAGTGGATGAGCCTTCATTTCACATCTCCTTGGGTTTGAGACTTCATTCTTTGTGACTTTACTGTCAACAGCTTTTAACACTCCAAAGACAACATGAAAAAAACATGAAATTTGACCCCTTTAAGTGAACTATTTTGTTGTTTTTGGCTTGTATAAGCTATATCAATAGAAAACTATTCCAGCCTTAGCATATCTGCTAAAAGACATGTAGACCATCTGTGTGGTCAAGCAGAGTCTCCAGAGACCCAATCAAGTGAATCAAAGAGACTCACTAACCACCTGACCACAGCTGTCATCATCCTCCAGGCTGTGTATGTGGTGGTTGGAATGATTTTCTCGCTCATTAAAAATTCATTGAACTGCTCATATAAAGCGCATTATGGATTCAAAGACAGGTACAGGCACAGCTCAAATGTGTAAAAACAGTCTGTAAATCTGGTAGCCCTCCTCTCTCCAAAGGTCTGGTGCATGTAGGTGATGAACTGAGAGAGGTGAATGGCATCTCTGTAATGTACAAGAGGCCGGATGAGATCAGTCAACTGCTGGTAATACTTTATTTTGGATCTGTTCTTTCTTCTTATTATAATAATTTACATTTATAGTTATGATAACAGAATTAATCAAGAGGTTTTTTATTAGTCTCAATCTCAAGGTTCTATTACACTGAAGATCATTCCAGCGATAAAAGAGGAAGACAAGCTGAAAGAGAGCAAGGTAAATGATTATTAAAATCAAGGAGATTTAGAAACCCTACCTCATTCTTGTTGACCACTGCCTCATAATGAAGTAACTGTGTAACTTCAGGTGTACATGCGGGCACTATTTGACTACACTCCATTGGAGGACAAAGCCACGCCGTGCCAGGAGGCGGGGCTTCCATTTAAACGCGGCGACATCCTGCAGGTGGTCAGTCACGATGATCAAACGTGGTGGCAGGCCAAGAGAGTCGGAGACAGCAACCTGCGTGCAGGACTCATCCCATCAAAACTCTTTCAGGAGAGGTGAGACTAACAACTCCTGAAACACACCAGTCTTCAAAAAAGGAGTTATTATCAGGAGATACTTTAGGTCATATCTTGCCACTGGTGTCTTTAAAAAAACATAAACAAATGTGCTATGCTAGTCCACAAGCTTGACCAGGATCAAACCAATACCAATCCGTATAAACCATCCTAACACAAAGCTACATAATCTTTAAGACTGTACTAATATAAAATAAAGCATAGACTGAATGCACTGTAAATTACTTTGGATAAAAGTGTCTGCCAAATGCATAAATGTGAATAAAAACAGTGAAGCTTGACTATTGCTAGTCACAAATGAATGCTATGAGTGGTTTTGTCAAAATCAGTATAGGACTAATACTGAATTCTGATCTCAGATGAATTCCATGTAAATCTTACTAGGTATAGAATTGGACCAGTGGTCTCCCGGGTTTATCTTGACTGGATACTCCAACCCAGTCTCTCAGAGTTGTGTATAAATAGCACTAAGTGTAAAAATTGTGCAATACGTACGCCAAATTCCACTTTGGCGTGAATATGATACGCCAGTCCTTCCCATTCACTTAAACGGTGCATCTTTTTTGTAGTTTTATTTATTGATTTCTCATTTTTTTCTGTTTTTTTACCATTTTCGCTTGGGTTTAGGGTTAGAACAACTTTTTGTTATATAAAAATGACATCCTAACCCAAACCCCAATTCTAACCCCAACTCCAAGCGACCATGGTTTAAATATGGACAAAAACATGGAGAAACCTGTATATTAATTAACCTCATTAAGCAAATCTAAAATCTAACCATAAACCCAAGCGAGAATTGTTTAAAAACAGAAAAAAATTGAGAAACCAATAAATAAAACGACAAAAAAAGATGCACCGTTTAAGTAAATTGGAAGGACTGGCGTATCATATGCACACCGAAGTGGAATTTGGCATATGTATTGAGACTGGGTAGGATACTCTCATGTTAAGCATTGTTAAGAGTTTTACTCATCAATGTGTTTGATCTTGTAGCATTTCTCACAGCTCTGGGATTAATATTTGAGACTATTGTGGAAAGCTTTACAGGAGATTGTGGTCAAGAGATAGCATGTTTCACACTGTCTGAAGTTTTAAATATGTGTTTCTTCCCTTCAGGCGATTAGCGTACAGAACAAAAATGGGCTCTCTTCCAAATTCCAAATCGCCAAAAAAGTCTTTCTGTGAGTATTTACGTTTTCTTATTGAAAATCCATTCAGTCATTATTTAGTGGTAACAGAAGCTTATTGGATTTGTTTTTTAATTATTTAAGCTTATTTGAGCTTCAACCAAGTGCTCCAGGTCTACTAATATAAGCTGATTAGAAAACAGACACATCTGCAATTTAAAAACATGTCAACTCTCTCTCTCTCTCTCTCTCTCTCTCTCTCTCTCTCTCTCTCTCTCTCTCTCTCTCTCTCTCTCTCTCTCTCTCTCTCTCTCTCTCTCTCTCTCCCTCAACACACACACACACACACACACACACACACACACACACACACACACACACACACACAGAGGTTTTCATCTTTTGTGGGGACATTCCATAGACATAATGGTTTTCATACTGTACAAACTGTATATCCCCTAACCCCAACCTTCACACAAATTGGTATGTTATTTTTAAGTTAAGCCATGCTGGGTAAATATTGTACAGAACACACCGCCAGGTTAAAATTGACACAATGCTAGGTTGTTTTAACCCAGCTGCTGGGTTGTTATAACCCATGATTGCATAACAACAACCCAACATTGGGTCATTTTTAACCCAGCATGTGTTCTGTCCCATCTTTACCTACACTGTAAAAATAATATGCTAGATTATGCTGCATCCATTTTTTAAAGTAAGTTTTACTTGAAATTTTAAGCAGTTGCATGAATTGCTTAAAATTCCATGTAATACTTACTTTAAAAAAATGGATGCAAAAAAAATGGAATTTTTAAATAAATCCAGCCTTTTTTCAGTGCATTACGGGTTAAAATTAACGCCATTTTAGTGTATAGAAAACGTTCTGCTATTTCAGATTTTCAAAAAACATCATTATGTTTATATAAACATGTTATATGCTTGTTTCCTCATGGGGACCTCAAAATGTCCCCGCAAGGTCAACAATTTACTGATATTCCTATCTTTGTGGGGACATTTGGTCTCTCTTTCCTAACTCCAAGCACCAGGGTCAATAATTTAAGAGATAAATTAACTTTGTAGTTTTGCCTTTTTTGTCATCAACATTTTTTCATTTCTTATTTCTGCCAACACCAGATGACCAGGGATGTGATAAAGGTGAGTCTTCTAGATAACACATTCACACACATACACATGGTGGGGCCACAGTAATTAGGATTTAGGCCAGTGTCTTACTAAATCCTCTTTAATACCTCAGTGTGTGTGGACATATGCTACTACAGTAATATTACTACTTTACTATACAAACGCATGCACAACAGTCAACACTGAGTTTACTAGTCAAGTTTTACATTTGAAATCTAATTTATTTTACATTTAAGACCTGCATTATTACAGTCACATAAAAAGTGTCAGGGTAATATAAAAAAAGAGAAGAGATATTTAAAAAATACATCTTCAGTTCATTGTCATTTTCCATTTGTCATCTTTCCAACATTCTGATTTTATTCTCATCTTTAACCTTATTAAGGGTATTTCCAGTTTTCTTACAATGTTTTCAGCTGTCGAGTGATGCTACAGTGCATTCATCTTTCATCTTTCATCTGTATCAATCTCAATCTTCAACCTCATGCTCCCTTGGGTTATTAACAATTAATGTGTGCAGTCAACACATTCCAATTGAAGTACCTCTTAAACATGCAGGAAATTTAAAAGAAACAATTCACCCAAAAATGAAACTTCTGTCATTATTTATTCACTCTCATGTGTTTTTTCCTATGAAACCGGCGTGGTCTCATGAGAATTTGTACGTATTTTGCGAGTTGGCTAATTCGTATGAATTCATACAAAGTTAATTGTGCAAAATCATGAAAAAACAACAACAACGAAACCAAACCACTAACCCCGCACCTAACCCCAACGTCACAGGGGTCAAGGCAGTGTTGGTGTAAGTTACTTTTAAAAGTAATGTATTACAATATTAAGTTATTCCCAAAAAAAGTAACTAATTGCGTTACTTAGGTACTTTTCATGGAAAGGAATGCTTCATTAGTTTTTAGTTACTTTTGTGTTACTTTTTCTTGGCTGAGGCTTGATCTCTTTCAGGCCTTGCAGGTGTTTTTATGACTGAAAAGTTCTGCATTCAGAAATTGCATATTTCATCACAAAAATGTTGAGCTCTGGCCTGCCATTTCAGTTTCTGACTTAAACTGTTCGCACACAGGCGTGTATGCATAATGAGTGCATAATGTGACTACGTTTAGTTGAATTTAGTACATAATTTTTTAAAATCAAATTCTTTAAACTAAAAAAGTAACTTAAATATTAAAGGCGGAGTCCACAATGTTTGAAAAACGCGTTGGAAAAGGAGACGGGCCGACTACCAAAACACACTTATAGCCAATCAAATCAAATCAAATGCCGGGTTGCGTATGTGTGGGGCGGGTCTATCAACAGAAGGTCCAGATTCTATTGGGGTAGGGGCGTGTTTGTTTAGGTGATTTCAAATATCAACATTGGCTTTCAAACATCATGGACTCCGCCTTTAATGTGTACATTTAAAATGTAATGCATTAAAGGGTGTTACCAACACTGGGTCAAGGCAAATCGTACATAAACTTACGAATGTGGTCGTATGAATTAATACGAATTAGCCAACTCATACTGTAAAATATGTATGAATTCTCGTGAGATAGCATTGGTGAAACACAAACAAGTATTTTCTGACTTTCCCATAGGAAAATAAATATACTATAAAAATCAGTGGGTGCTCTCAAATGTGTGGTTACTATCATTTAACTGTACATTTATTAATTAATTTACTTTTACATAGGGATGGCTCCCGCGAAACTGACGTTTCGACACTGTGTCGAGATCCCGAAGCGTAAATGTTTCGAAACACTGCTCCGAAATGTGATTCGAAACACCCATGTCACGTGATGAAGTGATTCGAAACACCAAGCGGTGCATTTCACAAGTATTTCGAAAGGTGGCGTACCTGTCGAATCTGTGTCGAATCTTAAACTGACAGGGTAGGAAACAAATCTGAAAATACCACATAGATGCGTTTTTGGCAAGATCAAATACTATAAATTACTGAAAAGAAGTAATTTTTCCTCATAGGTAACACTTAGGCTACTTACAAAAAATGCATGCCATCAACAAGTGTCCCTTGTTTGAGAATGTTTTCGAAGGCTGGAGAAATTATATGTAAAAAAGAAGCTGGTTGAGTGTATCAACACAGAACAATTTATATATTTGAATAAAGATCTTTATATGTAAACAATGTGGCATATTATGGCTTGATATATTTTATGAATCTCTTATTATTTATTTGGTATATCTCTATTCCATTTTTTTATTATTAAATAGACCCGAATAGCATATAGTTATCGACAATTGTGAGCCTAAAAGCTCATGTAGTTGTCAAACAGATGATAAAACAACAACTAAAAACATTTTATTATGATGATGTAGCGCATGCATTTCCCGGGTTCGATCCTAAGATCTATGCATGAGAGACGAGAGCACTATCCACTCTCCCATTATATCACTTGTGTGTCAATCAAACAACATGTGTGATACAATGTGTCAGCGCTCGTCTAAAATCTTGTCAAGGCTGCTTTATGTAAAGACATGCAAACGACCACTAGGTGTCACTGTGGAGGCGGTTTCGGATTGATGTTTCGAAGCCTCGAAACATACGGCACAATTGATTCAACTGTTTCAGTGTTTCACGAAGCCTCGCTCTGCCCACCACTACTTTTACACCGAAGAAACGATTTTGTAGTTCTGGGACTATTTGCCAGGAGCTCCCTCTTTTTGTCATTTCGCACCACAGGAACGATTTTTGTTCAGGATTAAATTATCTCCTTATGATCCAATTCTTTTTTTAGTCATCCAGCCACCAAAGGGGGATTATAGTAAACAATGCCTAAAATGTTATTATAGTGTGTTTTTTTCTGTTGGAGCTTTACAGATAAACTGCTATAGAAAATAACTGCATAAAGGTTTTGTGTTTCAGAAAATGAAGAAACTCGTGCAGATAATGACAGACATTTCATTATGCAATAAACTATGTCTTATCATTTCATCATTTTCCATCCAGCCACTAACAAACCCTTTCGTTTGGTTATGGCCACCATGATCTCAATGAATATCTCCCATCCACCTGCCTGCCTGCCTCACTTTCTTGTCCTGCCTGTCTAACAGTGCCTGTTCTGCAGCCCAAATCTACTTACCCTTTTTCCTCTCTCCCTCTCTTGTTTCCTCTGCTCACTCCCTCTCTCTCCCTGCTTGCCTCCCTACAGAGGACTGTGACTGTGAGGGCTATTTCAATGGACAGTACATAGGTGAGAACCTGCATGCCCTCTCCTATACCCGGTGCCTGAGATACACTAACCTTTTGCCTGTGTGTGCTTCAGTTGCTGCTTCTGTGCTAAAGGTTTTTTGATTGAAGCAGCTATGGGAGATCTCTTCCTGGAGGGAGGCTTATTGATCAGCGTGAAGCAAATTGTCGGTCAAAAACAATGATTTGTTATGAATAAAGCATAATAAAAAAAGAGTAGGGAGAGCGAGCGTTGGTGTTTAAAGTGTGAGGAACATGTCTGGCATGTTTGAAATCTCATTAGTTAGTGGGTGTTAATTTGAGAAGCTGTTAAGGGAGACGAAAGGAAGCAATATGGTTTTTGATCTTTTATACTATTTTCAGAACTGATGTATGATCTGCATAATTCATCTTTCTTTGAAACTCAAGTCTGTTTCTGAGAGATCTCTGACAAAAGTAAATTCTGCAACTACATTGCTTTTACCTGATGAAGTAAATAATCCAGACAGCAAACTGTATGCAAATAAAAAACTCAGTAGGTCTAGTTCTTAGGAAATCCCCCTTCATCTCTGGTTAAAATGTGACCAAGTACCAAACCAGGTGAAAAGATCTTCCTCCCCTCTGAAAGGCAGTACAACTTCCTTGCCCGCTTTCTTCCTTTTTCTATTCCTCTGCTGCCCCCCACCAAAAATAAAAACCCACCCCTTACAGCCACTGTAAAGTTGTTGCCCTGCTGCTGGACACTATGCACATTTCACCCTGCACGACTGGCTGTGCACTCCTTCACTCACTGAGTCAAGTGTGTGATACCTAATATACGTAATGACAACTCTCAGCCTATAAACACTGACCTAGGATCATTTCATTTAATGTATTAACTTCATATAATGTTAATCTTTTGGGAAGTGGCAAACAGAGAACTCTAAATGAAGTCGATCTGGAAATTTGTATGGAATCTGCACATCCTCTGCCTATTCCTGCCCAATTTGCTGTATGCCAGTCTAATATGTATCTTTGTACCTTATATACCCCTAAAGAACATCTTAAGATGTTTCTGGGACAGTAGATGTACCCTTGAGGGTAGTTCCCCCACTTACAAGATATAGGTACAAATGTTGACCCCTTAAAAGTTTGTAAACGTTGCAACATCTCCGGGTGGCCGGGGCTTAGCTGGAGGCATAAGAGTCGTGGAGGCAATGTTGACAAGCTAGCACGTTTTAAGAGAGATTTATTAAACATGAATACAGAAGAAGGTTAGGAACTGTCCGAATATGTACAGTCACTGATTCTGCGGGAGCGTGACAGCTATTTTTGTAAATTAACTCTCGCGATTTTAACCAGGTTTTGGATATTTCCTAGACAGTATAAATTACTTTCAGGTGCTTTGGGGAATTTTGTGAAGGCTTATTGTCTAATCTATCGCTGGGCTAACTATTAACAATGTGGATTATTTTAAGAGACCATTCAAAGGATGGCACAGACATCTATTGCTGTTTGTTTAACATTTAAGCTAAACAATAGCGCAGTTGGCGACTTTTCACCTATAAAACAGAAACTTGCTGATTTGAACTAGATAAAACCAACACACCAGTACATATGCATAGATTATTTTACCTGCTATGAAGTGTGCACTGCAAACACGAGCATTATTTATGATCGTCTCCGTCCAGTCTGTACTCCGTATAGCGTTCAACCACAATTGTCGTCTTGATTTCTGTGAAGGAATGTCTGTCGGGATCCGGTAAAACTTTATTTTTGAACCAAAAGTGCTGTTCCTTCTATTGTGGCAGCCAAAAACCAATACAGTCTCCTGAGGTTGCATATAAATAGCACAAAGTGTAAAACTCGTGCAATACATACGCCAAATTCCACTTTGGCGTGCATATGATACGCCAGTCCTTCCCATTCACTTAAACGGGACATCTTTTTTGTCGTTTTATTTATTGGTTTCTGGATGTTTTTCTGTTTTTTAAAACATTTTCGCTTGGGTTTAGGGTTAGATTTTAGATTAGCTTAATAAGGTTATTTAATATACAGGTTTCTCAATGTTTCTGTCCATATTTAAGCCATGGTCGCTTGGAGTTGGGGTTAGATTTGGGGTTTGGGTTAGGATGTCATTTTTATATAACAAAAAGTTGTTCTAACCCTAAACCCAAGCGAAAATGGTAAAAAAATGCAAAAAATTGAGAAAACAATAAACAAAACGACAAAAAAAGATGCCCCGTCCAAGTGAATGGGAAGGACCCGCGCACCACATGCACGCCAAAGTGGAATTTGGCGTATGTATTTGCACGAGTTTTACACATCGTGCTATTTATTCGCATTTTCAGGAGACTGGGCTGCCAAAAACACATCAAGATGCCATTTTAAAGTCAAAACCTCAAACTTTTATCATGCAGGCTATAGTTATTTATTTTTTTATTTTTTTATATAATGCTTTAAAACATTTAACAATATACAAAACATACAGAATACACACAAACCTCTACAGGAATGAAAAAATAACAAATTATATATGTAAAGTTTCACAAATAAAACACAATAACACGATAACAGAAAGATGAATTAGTACAATAAAAATAAATAAATAAATGAATCAAATAAATAAATAAAAAATATAACGCCGGCTATAGTTATTTTTTGCCTCCAGCTAGAGCGGTGACATCACAGTGACGTGGGCGATTAAGGGGGCTATATTTTGTAAGTGAATGAATTTCAGCTACCTAAAAGATTATAGCATTCTCTGCTCCATTTAAAACAATTCACCATCAATTCCACAGAAAACCCATGTGGGTCCACTGGTGAAAATAATACTGATGTTGTTTTCACTCATGGTCAGTTATAAATGAGTTCAATAGAGTTCAAAAGTAACTGATTGTGGTCAGTTGTTGACGGCTGAGTGTGGTGTATGCGGAAGTGTGAGGTGGTCTAATGCGCATTGTAGTCTCTTCAAAGTGTAATCCAGTGGTACCCTCCTGTGGCCAGGTGTTTTCCTGGGATTTTTATTCAGGTATAGTGCTTGTTCTTCACACAGAGACCAACACTAACCTCCATATCCTGATATATAATACACTTAACATTGCTCTTCATAACTGCAGCAATGTTGCATACTGTACAGTAGGCCTATGTTAAGGGTGAAGATGCTAAGGATGCGCAATGGAGTGGGAACTAGTTGGATTAGTTCGATAAATTGATGGATAATGTTAAAGGCTCAGGATTGTTTATATCTTATTTATGTATTTAGCTTAATTCTCTGTTCAGTAATTGTAAAAGTTTTGTCAAACAGCTCTAAAAATAATAATGACTGGTTTGGTTTTATCAGTTGCATTAAAGGTGCAGTGTGTACATTTTAGCGACATCTAGTGGTGAGGTTGTGAATTGCAACTAACGGTTCAGTCCACTGCTCACCCCTCGCTTTTGAATCTATGCCAGCCGCCACAGGAAAAACATGTCATCAACGGAGACAACTTCGTAAAAAAGTTTGTCCATTATGGGCTTCTGTAGAAACATGGCGGCACAAAATGGTGACTTCCACGTAAGGGGACCATCTGTGTATGTAGATTAAAACTTCTAAGATAATATAAACATAAAGGTTCATTATGAAAGGTCTTTATACACCCCTGATAATAAAGTTTTGTATATTCTTTTGCATTTCTTTTAAAAATTACACACTGCACCTTTAATGTTAATAGGCTATACATTTTTACTTTTGGTTAATACTTTTAATGAAGATATAACTTCTTCAACTGTCTTTCAAATAATAACAGCTTACATCACACTGTATAAGTGAATGAGTTAATTATGAAATATAATTGTAAAAAAAATTAATTTATAAAATATCCAAAAAAGACACACATTCTGATACGTATACCTCTTCTGTGTCTCAGCTGGTTTGCGGAGAAGTTTTCGTCTAAGTCGAAAGGATCGTCGTGGTTCTGCAGGAGATGCCAGTGTTTCTGACCTGAATGAGACGGAGTATCTGACCTATGAAGAAGTGACACGATACCAGCAGAGACCCAACGAGAGACCTCGATTAGTAGTTCTCATTGGTAAGACAATATGAATTATAAATATCAGACCCTATTATATTTTGAAAAATATACATTTTAAATTATTATGTTTTGAATGACCCAAAAATGAAAATTCTGTGATCATTTACTGAAACTTATGTTTTTACAAACCTGTATACATTTCTTTGTTTTGATGAACACAAAGGAAGATATTTTGAGAAATGTTTGTAACTAAACCGTTCGTGGACCCCATTGACTTCCATAGTATTCTTTTTTCCTACTTTATAAGTGAATGGGGTCCACGGACGGTTTGGTTCCAAACATTTCTCAAAATATCTTCCTTTGTGTTCATCAAAACAAAGAAATGTATACAGGTTTGTAGGAACTCATTTTTGAGTGAACTATCCCTTTAATGTTTAAACAGGAATTTATTAAAGTACAGAAAATGTTTAGTGCATTGCAATAGCAAAGTCCATTAATTGGACATCCTAAAGATGTTTATATAATTGTGACCCACTTTGTAAAAACCCAGTTTTCTACATAAAATTATCCATTAACACCATTCTGTGAAAGTATAACCATGATATCTTTAATATTGACTGAGTAAGGTCATGTCAAAGATTGAAATCTAAATAATGCTTCTAATTTCAGATTAGGAGATTTAAGACTAGATTTCACAGACAGGGTGACAATTTGGATATTGAAAATAAATGCATATTTGCTTTAAAATAAAGGCCTGTAAAGTTTGCTGCAAATGTACCCCACATTATAATACAACACTGACCCCTAGTGGCAATAATTTCTAAAAGAAAATTGTGTAATACGTTTACTATGCACATAATCCGTGTTTGTGTGCAGGTTCTCTGGGAGCACGTATCAATGAGCTGAAGCAGAAACTGATAGCTGAAAATCCCTATCGTTACGCCGTGGCTGTGCCCCGTAAGTCTTAACAATTTGTTTTTTATAGTTTTACTGTAACATGAACCTGTAGGGTAATACCAATTTGTACTTATTTTCATAAAAACTGTTTTATTTAGCACGGAAAAAAATTGCACATCTGTAATCCTATATTTTAATCAAATCAGATATTATATTTTTATATATAATATAAAATATTTATGACAATATGAAATTTCACTTTTTTTTAAGATGACTTAACTTAAATAACTTAATTTTAGTAAACCATTCTCTGCAAGCAAGTGAAAAAATGGGTCATTGAAATTTGGCTCCCCTTGTGATGTCAGAAGGGGATAATATCGCACCTTAATCTGCACTATCCAACCACAACAGTGCTATTTAGTGCAGAGCTATTGCATTTTAAAGGACACACCCAAAACAGCACATTTTTGCTCACACCTACAAAGTGTCAATTTTAACATGTTATAATAAATTATCTATATGGTATATTGAGCTAGAACTTTTTCATACACTGTAAAAAAAATTGCTGTAATTTTGCAGCTGGTTGCCAGTAACTTACTGTAGAAGATAAAGTCTGAAAATGTTTCATGTTCATTTAACTTTGAACAAAATGTTGCCAGTACATAAATGTAAAATCTACAGTAAGTTACTGGCAGCTAGTTGCCAGTAATACCAATTAATACTGTAATTTCTACAGACATTTTTTACAGTGTATACATACTCTGGGGACACCATAGATTTATTTGACATCTTAAAAAAGTGAAATGTGCGAAATGACCCTTTTAAAATGTGATGAATATAACATGGAGGTGTTGCCTTTTGGCATAGACAAAATGTGTCATTATACACTTCGGGAAAAATCAACACAAACACCTGAAAGCTTCTCTTGCATCTCGGCTTCTGTCCCCTATCCCAGACACCACACGACTCAGAAAGCCTCATGAGAAAGAGGGAGTGGAGTATCACTTTGTGACCAGGCAAGCCTTTGATGCCGATGTCCAGAATAACAAGTAAGTTATAGACTGACATTGTGACGTTCTCCTTTAGCAGTCACTGCGTACGTGACTGTCTGGTGAGCTCTCGCTTTAATATTTCATCCGTAGATTCATAGAGTACGGGGAGTATAAAGAGAATCTGTATGGGACCAGTATAGAAGCCATCCGCTCTGTTCAAGCCAAGAACAAGATGTGCCTGGTGGATGTACAGCCTGAGGTAATATTGAACAGCTTGTCCCTCAGGCTATGATGCTCTAAACTATAAATATTGCCATTTATGATTCATAGGAAAACAGCAATTGAACAAGGAGTCCTATATTCCCATTTCAGAAGTTCTTCTGCTATGTGTTGACTACTTTATCCATTAGGTGGAGCTACTTATCTAGAGCAGATAGCACAACCGTTACATTAACCCTAATGACAGAAATCGTTCTTGTAGTCAGGGGGAGATTTATCTTACACTTCCTCTCATGCATTTTTAATGCAAGACTTGACTGCAACTGTGTTTAAAGCTGAACAGCCAGTTTGTCGAGGTATACAGGCATTCAGTGTTTTATATTGCTCAATTTACTTCATACATATCCAACTAAAATGCCCGCATTTGTTGTACTTTGGATGCTACAGCACATCACAGAATGAGATGCCTGTGTCATCACCAGGTTCCTAACTTGTTTACTATAGTTCCTTTGCCATCTTGTTAGATAGATAGATAGGTGGATAGATAGATAGATAGATAGATAGATAGATAGATAGATAGATAGATAGACAGACAGACAGACAGACAGACAGACAGACAGACAGACAGACAGACAGACAGACAGACAGACAGACAGACAGACAGACAGACAGACAGACAGATACATCTGCCTCCGCCATCTCCGTCAAAAATGAGATATTATGGCTCGCTTAAAGGTGCAGTGTGTAAATTTTAGTGGCATCTAGTGGTGAGGTTGCGAATTGCAACCAATGGCTCAGTCCATTGCTTACCTCTTGCTTTTGAAACGCGTAGAGAAGCTACGTTAGCCGCCACCGAAAAAACATGCTATCGTCGGAGACAACTTAGTAAAAAAGTTTGTCCGTTAAGGGCTTCTGTAGAAACATGGCTGCACAAAAATGGCGGCTTCCAAGTAAGGGGACCCTCGGTGTATGTAGATAAAACGTCTCATTTTAAGGCAATAAACAAATAACGGTTTATTATGAAAGGTATTTATACACCCCTGATAATTTAGTTTTGTATATTATTTTGCATTTCTGTCAAGAGATCCTTCTAAAAATTACACACTGCACCTTTAAAATCGGATTAAAAATGTTCAATTACAAGAAAACATGTCTGACGCACTTAGATGCACATGATTAATTTTATATTGGTTTAAAACTGTTTGATTTTGTTGCAGATGTAAGAAAGCATAATGGTACACCACCAATGAAGTTTTCTGTTTTTTCCTTCTGCCATAGGCATTGAAGGCCCTGCGGACAGCAGAGTTTAAGCCTTATGTCATTTTCGTAAAACCTAAAATTCCAGAAGGTCGCAGGCGCCGCAGTGCTACCACCTCACCAGGAGGGGTCGAACACGGACGAATTACAGTGAGTCTGACCACAGGTTTACATCATCCATCTCGGAGGAAACCACGTGATACTGATCAAAGATAATCCACCTCTCCAAAATCAGCCATCTAATAACAATCGGGATGAAATTGCAGAGACTGTCTGGTTCCAGAATGAGCCAAATTTCGCATGTACATTTCTTGAGAAATCACATCATCCATATGTCTCGCATTTAGCTGGTCTGATTATTTATTTCTTTTTAAATTGCTATCATCTCACTTTCATTCATATTCATGCCTCACTGTATCATTTTCTCTTCGTCTTTCAGGAAGAGGACCTGCAGGAAATGCGTCTGTCGGCACACCAGATAGATCAGCAGTATGGACACCTAGTGGATCGGGTCCTGATCAAAGAGGACACCGCCAGTGCCTGTGCAGAACTGCGTAGCATCTTGGAAAGATTGGAACGGGAGACTTTTTGGGTTCCTCTGAGCTGGGTCAGGGCTTAGTACGCCCATACCTCCTTTCAGACTGTTGACCAACACCCCCACTGATAGCATTTCAGTGTTGGGCTTATTTTTCTTCCATTTTGTGCAGCTTGACTGCTCTTGCCGTCTAGGGTCTGGCTTCTCTGAGCACTGCCATCTTCACAGGTTTGGGTTCAAGTGGTACATCGGCATAAAGAAAAAAGAGGTTCAGACCGTAGAGGGTAAATGTACAGATTTTGGTTGTGGTTTGGGACATGTAGGCACATATGCACTTAATGGCCATGAATGATCTTATTTATTTTTAATGGCATTAGTTTTTTTTTTTTTTTGTATATGTCATGAAGTTTGTTTGTGGCGTATTTATGACAGCAAAGCTATAACAAAAAATTATTGATTTTAAATTGCTATTCAACATCAGTATTCTTCCTGAGGAACAGGGCACTTTGGGAAATGCACAGGTTGGACTATAAAATGTTAAACAAATATCAAGCTTATTCATTGTAATGCACACCCATAAAGAGACTTTCTTAGCGATAAATCATTTTGTTTTACCGTCCCAAAGCTTTAGCTATTATGTCTCTACTTTCATCATAAAATCAGGTTATCTTTACAGAGCATGACTGATCAATGTTTAATCCTACATAATAAAAAATAGCCTATTTAATTTCTGCAGTGCCAATGCCTTTCACAATGCACCTACTGTAGCTTTTCTTGACTGCGGATTTTCTTTAACAAGAGGGAAATGAGATACCATGCCAAAGCACTTAAGCTGTACAATATCTGTGTAAATATTTTAAAACTAAGCATCATTAAGCTTGGGGTTTTAGTTGTAGACGAACCGAGACAGTAATACCTAGCCCCTTAATTTAAAACTAGATAGAAAACTTTTAATTGAATGGTTTGTAAAAATCTGGTTGTAAGGCTCACTGTGTGTGTATGTCACAGTCACATCAAGATCTCACCTGTATCCTTATACAATAACTGTAACTTTTACAATCTCTTTCTGTCTTGTATCATGAATTTCTCTTGACCTTTCCTCATCCAGGGGCCTCATTTATAAAATGCTGCGTAGAAACCATCCGACATTTGATCTTACGATCATTTATCAAAAATGCGTAGGTGTGATTCATAAAACGAACGTGCGCACAGAAAACACACGTCCCTCTTTCTTTCAGATGTGAAATCTATAAATCGCAAATGATCTTGAACTTGCGCGCAGGTGAGCAGTTTCAGATCTCCGCCTTTAAACAACGCCTAATTAATGTCATAGACACATAAAAGAGCGCTTGTCAGTGTTTAAACCATAGACTGTAAAAAAAGATGGACGACACGACGTCGCCTCCCACCATTGTAATGAATTAAAGCCAAAAATGCATAGACGGTAAAAGAAATGGACACAGCGACCCCATTGGAGAGTCGCAGGTTATGACGCAATCGTTAGCTTGTTTTTACAAAAACTGCTTTTACTGGGCCATAACGTAAGATACAAGGTAATGGAGCATTTTATACATTTTCATGTTTCTTTAGAAATAATTAATGGTCAAACGGAGTCTTTAACTCTTTCGCCGCCATTGACGAGATATCTCGTCAATTAAGAGAAAACGCTTCCCCGCCAATGACGAGATTTTCCGTCTTTCCGCAATACCGCTATTATCCACCAGGTGGTGCACTTCCCCAACTTATTTAACCCGGAAGTAGCGCCTCATGTGAAAGAGAAAGAACTCTGTGGATGTTTTAAAGATCGCTCTGCATCTGATCTCTATGAAAAGTCCTTAGCAAAAATGGCATTATCTCAGCTTTTTGCTCAAAATTGGGTGTTTTTGAAGAAACTTGTTTGAGAGCTGATAAAAAGAGAACTAATGAAGGTAGGATGAAACGTTTTTTTTATATTTGAAAGCAGAGGGTCTGTTCTTTCATCTGATATATTGTTTGTTTATATATTTAAAGAAGAACATTTTCTGGAAGGCATTAAACTTTTGTGAAAATCATGAAAAATGCTGGCGTTGGCTGGCAACTTTCTTAAAAAACGCTGGCGGGGAAAGAGTTAAACGCCTCAGATGTAAAGTTATTCGCTGTCAAAGTGACGCAAAAATGAATGGGAGTCAATGGAATGCTAACAGCAGGTGGGGGTCCGCTAATCAATGGCAGAGCCCGGGGAAGCTTCAATGAAATATGAAACCCTGCCCCCCTGCAAAAATGTCGGACCATGGTCGTCGCCATTACGTAAAAACATCAGTTTGGAGCCATGCGCAGAAGGAATCGTCTGTGGAGCCAGAGGCGGAGCCGTGGTATCAAACTTCCGGCCAAACGCTTGCGCGCCCAACTCAACCACGCCAATCATAACGACAGGCCCCATTTCTAAGCCATCACATTACTAGCTAAAATAAAACGTATCACAAAAATGAACACTTGAACATATATCAGCATGATACCAACTACCTGAAAGGATCAAAACCATCTTTCGGAAACTTTTATTGGAAGTGTAAATATTTTTTTTATTTAGAGTCCCATTCGTTTGAATGGAGAGGGCGGGGTTTATGACTTGTACTGCAGCCAGCCACCAGGGGGCGATCAAAGAGCCAGAGTCTACACTTTCCAAGACTTGTGAGGGACACCGGGTTTAAACCCAATTTCGAGCAGCAAAGAATGGCTTATATTTCCAAAAATCTGCAGCAATTGGACAAGCAAAAGTGCATACGTCTGCTTAGACCCTGATGTGGCACTAAGCACTTTTCCACGTCAAAAGTTTTTATAAATATAGACTTTGCTGTGATTTTTTGCGTAGGCACACTTTACAATTAAATCTGTGAATACGCACGCTTTATAAATGAGGCCCCTGGTTTTGAAGGCGTGTCATATTTGTCGTAATCTTCTGTCAAATTATAAATGATATGTCGTACTGATTGCAAGTAAAAAACGATTAAAAATCTTTGCTTGTCTCAAATTATCTTCCAGATTTGATCTTACATTGGGATTATATTACATTATTTATCTTGCTTTAGGAAATATGATGTTAGTGAAATGACGGTATGCAGTGCTCCATGTTTCCTGAATTGTTCTGCTATAGGCACTGTATTGTACTAACATTATGAGTATAGTGAATGCTTTGCTGCAGGCGATCAAATACGACTCCATGTTATTCCATTTTCAGTCTATGCAGGCTATTGTTTCTTCTCTTCTATTTCATGCTAGATTACTTTCAGGACATTTTGACGGTACCTAAATCAAAACTGCAATAACAAAAATACAATCCCAAATCTTTTATGAATCTGTTATGAATATTTGAAATGTCCATGACACATAGATATATAATCTTGTCTTTTATAAGTACAAAGCAACACAGACGTCAATCAGTCAGGGTTCTGATGTCGCCAAATTCGATTTGGAACTCAACGCAAACAAAATGCATTTTCTCAGTGATATCTGAAAATCCATCAAAAATCCTGCAGAAAGACAAGCTTTCCTGTAAATGACAGGCAGAGTGCTCCGAGTGTAATATTTATCATGAATGGATCACCGTCTTTGAACGGAATAAAGACAAAAGGGCCAGACACTTTAAAACCTCACATATTTTTCCCCAGCTTTATTTCACAGGTCTCTGAGCATTGACATGTGTGATAAAATTTCATCCACTTAATTGGGTTAAGGGGGAATGGGACGCTTGTTAATAGACATTAGTTTGATTGTGTGGGTAGAAGTGTTGTTTGTTTGGTAACAGAAAGCTCCTTTGAAGTATATCCAATCTTTGCCTTGTTCGCTCCCTCTATAGCAATTAAGTCCTAGAACATTATGCTCTCCCAATGAGACAGCTGGATAAATAAAAACAATTAAACTGGGTGGCAATTGATCGCATTAGCATGAAAGTCTTGACAGAAATGGATTTCTGTTACTAGCAGTGAATTATAATGCCATAAGCACGTGCCATTTTTAGAAGAAGCAGAAGGAATAAAGTTCAATCCACCAACAAACACTTGAAAACGGAAAACTCACTTGACTCATTTATCTTTCTGTGTATAGCATTCATCTTACACAGCACACTAATTTTCGCTGCATTGTATTGTGAATCAATGTGATGTATTGCTGATAATGCTGCTAAAAGCCAACATTAATAACATTTAAAAAAGGGAGGAAGTTTTATCATAAACTTAATTTATGTTTACTGAATATTATGAGAGCAAATGATAATATAAATAAGTTTCGGGGTAGTTTCCAGACAGACTTTTTAACCTAACTTCCATTTACAAATTTCCATTAAGTAGCAGTTATTTGAAACTATTCAAATGTATGCAGTACCCTAAGGATTTACTAGAAGCTTAGTGGATTTCAATTAAATTTAACTTACATTAGATCTGATGATGTCTTTTTTTATGAGAACACGGTCAGTACTACCTGTTAAAACTTAAGGGGCATGAAGTATTGGCTGCATTTACAGAGCACTGAAATAGAGTTATCTTAACCTCCCGAGCTTTGGTTTGGCTTGGATTTTGATTTCTTCCAGCTATTTTGGGGTTAGGAAGAACCAATAAATATAAGTAAGTGTCCACGTTTGTGTACAACAGGTTCCAGTTAGACAGAATTAATATATGGTCCAAACAATAAAAAATTATGTCCACGAATGTGGACACTATGTCTTAGGAGGTTACGCCTATTTGAATCGCTAAATACAATTCTGCTCATAATGTACACAATTTATGACTTTCTATACAATATGCATACATTCTGGACATACTGCACTACCTTTGTCATGTTTTCATTGTCAAGTGACCCTAATGATCAACTTTTTGGGACTCATCCAAAGCAACAATGCATTGCAACGTATACATTTTTTCAGCATGTGTGTTCCCCGAGGTTTGTTTCCCTTTTGTACTGTTAACGCAATTCTCTTCCACTAAGCTATACTGTATAAAAATATATACTTATTTTGCATACTAATACTTGCATAGAAGTAGGCGACTTCAGATTCATGAGTGGCCACTTAAAAAAGGCAAACACACGAAAGAAAATGTGGAAGCGTTTTTGTGGTCGGCATGTCAGATAAAACTCCTAACCAGTGGCAGCTCGTGACTGCAGTGTCGTGTGTTCCTCGTGTTTTCAAAATATGTGTTTTTTATGATAAAAGAGATACTCACGTTCACAAAATACACGCAAGACACTCCCTTAACAGTAAACTCGGATTACGCATGAGATTATGTGAGTGTCTGGCAAACGCGAGCGTCTCTTTTATCATGGGCCCTTTGGACGCGTCTGCAGCAGGCACTTGTTTTGACAAGACACGTGATGCACATAGGATCACTCGGCGTGCCGAACGCGTGTTTTGAAATTACGAACCACACACATGACGGGCTACATACATGTTGTGATGAACTTCGCATCGAGCGCCCTCAAAAAAAAGAAGTCATCGGATGCCACTGCTCCTAACAATATGTTCTAACAATCTAAGAGATTATCAGGATAAGTATATTAATAAACAAAACACTGATTGTACATAATATGTAGCCTTTGTTAGCTTAAACTCTTCTTTATGGGACAGAAAGTCAGATATTGCCAAAGTTTACAATACATATAAGACGGAAAAGCAAATGCAAAGTGACTAGGGAAGTATCATAGAAAGCAGGGGCTCATTTCTGAAATGATCGTACGTGTGATTCAGAGAAAAGTTTTGTGCACAGCTGAATGCTTTTAGAACTCCGCCTTGTAAACGCCCCTAATTTAATTCATTAGCATATAAATATTAAATTATCAAAGGCCAAATCTCTGACTGCTACAATGGCGAGGGGTAAGAAAACATATTTGTTGTTGTTTGCTTAAGTTTTTAATATTTCTAAATTCTAACATGGAAACTTTATTGACATTACTCGAGTTAAGGCGATTATTAGTGGACCTTTCAATTCACGGGTTTCATTTAAATATAGTTTTACACATAAATGTAATATTTGTATCTTTAAAGTTTTGTTTCAGTTAGCCATGCCTCCGGCGCGGTGTGTTGTAAAAATAAGATATTTTCGACTTTAAAATTCAAAGATCGTATCTTAAACTGTCTGAATATATTCCATATGGTTTCATTTGGATTTACATATGTTTAACATTAAAATCGATGCAGGGGAATAATTTCTATGAATTTTTGAAATAGCCTACCCACCACTCTTAAATGTCGCATGTACCTTATTGTACATCAAGGCTTTACAATTTAGTTCCTTTCGCGTCATTTGAATCATTTAATTCAATCGTTTTTACTTTCATTCAATAAAGCACATGTTCATTTACATGTGCGTTAAACACTGCGAAACATATTTTTAAATATTTTTGAAAAGATGACGAACTAGAAAATCGTTTTACTGAACCTATAGCTTTGGCACCACCTTTTTGCATCATAATAGGCCTACATTTTAAAATATCAAAACAGGCCAACATATTTTGTTTAAAATGCTAAACCTTGTTAAATTATTTTAGAGTAGTAGGCCTTCTCTAATAGGCCATCCACAGTTCATTCTTGTTCATTTTCTTTGTGCATCATTGTTGCATGTTTTGTTTTTTTACGTTTTCATTCTGAATAAACAAACAGCGCAGTTTACATGCTTCGTCCTTGTTGCATTAGTTCATTGGTTCAAGATATTTTTGAACAGATTTCTGTAGTTCAAACAACTCTGAATTGTAGTTGACAACGTCACGTCGCACTATTAAAACATTGTCGGGTTTACATTGGGCTCAGGCTCATAATTATAGTTAATGTGTCGGTCGTGTCGGGCTCGGACACAACGTGCAGGGGCTTCGTTTATGGCTTTTGGGCCCGATCTAAGCTCTAATACAAATGATGTTGACGCTGTAAAAGTTTCGAATATGCCTACCTGCAATACTGCAATATTGCCACAAGGAAACGTGCGTACGTCAAGTCGGAACCTGACGTGGAGGTAAGTACTTTTCCACGTCAAAGACGAGTTTTATAAATCCGAGCGTTGGAGTGGATTTGAGCGTACGCACGGTCTAAGATCAAATCTGTGCATAAAAACGCTTTATAAATTAGGCCCCAGGTTTTGCAGATAAACGGGCAAGTTAACATAAAGCTGCTACTCAACTTTTAGTTCAAATTTTGGGTATTTTATTTAAAGAAAATATATCATGAAAATCTGACTTTTATCATGTTTACGTGCTATAATTGGGTCCCAAGTACGTCTATCAACCTAGTAAATGTGAAAAAGATCAACCTAGTAACTTAGTTTTGCTAAACCATTCTCTGTAAGCATGTAAAAACCAGGTCATTGAAATTTGACTCTCCTCTGATGTCAGAAGGGGATAATACCGCCCTTTAATCTGCACTATCCAACCACAGCACTGCCATTTAGTGCATAGATCAGCTCATTTGCATTTAAGAGGACACATTTTTGCTCACACCTAAAAAGTGGCAATTTTAACATGCTAAAATAAATTATCTATAATATGGTATTTTGAGCTCAAACTTCACATACCTACTCTGGGGACACCAAAGAGTTTAAAAAGTATTGTAAAATGTCCCATTTAAAGAACTTCCTAGAGCAATGGTTCTTAAACTGGGGTCCGGGGCCCCTAGGGGGGCCGCGAGATGGTGCCAGGGTGGCCCCAGTTTTATGACATTTTATAAAATACATTAATTTATCATGAGTTCTGTGAAATTAAACCTAAAAAAAAAAGGCAGCACTACTTTGTATAATTTAATGTTTTGTTTAATTAAAATGTGAAGTTCTAGAACTGTTTTTTTTGTCATAAATTTTCTTTGGGGGGGCCGCGAAGGAATGCACCGTACACAAAGGGGGCCGCACGCTGAAAAAGTTTGAGAACCACTGTCCTAGAGAATCACTCTAAAAAAAAACCCAACCGGCTTAACTGGACCTATGCTGAGATGTTTTAACCCATTGTTGGGTGAAATACAAACATTTCTTGGTTAATTTAATCCAACAACTGTTTTTTTTGACACAACGCTAGGTTGAAAATAACCCAGTATTTTTTAGAGTATACTGTAGTTCACTTCAGGTAAATACTGTATCAGCAGGGTTTAGGGGTATTTATTGACATGCAAAAATCTGTCAGGCAGGGAAGCACATCACTCAAAACTCAACGCAACCAGCCTATATAAAAAATCAACCATTGTTTATCTATAGTAAGGTAACCATAGTAAAAACAATGTAACCACAAATAAACCATGATTTATTACAGTAGTCATAGCCAAAAAAAAAGGAAAATCTATCGCCATACCAATCTTTCCCAAAACCATGAATGCCTACAGCCAATGTCTCTTAGATACACAAGAGGGCGCAGCATGAGCATTACTGTACTCAGTGTTTTTGTAATTGAAAACCAGTGTAAATAGAGTGCCATGCGAATTAGCACATTAGCACTTCCGGTTCCATCATCCCAAAGTCAATGGGTTTTTATAATAGCATTTTCCATAAACTTTTGTTAAACAGTCTTTTTTGCAATAATCCTATGGGGAAAATGAATGGGCTTTTTAGCGAGGGAACCAGTGTCCCGCTAACCTCCAAGTTGGCCTACAAAAATATGTCATCTCTGCGGCACTCTATAATAATAACTGTATAAGTGAAACAAAAAATATTTTTCCCAATATACATCCCTGCTATTACCAGTGGCGGCCAGTGACTTCTTTTTTAAGGGTACATTCTGCAGACACTTTGAATGGTGTATGATAAGAGATGCACACATTTGCCAGATACTGGCTTAATCTCATGTGTAATAAGAGTTTGGTGTTAAGTTTGTGTCTTGCGAGTATTTTGTGCATGTGAGTGTCTCTTTTATCATAAACCCTTTTGATGTGTGTGCAGCAGGCATGTATGCACATAGGTTCACATGACACACCGAACACATATTTTGACTTGAAACAGCCACACACAACACATATTTTGGATTTGCGCCCCTCGGAAGAGAAGTCACTGGCCACCACTGGCTATTACTTTGAATGTAGAAGATTGCAGCGGTTGCCAATTGTCAACTGTTAAAGAATGACATCATCTGGGAAGGAGCTTTGTACGCCTCGCCTGTTCTTTGCAACAGTCCCAGAAGACTATTAAGCCATGCACACAGTATCTGACAGGTCTTGCAAACATAGAGGCGCAGTGATGCAACTTCCTTAAAAAGACTTGAAACTGAACAAAAAAGGTTCCAGTATAACCGGCACACACACGCATACATAATGGGCAAAACAGATTTATTAATTGAATGACCTCTGATTTTATATACATTTTTCTTTACTTCTAGCAGTTTAACAAATGAAGAAAGGTAGTGTAAAAGCATAACAGCTTCTTTTAATTAAACCCTGGACTGATATAAAGAAAATGCAAAAGAAAAATTTACAGCATGCAATAAAATAGAAGCTTAAATATGAGTAAACAACTGGGTGATTCTCGCGAAATTAGACTCATGAGGTGTCATGAAACATTTTTGATAAAAAAGTAAATGCAAAGTAAGAGTATCAAAATAAGAAGCATAGTTACAAACATCTCTTCATGTACTATTTTGCACATTATTTCAAATGACATCATACAAACCAATTTTGTTGTTTTTTTCCACATTTAAGGGGAACATTTTCATTACCGCAACGTGTCCATGACTGGATTTGGGTTCTTTGACATGGATATATTTATAATTAAAAAAAATCTAAAAAATAAAAAGCTTCAGTGCATGTTATACTATAAACATTTACAGTAAAGAAACATGTGGTATTTGGTGATCATTGGTAAATGTAGAGACAAAAATAAGAAATATAAATGTGTCCAAGACCAATTTTTTCATCCTCCGCAACAATTTTCAATCATTGCTTCAGCCCTCAATGAACTAACATTTAAAAAAAAATTGTTGGAAGGGACATAATTGACTGTGACACTCAAGATTGCTACCAGGTAAGCAGTTCTTATTTTTTATCTCCAGATAAAAGTTGACATTTTGTTTGTCACAGTACCAAGACAACTTTTTAGTTTTCATTACCGAATCATGAGTTTTTAAATGCATATATTTAAAGGGACCGTAAGTAGGGTTTTAAGTGTTTTATTAATCAAAATCAATGTCTTTATTCATAAATTCTTCCTCGTTGGTGTCAAATGACCTTTGCCAGTGATCTGACTTTTCTTTGTAAGCTTAGAATTCCTTCTCTTTACTTACATTGAACGGGTAAGTCCAAGAAGGCTTCCATGTCATTCCGCCATACTGATAAACTATAATAGCAGAGAGGGAGAAAAAGCACTGGCCTACCAACGCGTTTCCACAACGCATTTTCATTCAGAACACGTGAACTAGCTGAAACGGACACGGTGATCAGTGATTACATAACGGCTCCCAACACGCATTTGGAAAAGCGAGGCGCTAGAGAGCACTATTCGTTTGAATGCAATATACAATTTTACCACTAGATGGGGGTAAATCCTTCTTATTGTCCCTTTAATGTAATATCATGTTGCGGTAATGATAATTTTTGATAATGATAATCTAAAAAAATTAAATAATGCTATACAAAATATTTTTAAATCCTCTAAAAATGATGGTTATAGTAAGATCAGACCTTCTTATATGTGCAAAAATGGCTTCAAGGCCTTTTCTTAAAAATAAATGATGCTGGACACCTGGATTTCGTGAGAATCACCCATTGCTATAGTCATACAAACAGGTGACCTGTACAGTATATCATGTCATGCTGTTTCTATGTGTGCCAAATAGTTACGAGCGGATTTGCCAACAAGCAACACATTTGTATTTCATACATGACAGTTGTTAGGAAAAATGAAAAGCCTTGTGTAATGTGTCAGCGACTAAGACAAATTACCTCTCGCTGTTTTTTGTCTATTCATATATCTATTGTCTTTAGCCTCAGGGGGTTAAAAACAGACAACCATATTTTATACAGAATGTCATACATTTCCAAGGAAATAAATAAACATAAATTTAAGATTCGTGACTTTAAATCTTTCAGACAGTTCTCTAACACACTGTGATATGAAAATTGACGATATTGTTAAAATACTGTCACATTAGAAGTCATCGACAACATCCTCTCATGTAAATCCATTTTATATATGCGACCCTGTAAGGTCTTATAAACTAAAAATGAGATTAGGAGCATCAAAGTTTGATTTCAATATTAAAAACATGAAGGTTATATTTTCACAGAATGTTCTTTATGTAAATCATAAAATATGACTCTAGTTGGATTTTCACAGCTAGGCTGGGTAACAAATATGAATTCATAAAAACACATTTATTGTCTCAGAAAGAAAGTCTGTAGAGAAATCATTGCATGTTGGCTCTTTCACTGTAAGTGCTTAACTTTCACCATATTTTGTGTTTTTATGCGTTTGTTGATGGAGCTCCACTTGTATTTAATCTGCAGTATTCCTGTAAGGGAGCTATTATGCAAATCCTTTGGGTAGAATGGATTCAAAGTAACCTTTGTTTGTAAGTCGCCGTGAATGATCATGCCGAGACTGTTGTTTGTCAGCAGGGAGAAATGGTTGACACTAATGCCACATTCTTCATTAGAGCTGTTGCTCCTTTGTTAAAGCAGTCGCTTAAGAATGCCATTGATTTCCCAGGTCTTGTTATGCTTACAGTGTAGGCTCTTCTATCATCGATGTATTCACCATTCAATTAGCAAGCAAACTCTCAGAGGCAATAAACAAGAGCAACAAGTCATTACACAGACTTGCCTTTAAAACAACTGCATGCATTCGTGGTATTTCGATAAGAAAATGTCTATGGTTGAAATGACTTTAGCTCAATTGGTATAGCATTTTGTTAGCAATGCAACGATCACAAATTGAATACTGAAGAAGATATACGTTTATATAAAAAGATTGTTGATGTAGTGATGTTCATAACAGCATGCAGTATTAACCAATGCAATCGTAAGAAGTCCATTCCTATTCACACTTTTGTTGTAAATAAGTTACTATAAAGTTGATTGGAGTGGACAGTTTTTCTTAGAAAAAAATTAAATTGGCTAGAAGGGCCCTTCAACGTATTATCGCTGAGCTCAAAGACAGCTCTTATGTCTTCTTGATATTTGTTTATATGTGTCTCCATGCATAAGAGAGGTGAAAATGAATTTGTTTTTGTTTAAGGAAATTGAGATTTTATGCATTTGCTGTCCTCTCTTTCTTCTTTACTGCATAGAGGCACAAGTAATAACACGCTGTCAAAATAGTTTTTTTTTCTGTGTTTCTGACAACACAAAGAGACGTAGCCTTCATTCATGCATACGAGCAATGCACACGATAAAAAGCAGCCATGCACTTAAGTAACGAGCAATATTAAAAGGAAAGTGTGAAAGCAAAACATCTCAATTACATTAGAAAAACAGAAGAAATATGAGAAACGAAATCTCAAGACGAAACCTTTATTTTCTATGTCTCTGCCCTAAAGCTAACCGGAAATAATGAGTCAACAGAAGAAACAAACGATAGAGACAGAGTCAGGCAAAGATATAGAAGTTGTAATCCATTTAGCTTTTATTGTTTTTATCTTTAAAGTCTGAGGTACTGAAGCAAATACCCTTAGGGTTGGAAACCATCAACCTGTCTGGTTTCCACTAATGAGAAAATATCAAAGTTGATGTTACACCCCTTTGGTGTTTCATAGCAACATAGCAAGAAAGAGAATCTTAAAATTATTTAACATTATGAGGGATTTTCCAAAACTTGTGTGCATTTTAGACTGATGCTGTAAGTTTCAACAAAATTCATACGTATTTTACCAGGTGGCTAAATTGTGAACATTTTTTGTATGATTAGCTCACCCCTCTGACCTTGGGGTTGTTTTTATATTAATCATACGTATCTGTACAATTCACTTCGTAAGAATTAATACAAATTAGCAAACTGGTAAAATAAGTGCGAATTCCCGTGAGATCAGACTGGCAAGTTTTTTATCGCGTGTCTGTTCATTATCTTTCTTCTATGTTCATTTTTCAGCTTGAAACCATGTGAGGCTTTGTTACAGATTTAAAAATCACAATTTAGGACAAAAAAAGATAAGACATGTATATCCTTATATTTGATGAAACTCTGTAAATTGAATTCTGAAAACAAATCTGGTCTATTGTTACAAAATCTACATTCTCACAGATAGCATACTTTACAAATTTGCAAAAACTTTGCAAGACGTTTCCAGACTTGATATCTGCACCCAACACTGTTTTCATTGAACAAAACGTAACATACATTAAGCAACGTGTGTCTGTATTAACACAGTAACATTGGCGACATATAGCACACATTCATTATTTTATTCCCTGTGGCAAAACTATAATGTTTCCACTCTTAACATTATGGATTTCGAATTTTGCATTATGAGACATTTGGGTGGTTTCCCGGACAGGGATTAGCTTAAGCCAGGACTAGACCTTAGTTTAATAAGGAAATATAACAAACATGCCTTACTAAAAACATTACTTGTGTGCATTTTGAGGCAAAACAAAGGGCACTGATCTATTTTAAGATATCTCAGTGTAACTTGTTTTCATTTTGGACAGCTCTTACATTTATTTTAGTCTAGGACTAGTCTAATCCCTGTCCGGGAAACCGCCCCATTGGGTTTTTAAAGGTCCAGCGTGGGTTTTTAGCGACATCTATAGGTGAGATTGCGAAATGCAACCAGCCTCAATTTCAAAGCACACTGAGAAGCTACGGTAGCCACTACAGAACAAACATGTCCTCGACTCAGACAACGAAGGGACGAAATGTGTTCTGTATAACCGTGGGTTCACGCCAGCCACGTTTGAGGCGTCAAAATCGCGTCTACCGGGCCTAGTTTGCCGCTTGAATAGTTTGAGTTTACTCGCTTCATTCGCACAAGAAATTCTAGTCATCGAGACATTCACACGGAAATTCGCATCATGGGAGGGGCTTTGGCGACTTTGCTCGCTTTCTCTAATCACGTCCCTACTAGAGCAAGCTCCTGATTGGTTAACGTGGTGCGTTTTTTCAACTCGCGCGTTTGCCGCGGCAACGCTCAATTGATGCGCGAACCAGATGTGCGAATAAACGCCTAAACACCTCATTCGCACCGCGACACCTACAGACGCATGTCAACGCGTCTTCACATTGACTTAACATTGAAATCACTCACCGCGGCTGGTGTGAACTCAGCATTACAGTTTGTCTGTTTAGGGCTACTCTAGAAACATAATGGTGAACCACTTAAATGTAAGGGGACCAGCGGTGTATATAGATAAAAACGGCTCATACTAAGGTAATAAAAACAATACAGGTACACCTTTATACACCTCTGATAATATAGTTATGTATATAATATTGCATTTCTGTCAAGAGATCCTTTTAAAAGTCCCACATTGCACCTTTAAATCAGGCCTTACCTCTGAAGGATGCATGAAAGTAACTATAAAAATAGCTTCACATGGATATTTACTGTATGACAGATATCTGCATCCTCTTAGGTCTCTAAGGTCAAAACACCACATTTGGACAAAATGGCCTAGGATTTTACTAAAATCCTGCATTTATTAAACAACATTATAAAGTGTTTATTATTTATTTGTAAGATTTGAGAGCTTGTCGACAAATGTGCTGTGTTACTGCAGTGATCTGTAAGGGGACTTTTCGTCCCATAACAATTTGTTCAAAATCCTCCCCTACAATGTTAACACATAAACTTTGACAAGCTTTTATTTTGTAGCCAATTTTGTGCCACTAGACATTATAGTGAAACATGTTAAATTCAGAAATGCAATCAGGGTACAAGCTCGCTCTCCTCACCCGGGACAAACCATCTTTTGAAAGTATGTTCTGCACGAATAGTTTTTTCTTTAGTTAATAAATTGTGGTTGAAATACTGTACATACTGAAGAATGAATGGGTCAATTGAGCGTTCATTCAAACTATATATTGATAAAAAAACACCTCTTTGAACTGGCTATCATCAATGAACATTGCGGCAACATAGTAAATATTAGATAATGTGACAATTACAGTAATACAAATTGCAGCGCACATAAAAAGCTGGACTCATGAGTTGACTTGGACAAAGACTGTTATCATGAGTTGGCATGATAAATCTCAAAACTTTTCGCACCTGCTATATCCCTGTTAAAAGATCAGGTAAGTGGCATCATAATGGTTGTCTGCTTAAGATCTAGAGGGCTTTTCATAACTGAACATAAGTGCTTTGATGTATTTGCAATGAGAGCCTTGTATGGACGATCATATCCGGTATCTAACTAGAGGGTCGATGTAGAGGGTCAAACTAAAAAATGAATATTTTTTGCTCTCATTTGATGAAATTAAAGCTGCTGGCTGTATCAGTATAATCTAATGCAAAATCCTCTCCTTCCTTTTTATTCGTCACTCTCTCTGTTCTTAAATCTACTTGAAGAGCCATTCATAGCCATAATATACTCATATTTGCTGCCATTGCAGTGCAGCCCATTTTAGTTTTTTAGCTTGCGCTAAAAATAAGGAAAAAGGCTTTCGATTTTATAATGCATGAATGATACCTCAACAAGCCAATTCAAATGCAGAAACACATAGCAAACAAACAGCACAAGAAGGCAGTTCAGTGTGTGTGTGCGAAGAGGATGACGATTGAGAAAACTGCATTGTAACGCATGAAATCGACACGTGCACAGTTAGAACAGTTTCACAACATTTCGTGTGGTTAATAATTTACAGTGTTTTTGGCAGTAGACTTCAAAATGGCGACCGGGCAGAATGCGAGGACATACTGAGGCCTTACGCGTTTGCAGTTCCCCACATGCTCGTGTTTTTTTCGTGTGTGTTTGTTTACAAGGGGTCGTCCTGACAGGTCCACAAGCTTCTGATTTCCTTCATCAGTCCAGAACAAACAGATGGTGTTTGTGAGAAACTTCGAGGTCCTCATGTTGCTTAAGAAGCTTGGCTTCCAGTTGTCTTTTTTGCGCCAAATGATATCACAACCGTTTGAAAGGTTAGAGAGAGAAAAAGAAACTCAAGCTCTTTTCCTTGTTTTCTCTTACCCCTTAACCCCATGGGTCCTAAGCCTGTCTTGAAAGAGTGAAAGGCAGATTTCATGGCTCCCCCTGGTGGTGTTGAGAGTAAATGCACTCAACAGGCTATCTCTTCTAGGGTGCCCAGGGTGGTCTGTAGAGGAACACTGACCGAGTGACTGATTGTTTCCGAATGGTTCACCACAGGATCACAGGTACTCTGAAAAAACAGTGTTATCACAAATTAAAACATTAATCTTTCATGTATTACTCAGTGCAATGCTAGATTTGACTTCCTTTTTCAGCTGGCTGCAAACAAAATATTTGTCATCGTCTTACATGGTGCTCAGCAGGGTCAAATACTGGTAACAATAAATCTAATTGGTTCCTGCATGACAAACTCTCATATGACGACTACAAAATGATCTCTTGGCAAGTCATGTTATAGTCACCAAAAATGTGATTGATGTATTTGTGTCCATGGCGCAAAATTCAGCTTTTTCGTGCCTTGAGCACAAATGTATTTTTCGTGTCAGTCGCACGGATTTCTATAAATAGTTTTTTATGTCCGTGGCACGACTTTCTTTTTTGTGTCATTTTATGCAGTTGTTTAATTTTTTTTCCTATTTTTAAATCATTGTTGCTTGGGGTTGCGGTTAGATTTGAGGTTTGGTTTAGGATGTACTTTTATGGTTTGGTTTCTACATGTTTTTCTTCCGCTTTTAAAACTATTCTCGCCTGGAGTAGGGGTTAGAGTTGGGTTTGGGTTAGGATGTCTAAAAATGTAACAGAAAGTGATTCTAACCCCAACCCCAAGCAGGAATGTTAAGAAAATAGTAAAAAAACAATACATAAAATGACACCAAAAAGAAAGCCACGGGCATGAAAAACTATTCATAGAAATTCGTGCGACTGACATCAAAAAGACATTTGTGCCTAAGGCAAAAAAAATAACTAATTTCACGCATTAGACACAAATAAATTAATAACATTTTTCGTGACTATAACAACCAGTAACAAGACCATTAAGATTTAATGTTATCGATATACCCGCATATTTAAAGTGCCCATATTATGAAAAACTCACTTTTTCTGGGTTTTGGGTTGTTATTTTGTGTCTCTGGTGCTTCCACACGCATACAAACTTGGAAAAATCCATCCATGCTGTTTTGAGTGAGATATAGGTTTCTGAATGTGTTTCAAAATCAGCTCCGTTGTAACGTAACTAGCCTTGTCGTCACATTCCGTTAGAATTTTCCCGCCCACCACCCCACTACCCAGGTCTCCACCCACCAGGTAGCTAGAGAGCAGTCACTTTGCTGATACTGTTATCATGTCTCACGGAAATAACAGCGCTATTTGGATATTATGTATTATACTTTTAAAAACAAAGTTTTAACGTGTGTTTATGTGTTTACCGGAACCTAAAGTGTAATCTCATATACAGTGTGTTATGACGTAAATAGTCCTCAGATTGTAGGCGATATTATATTCTATTACAAGACGTTCATGCGAAATCTGAAGTCACGTTTATATTCTGCATGTTGTCAACTGGATTTCTTTCACAAAATACTACATTTATGATGCTAGAGCATCTGTATCTCAAAACAGAGACCATGTATATTAATGTTAATATTATTAATGTTTGTAGACAGTAGGCTTTATAGATATTGTTAGCAGCGTTAAAAAAACTGACATCATCCCGCCCACGAATTGGTGCACGTCGAGGGGGTGAACTTGTGTGTGTGTTTTAGCAGTCATTTGCCATTGAGAAAGACGAGGTGGCTAACCGCTATTCTAGTTAGTTTGCAGCGTGGTTCTCCTGCAAAGCCAGTGACCAGCTACCGTACTTTTCGAAAGTTAAAAAAAATATTTAACTGCTTCATTTTACAACTCTACATGAACTTACTAAGTAATAGTGTTTTGCCAAACTAAAAGTGTTTTGCCAAACTAACCAAGACCGGGCCTTACCGCCCCGGCTTTTCTGACGAGGCTAACCCCGACCCTCTAATAACTGTACGGTCCGGACCTCCTGCTAGCTTCTAGCAATTAGCATGCTGTCCACAAGCAGTATACATCCCCCGCTGGGTCTTGATTTCTGTAATTTGCGAAAATAATGCGTTTGAAAATGTTTTATAACGGGAATATGTTAGCATTGTCCAGGGCAAAACGAGTTGTTGAGACTACTACATCAAGGTCAAGGTCAAGATCAAGGTCAAGGTCATTATGTGTCATCATTACAGTATGTGAGTTTCTTCTCCTGGAATGTACTTATTAGTGATACTTTTTGATTGATTTGTCTGTTGGCAATACATAAACCGTTAATAATAATATATAATATATAAAAATAATAATACAGTCTGTACTGCTCGCGATACCATTGCGCATGCGCACATGACGTTAGTAGTGGGGCGGGACCAAAGGAGCAGCAGCTCATAAATATGTAATGACCTACAAGCTATTTCGAGTAAATAACTTTTGAAACATGTTTTATGGAACTCATACACCTATTTAACTTGTGGAAAAGCAGTCCATAAGATAGACACTTTAAGATAACATGACATCATTTAATATACTGTAAAACTGTGTTCAACTGAAAAAAGGAAGTCACATACATCTGGTGAGAAAATAATGCGAGAATTTTGATATTTGGGTAAACTTTTTATTTAATTTCATGCATTAGGTTTGTAATATCTAATGGGGAATGTAATACAAATAAACTAAGCACATTTTGCATGTAGTTATGCTAACTTCTTCTTTATAACATTGTTAAAAAAATACTTGTGCAATTATGCCTAAATAAATGGTTTGATACATAACAGAGAAGTATTTTATTACCACATCCTCTCCACGACTCTCCTCCTCCTCCTCTCGGTTTAACATGTCCAACAGTCTCTCCTTCACCACCTGCCAGTACACACCACAAACCACCATCTCATTCATTACTGCTAAACCAGGTCTCAAAACTGTTGGCCTCGAAACAGCCTTGTAGATATGCCAGGGCTGTGTTAATTAAATCCGCACGGGTTGCGGCCCGTGGCCCCAACCACTAGGGGGCCCTGGAACAGGCGATTACATTTTAAACGAGGGTTTTGATTTGCATTCCAACATTATGCATTTCACAGTGGTACAGCTTTTAAAGTGCCGTTTCAAAAGAGTAGCCAAGCAGCCTGCTGTTCGACAGAGACAGTTCTTACTGTTTTTTCAGATTCATAACAGAGGGGACACTAGGAGGGGGGCCTCAGGGGGGTTTAACGTTCCCCATGGACGCTTTGAATCTTGTAACATCACTGGCTAATTGGTGAGATGACAACATTCACAAAAAGCTAAAATCTCATTAGGCATATACAGTCTCAGGCATTTTAATAAAGCAAAACGGATTTCTTCTGTAGGCTCAAAAATCCAGAGGGGTTAAAATGTCAGGAAAATCTGTGCATTTAAAGCTTTACTGCATCAAAAGTCCATTAGGGCAGGACAGAATGCAAAATGTGTATGTGTGTGTGTGTACCTTCACCCAAGGGCATGAGTGGTGTAAGGACTTGTGCTGGATGTCGTCCACAGAGCAAAGACACCAGCAGCAATGTAGAATTAATGAAGGTTCATTATGATAAAACTCTCCATCATAGTGTCATTCATCCTACACCAGAGACAGACTGATGTCTCAAACAGCTCCTCACTGTATCGGGGGAAATCTGTGTGTGTGTGTGTGTCTCTGAATACTTTAACATTTTTCTAATGTGTGTTTTTTACATTGCTCATGGTAGTGTGTATGGCCTTTCTTCACCTCTGAGAATTTAGTCACTGACCGCTCGGTGTATTTGAATGCATGCATACCTCGTACGCATAATCAAAGAGCTCCAGAATGGTAAGGATGCTTGCACCGATAAACAAGCCCATCTGACCACCAATATCACCTGCAACATAAACACAGTTATGGTTAAGAAAGAATGAAAAGATAAAAGAGAGGATTATTTTGATATTGCCGCGTGTTGTGTTACCTAGTAGACCTGCCACTTCATAAGCCTTCTTCTGTTCTATTGTCTCATAATTCAGAGCTTCAAAGAACACATCCAGTACTAGGATATTATCCCTGCATCAAGAGAACATAAAGACTGATGTTTTGAAGTTTGTCGTACATTCGAGGCAAAATTAGAAACGGCGTGTCAAGTTGCCTGTGACGAGCGATTTGAAAATGACAGGTAATATTTTGCACTTTTTTATTTGGTTGTGCGGAAAAGGAGTTTTGGCCAATAGCATTGCACTGGAGGAGGGGCTACCCAGCACAACACGACACAAACCAAGTGAATAAAAAATCCCACTAGTGTAGAGTGATTGGAGATGATTGCGTATTTTCAATTCATTCACTATACTAGAGTGTCAGGCTCACACAGGGGATTGTAGGATTGACTGCGATGTGCAGCAATGGTAAAAGCGTCAAGAAGTCAAGAAATGTTAAACTTTATGCAAACGACAGGTGAAAAAAATGAAGAAAAAAATGCAGTGGGGTGTGTCAGCATGTATTTCAATACCTGCCGATAGTGCTGGAGTTTTTGGTGGAGTCAGAGCCAACGCTATCTCACAAGAATTTGTACATATTTGGCTAGTTGGCTAATTCGTATTAATTAATACGATCACATTCGTAAGTTTTTGTATGATTTGCCTTGACCCCTGGGACATTGGGGTTGGGTGCGGGGTTAGGAGTTGGGTTTTGTTCTTGTGAGATCAGGGTGGTCGGAGCTTAATTCGCATTGCTACATATTATATATACAGCGGGGAAAATAAGTATTTGACACATCAGCATTTTTATCAGTAAGGGGATTTCTAAGTGGGCTATTGACACAACATTTTCACCAGATGTAGCCATTAAGCCAAATATTGAATTCATACAAAGAAATCAGAACATTTAAGTATACAAGTTGAGTCATAATAAATAAAGTAAAATGACACAGGAAATAAGTATTGAACAAATGAAGAGAACAATGTGCAAAATGGCATAGAAAGCCAGGAGCCACTGAAATCTGTCAGTGTTGAGAGAGAAACCCTGCCCCTTATCAGTACTAATTGATATCAGCTGCTTTAGTCCTAACTGATGGCCTATAAAGGCTTCTCAATACTCAGGAGGCACACAGGAAAGACTTCATGATGGGTAAAAGCAAATAACTGTCTCAAGATCTTTGTAATCTTATCGTTGAAAAGCATTTTAATGGGAATGGTTATAGGCACATTTCCAGAATGCTGAATGCTCCTGTGAGCACTGTGAGGGCAAGAGCATCACTTTACCATAAACCGGCCACGATCAGTTGCTCCACGTAAGATCCCTGTCCGAAGAGTCCAAAGAATAATCAAGAGAGTTCTCCAAGAGCCAAGAACCACTCGGGCAGAACTTCAGGAACACCTTGCATCAGCAGGTACTGTTGTTTCAAAGAAAACTATAAGCAATGCACGCTCACCACGCAAGACTCCATTTCTGAACAAAAAGCATGTTGAGGGTCAGTTAAAGTTTGCGGAAGCCTGTGGATTATTGGGAGATTATAGTATGGTCAGATGAAAGCAAAATTGAACTCTTTTGCAGCCATTCCACACCCAATGTTTGGAGAAGAAATGGCACTTCCCACCACCCCAAGAATACCGTACCAACAGTTTGGGGGCGGAAGCATCATTGTTTGGTGCTGCTTTTCAGCAAGGGGTACTGGCAGACTTCATATTATTGAAGGCAGGATGAATGGAGAAATGTACCGGGACATTCTGGATAAAAATCTGCTGCCATCTACCAGAAAGCTGAAAATGAAAGGGGGGGGGGGGCATTTCAGCAAGACAATAATCCCAAACACAAGGCCAAGGAAACAAAGAAAGAGAATCAAGATGGAGAGAACTGAAGATCAAAGTTCATAAAAGAGGCCCGAGGAACCTTCAAGATTTAAAGAACATTTGTGTGGAAGAATGGGCCAGAATCACTCCTGAGCAATGCAGACGACTGGTCTCTCCATACAAGAGGCGCCTAGAGGCTGTAATCACCAACAAAGGCTTTCCTACAAAGTATTAAATAAAGTGTGTTCAATACTTATTCCCTGTGTCATTTAATTTTATTTATTATGACTCAACTTGTATACTTAAAGGAACAGTATGTAAGAAATGTATATCAATTAATCATAAAATGGCCCTGATATGTCATTAGACATTAAGAAATCATTTTCATTTCAAATACTTATAACACTGACAACAGTGATCTGGCCAGGATATTTTCATTTAAAAATTGGAGTTGCAGCCCTCAACTGATGTTCATGTTGTCATTTTGTGTATTGGCCACCAGTTGTGTGATTGCAATACCAGTTTTAGCCACAAGTTTTGTGATTGCAATACCAGTTTTGGCCACAATCCTACATACTGTTCCTTTAAATGTTCTGCTTTCTTTGTATGAATTCAATATTTGGCTTGATGGTTACATCTGGTGGAAATGTTATGTCAATAGCCCGCTTAGAAATCCCCTTACTTATAAAAATGCTGATGTGTCAAATACTTATTTTCCCCGTTGTAGATTTCAATTATTATCCAATTATTATTGTATGTAAAATTAAATATTTTACGGTTTACATTTTCCAACAATAATTATGGATATATGTGATATATGTGACCATGTCACATAGTTACATATTTACTAAATCCCCGCCAGCCTTTTTTTAAAAAGTTGCCCGCCCGCATTTTTTGTGATTCTTCTAAAGATATATAAACATACAAATATATTAAATGAAATAACAGATCCTCTGCTTTAAAAAAAAAACAACATAACAGAGAAAAAAGTTTCATCCTATCTTGATTTTTTTCTCTGTTTATAAACTCTTAAATATGGGTATTTTTCTTCAAAAATACAAAATTTTGAGCAAAAAGCTGAAATAATTGCACTTTTGTGAAGGAATTTTGTTCAGAGATCAGATTCAGAATGATTATCAAAACATAAACGGAGTGTAAAATTAATAAATAATGTTTTTTTTATAAATTGGGTAAGGGTAAGCCATCTAGTAGATAATCACAAATTACAGATTACCCTAAAAACTAATCAGAAACACATTTTTTTCATGCAAATGTTTTCTATTAATTGACGAGATAACTCGTCAATGGCGGGAAAAGAGTTAAGAGGATAAAAGTTTATAATTTTAAACATTGACATGACCTTACTCAGTCAGTATTAAAAATATCAAGGTTATAGTATATTTCCACATAATGTTTTTTTAGGATGTAGGTTGATTTTATGCAGAAAACAGTAAATGACTTTAGCTGGGCTTTCACAAACTGGGTCATCTCATATACTACACCTAACTCAACCAGTATGCAGTACGTTTAACAAACACACCCTCATCATTTGGGCGGTGGGACATAAAGCGTAACATACAAGAGATGTAAGTTATTTATTGCATGCTGTGCTGCACTTGGTCAAAACATGGCACACATGACCAATATTATGTGTTGGGGTACGAAAGAGTTTAACTTTTTTTAGCATACTAAAATAAAGTACAGAAACTTATATCTCCGGTGGGACGCCAGAGCAATGATACGCAGCCTGCTTTATGCTGATATAATTGACTCTTCGCTTGAGCAACAGCTGTGTGTGTATATAGTAGAGAGAATGAGTGAGAGTCAGTATTCCCACACGCTCTACGTCCCAGACACATCAATCACAAGATTATTTCTATGACGATGAACTAATGAATGGTGGGGATGTGATATCTGTAACTATATTAAAGAGCAACTCCCCGAGTCTTCCTGACACAAAGCAAAAGTGTTCTCAACCTGTCAGCTAAATGCCTTTAGGAGAAATGAATATGTCTCGGTGCCATATCTAATGTCTTATACTAATGCTGCTTTTAGCATAAAGAAGATTACATTTTAAGCATACATAATGTAGACACAAGCTTTGATTCTAGAATCCGATGTCTATTTGTTCTTTAGTCATGGACAAGGCATAGCTTAATCTTGGGCTCCGACAGGATAAACACGGACCACCCAGAGCCATTCACTGAATGTCTTATATGTATTGTCCAAAAAATAGGCAAGAAGTGCCTAAATCCCCTGTTGTAATCTGTTGCTATGCAACTTGTGGGGTGCATCAGTCCACCTGAGGTAAAGTTGTGCTTATACAAGGAACCAATAGTCACTTGAAAGTCTGGCATACATTTTTGTTTTAGTGTACAGTAGTGGCCAGAAATGATTTGGACATCTTTGAACAATTGACATCTATTTGCAATGACACTATTTAAATATTTTATTAAATATGCACTGAACATTTTGTATGCATGTGCATTTGGAGTATAATCAGAAACTAAGCTTTGAAAATAAATTAAGGAGACTTGGAAAAAAAATACAAGATACACAACACAGGTGCAAAGTTTATAAGGACAGCCCAGTATAATAACTATAAAATATTACCAAAAATAAGGATCAACAAATGAAGAATTCAGATGCAAAACCCTCTAAGTACGTCTCACATGTTTTCTTGTAAAATAAGCATCAGGCTCTTATGTTTACGTTTAGTAATTTCACTTTAATGTCAATGACAAGATTATTAGACACTTACTGTAAAACCTTATTTTCACAAATGCCACTTTAGTCATTTTTGAATGATTTTTTCACAGCAAAACCCTCTAAGTGCATGCAAGCTTTTGTGGCACTTCTTCATCCACTTCTTTAGACAAGACATGGTAAACAGTTGCAAAACCACTAAAGATGCAACTAGAAACACTGCAAATAATGAAAGTCAGAATTCAAAATGTGAAAATAAAGAAACTGAACCACACATTAGAGGGTGATTAAGTGGATTTGAAGTGAAAGTATTCAATGAAAATATATGTGCCGAGAGCATTTGGTTAATATCATTATCTCATTTTTGACTGAGGTGGCGTTTTGCAGCTTTTGCATCTGAGCACTTCATATATTAAAGGGATAGTTCATCTAAAATTAAAATAATGTCATTAATGAGACACCCTCATGTCGTACCAAACTCGTAAGACCTCACCTTCGAAACACGGTTTAAGATGTCTTATATTTAGTCCGAGAGCTTGTTGACCCTTCATTGAAAATCTAGAAACGGTATACTGTCAATGTCCAGAAAGGTAATAAAAACATCATCAAAGTAATCCATGTGACATCAGTGGGTCAGTTAGAATGTGTTGAAGCATCGAAAAAACATTTTGGTCCAAAAATAAAAAAGACGACTTTATTCAGGATTGTCTTCTCTTCCATGTCTGTTGTGAAGTGCATGCGCGAGACTAAAGTCGTGTGACTGCAGTGACGCGGATGACGTGTTATCCTCAGGCATGTTTGCAAAGTTTTTTTTCAAATTTACAGCGTGTTTCTCCCTCAGACTGTAAACGAAACTCGTGTGCACAAAAAAAAACAGCTGGGGCGCACCATATAACACGTCAGCCGCGTCATACGTCATCCGTGTCACTGCAGTCTCGCGCATGGGCTTCACAACAGACACGGAAGAAAAGACAATGCTGAATAATGTCGTCATTTTTGTTATCATTGGACCAAAATGTTTTTTCGATGCTTCAACACATTCTAACTGACCCACTTACGTCACATGGACTACTTTGATGATGTTTTTTTACCTTTCTGGACATGGACAGTATAACGTATGTAGATTTTCAACAAAGAGTCGACAAGCTCTCGGACTAAATATAAAACATCTTAAACTGTGTACCGAAGATGAACAGAGGTTTTACGAGTTTGAAATGACATGACAGTGGGTCAATAATGACATTATTTTCATTTTTGGGTGAACTATCCCTTTAATAACGGACAAAATTCGATGCGTGATTTATTCCCTGTGACCTTTTTTCTATGCATTGTTTAGTATATTCGAATAAAAAGCAAATTCCCTAATCACTGCGGCTTGCCTTTATGTCCCCAACATAACTTTTTTCCACTACTATATTTCATTCTTCCCTTGTGACCCAGTCTGTGAAATCCAGTTAAAGTCATTTTTAGTGGTTTCTATATAGAACCATCATTTATCACATAAAGAAGATTCTGTGAAAATATAACCCTAAAATCTTTAATATTGACTAAGAAAGGCCATGGGAAAATTAAAATCAATGTGAAATCAGTGATTGAAATCAACCTTTAATGCTCCACATCTTTTTGGAATAAGTATTGAGGAAAAAACTTTTTTCATCCCCTAAACAGCATGCCCAGACAAAACAAAATGTGGTTAGTCAATTACATTAAATCAGATTACCTCTTTCTATCTCAGTAGGTGGTTTCTATACCAGAATAAGTTGCCGAGTTCATGATGTACGATGCCTGGCTACGCGAGACTATAGAGCTATCAACACTGCATTCTTGATGTAGAGGGTAACAATACAGGCTGTCCTTGTTAGAAAAGCACAGGCCTGTGATCATTAACAAGTCCATGCCAGTATCTCTGTGATCTTGGATATGAGGCGGCACATTAACTGTAATTTCGCAAATTGGTGGCAGTAATGAGGTGTGCAACTTTAAAGTATGAGGCCAGCAAAGGGTAACACGAGGACAACAATTAAAAAGTTTGGAGAGTTGCAAAGATAAAATACTTCAGATGTCGAATTCAAAGTGGTTTTGATGTGCTGGAGTGAAAAGGCAAAGGGATGCACTCACGTGATATACTTCTCAGATTTGTTGAACTTCTTTTCCAGGTAGCGTGCAGAGGTTTTGCTGGGGATCTTAACCATGGAGAGCTCTTTGTTGTATCGGGTCATGTTGCACGGGCTCCGGCAGACGCAGTTAGTGCCTTCAACAGCCGACAAAGCAGCTGGAGAAATGAGGAAGCCAGTACGGCAAGTTGTACACGAGAGACGAAGAAGACAGTAGAGGTAGATAAGAAAGAGAAGAAGCCATGAAGAAAATAAGGAGAGACAGGAAGGGGTACAGAAAAGAAAAGGAAGCTACATGTTAGTTTATTTGGAAGGCAGCATTCCTGGAAAACTTTCTATATATGACATCCCTGTAGAACATCTGACAAGCTGAAGAACGTGGGCTTGTCATTTCTTTCTCTACTTATTGAGGTTCTTTTTAATGTTTTTTTCCTGACACACAGTCATACACATCCACAGACGCAGAGATCAAGGTAGTGTAATTCCACTTTTGGCCTTGCCAGAAAAAGTTTAAAATCAATACTGTCAACACTTGAAAGAAATGTGACCGGTTGCACTTTATATTACCTTTAAAAAGATGAGAAGTTTTGATAAAACCACCACCATGACCATCAAAGTACTGACAGTGCTTTCTAATATTCTTACTAAAAAGCTTAAAGTCGCCATGAAAAGAAAAACTTTAATTTGTTTTGTAATATTGTGGTATTTTTTTTTTACAAATGACTTATCTGTCAGCTTGATTATTTTTAAAAAAAATCATGTGCGCTCATCATTTTTAATCAAAGACGCAAATCTCCTCCCCTTCTCAAAACGATCAGGTCCGGGAGAAGATCTCTGCGATTAGCAATTAGCAATATGACCCAACTTCAAATGATCCAATCAGATCTCGATGGACAAATTCAAATCCAGCCCTGCCTTATTTCATTTCAGAAGCCGGTTTTACACGGATATACGTCAGCACCAAAGACTGTAAAAAAAGATGGACGTAGTGTCCGTGACGTCACTCATAGGTTTCTGAACATTGTTTTTGAAGCCAATAGTAGGCGGTGCCTGCTGTCGCCACATTGGCCACGCGTCACCGCGCATCACTCACGGAAATCTGAAAATGGGTATACAGGCGGGACGTGGGTGAAGCTAAGGTGGCTGGTTGCTGAAACCACGCCCACCTACCTCGACTCTAGTGACGGCAGTGGCTGTTCAACCGTCACTCAAGTGGTCACGCCCTTAATTATGCAGAACTTTAAGGCTTAATATAATTTAAATTGATGAGTTACAAAAAAATTCACCTCACTCACAGTTGTCATAAAGCGCAAAATTAGCTATACAAGCAAAAAAAAAAATTTTTACCCGGCTGTAAACATATTTTTTTCTGCTTTAAAGTTTGCCATTTTAACATGTAGGTCTATGGGAATTAACTCCCCTTGGGAGCCAGCCTCTAGTGACCAGATGATGAATTGCAGTTTAAGTCACTTCCGTATTTTCTTTATCAGAGAGATCGGAAGGTTGCCCTTCACTCACCACATGGAAAACAAGGTAATCGCTACTTCTGCTTTATGGCGACTTTAATAATCAGTGATTTGGACTGTTAAGTATTTGTTAAATCCTATTTGTGATATTTCAGATTAGAATCTTACTGGATAATCAGGATTTCATAAAGTTTTATGATTTATAAGTGTAGTCGTGGCCTAATGGTTAGAAAGTTGCCGGTTCAAGTTTGAGGTGCCGTTGAGGTGCATATAGCTGCCCACTGGTTCTGTTGTGTGTTTGTGTTCACCACTCATTGGATGGGTTAAATGCAGAGGTCACAATCCAAATCAACATATTGGTCATTTCATCTCTTTCATTTGCTGTCTCATACTGTGTGTAATCTCTATCAGAGACTATTTAAAGGCGGGGAGCGTGATTTTTGAAAAACACTTTGGAAAAGGGAGTCAGTCCGACTACCAAAACACACTTGTAGCCAATCAGTAGTAAGGGGCGTGTCTACTAACCGACATCGTTGCCTGGGTTTCGTATGTGCGGGGCGGGTCTATCAAAAGAAGGTCCAGATTCTATTGGGGTAGTTGTGTGTTTGTTTAGGTGATTTCAAATGTCAACACTGGCTTGCAGAGATCACACACCCTGCCTTTAATACGTTAAAATTGTGCTCATTTGCAACTACTGTAGGCAGTTAAAAAAATCACTGGAGTACTATAAAATTGTAAAAATCTTGAAATATTTAGTTGGATTCTCGAAAGGACGATTTTATGCAAATGCTAATCATAACACATTTATGCAATTGGCAGACTGTTTTATTCAAAATGACTTCAAGCTGATTTTATATTTATCAGAATGTGTGTTCTTTGGGATTAAATCCATGACCTTTATGTTAAAAAAATCTCAATAGAATTTCCAACGTGATTCTTTCTTTGACTAAGATCAGGTCTTTGGGAAGTCTTTTGGGTCTTTGAAAGAAACAAAAGATAAAAATCAACATTCGTACTGCAACAGTTTCTTGTTCTTTTGCTGTTGCCAAGGGCTGAGATGTTTTGCTTTTGGCTCTGCCTTCCTCTGATTTCTAATCAGCTCATAACTCGCCTAACCCAAAGACAGAATCTGACCTTTCAGAGAAACATTTTAAAATTCATCCATCTCTGCCCTTTTCTATTTCTCCCTCTATTTATTTTTCTCACTTGGTAACCCCTCTCCTGCTCACTCCTCTCTCAATCCAGCCCTGTCTAAGACACTGCTAGCAATGTCATTTAATTGAAGAATAAAGTTAGGCTTAATTCCAACTTAATTCACAAACAAATGATCACACACTCACACAAATCTGCTTATTATCGTGGTGATCTTTAAAATTCTTCAATGTGCGAACTTCACAGCTTCACTAAAGACTAGGGTTTCGTTGGTCATTTTGTTATTTATTTCAAAATCTTTAATAATACACACAATCTTTACTAAAAAAATCCCTATAACATCCAGAGCATATGTCTTACATATAAATAAATAAATAAAATATATAAGACAAAAGATCAATGAACATAAACGTCATAAAAGAAACATAAAAGTAAACTTTTATGTAGAAAACAATAGCAGTTGTTTTTTTTTTTTAGAAAAATCAGCATGTCAACTTTCTCAGGTAAAAGCCATGCTAGAGCGAGTGTTCTCTACAGCAAGGGACACAGTGAGGATGTAGAAGAGGACTGGACACAGACACACTTTTTTGCCAAGCTGGCCAGCATTGGCATTTGGTCCGCATGTGGTTGAATGTGTTCGAACAGCCACACGGACCGCCTTCTCTCCAACCATTTATCTAATCTGAGGTACTGAGCACAAAGTTATATTAGTTCGCGTCCATTTAAACAGTCATTACTCCAGCTCGCGTTAAAACGAAAGCAGAGGTACTTCCCCGCAGTCTCCACGGCACGGACCACCAACTCAAAGTAATCAGGACAGAATCGAAAGTGGACAAAAGAGACGGACTAGTGTTGATAAATACCAGGTGTAAACAGAATTTGTCTCTCTCGTCCACTTGTGATCCGATCGACGAAAACGCATCTTAATAAGCCCTCTTGTGCTTTTAAGTACACATTGTGTAAGTGCTTCCTCATGTTGGATGTATTACCAATGCCTGCCTTGCACTTACTGTTACAAATATCGCAGGTAGCATTGTCTGCATCATCCTTTGTGAAATTTAACCACACGTTAGATCGCTTTCTGTTAGCAATTAAGCAAGTTGCAAAGGGGTGTCACCAAGTTCCCACACGATCTCTCTCTCGCGCGCACGCACACGCTTTCGCTACGTAACAGACTCACGCGGCGCGCTGACATGTTCTCTCAGGTACCGAAATTGAGCACCGATTGATTTTATGTGAATTGATACTGGGTAGTACCGACGCAATTCGGTCTGTGCCTATAAAAGTACCGAATTCGGTGCCCATCCCTACTAAAGACCAATAATCCTCTCCAGGCATTGCCCATTGCAAGTCATGTTTACTAACCCTCAATGTTCAGTGATTGAAAAATAGTAGAAATTATGTGCACGTTACATTTTTGCAAATTTTTGTAAGCATGAACTATCTGAATGACCTATTTAATCTGTCAAAATGTGCAGCCAGAGGAAAAAAATGCACTGAATTGTGCAATGCAAAGAAAACTATACAAGTGTGTCATATTTCAGATTTGGCGAATTATCGTTCCATTCTGAAAATAAATTTGGGGTCTGTAATAATCTTGTGTTTTTTTTCTGAGCGTTCTCTATAATTGCAAGTATAAACTGCAATTATCCGAGTGGCTTTTGTTTTTTAATACATGGCAATTTCCCATTTCATACCCCTAATAGCCTCTCACTTTCTTCTAAATGTGCTAATCTGCATATTGTTCTTGTGAATCAGAAAGCATTTCTTTTCCTTATCCTCTGGGTCCTGTGAGGAGAAAGCTGAGGTTGGTCATAATTTCTTCCCCACTTTGCCAAAGATAAGAACCAGCTGTCAAGCATTTTGATGCCAGCAGCCAAAGTTTCTGGACAAGCTGTTCAGCCTCTTTTTTTGTGTGTGCTGTTATGTCTTTACTTGTCGATTGAGGTCATACCTTACCCATTAAACTTTCTGCAGAATCCTGCTTCTATTTTTGACACTATATTGCATAATTGTACACACAGAGCTCAGGTATGAAGGTAATTGTGTATCAAATTAGACCTGATAACGTGAGGAAACAAACATTTTTGGGAAAAAACTGACTTGAACTGTGAAGCGGGTCTACAGTACTAGATGTGTCCTGATCGGTTTCCTCATTACAGGAAGATAATTAGCAAACACGAAGCCAAGTTGCTTATTAGGTTTGGGATAGACCGCTGGTGTATGCTGTCAGATGCTTGTGTAGTGAGAGAGTTAATGAGGGCCAGACTATATTCGGTGCGTAAAGATTTTACACAGTTCAAGTCTTTGTTTTTCCATGAATACATTTCCAAAAGAAATGTTAATTGGGGTACATTTATAAGGGGTTTATAAAAAGTCTCGGTGTCAAGAGGAATCAAGCTATGTGAAGAAGTAATGTAATTATTTTTTTCAGAAATTAAGCATATGTTCAGAGTTATTTCATACTATTAGTCTAATATAATTAATAAAGTCAATACAGATGGCTGTCCACAAGCTAATCCCCTTACAAACCACCACATGCTAACATATAGACATCAGTAGATTCAAAGAATGAATAGACCAACGAAATGTATTTTGGCTTACGAAGCGTGACAGGTTATTTTATATTTTGTACAATTTCTTTTAATCTTCTAAAGCTAACCTCAATCACAGCAGGCAGATGCAGAGCAGATGATGAAACCGGGATGATGGCTGCTGTTTCCATCAGTTTTTCAATAAAATGTGATTTTTTTTGGAGGATCAGAGCAGCAACAGTTATAAGGACCGCTGAACAGAAACCTGCATATGTTTGTGCATCAGCCGGTGTGTGTGTGTGTGATAGATGCAGCAAATAATAAATCAGGATTCAAAGCACATTTCATTTGTTCAGTCGTTTTCACTGATGAGACAGATGGTCAAGTACACCTTGACTTAAACCGCATCTACAATGCAAGCAGGCTAGCGGATTCGAAGAACTGCACGCATTGGAAGTGCTATTTTGTTGTGTACTTTGTACCCAGCACTGCACACAAAGGCACATGTTTAAGCATAAGAAAAGGTGCTTTTTATGATTTTTCAGATGCTGCAAGCATATTGCACAGAAGTTATAACCTAAGAAACAGTAAAGTGTATGCCTCAATGTAATGTTTTTGCTTAAATGTGTCTTTGTGGTTTATTTTCATGCTCAGCAGATAGGACATGTGTGCGGTTTGCCATGACAACGGCAAATTTTATGGCAGCCGCATATGCGAGCTCTAGAACAATAGAGCAAATCCAAAGCTGCTCCGTTCTGTCATTTAGTTTGATTTACTTTCAGCAGTGATTTCTTGTGGTAAAAAAAAATGTGGTCAAGTCACAAAACTTTACAATATGCTTTATTTTCTGGCACTGTGAGGTGGAGGGTTGGCACTGGCTCTAAGTGCAAACTCTAAAAGTGTCAGACTGCTATAGAAAGTTAAGGTGTATACGAGGTAATGACGGTTTGTAGTGATTCATCATACTCACCGAGAGCAGGTTCAGCACAGTCTTTATACTGCTCAGGTGTGCAGTATGGAGAATCACCTTGAGACAAAACAGAAACAAAGAAATATCAAAGTAATGAAAAAGAAAGACTCTTGTATATTCAGCCATTCTTCTATAAACAATGAAGCATTCAAGACAAACCCTTTAAAACGTTTAGTCAAACCTTAATGCAAAAAAATGTAATCACAAAAAAAACCTTTTCACATATTTGTCAATTTTAGGTAGTCCTTGGGGTGTCCTTGCTAGACATTTAATACTTGAGTTTAAATATCATCATTTTGTGTGAACTGCGTGTGTCTAGAGTCGCTCCTTAGGTCAAATGTATCCCTAATGTGCAATAAATACTGGAGCAGTCATAATCAGTTAATGAAATCTATAATTACGGTATTAGAGCAGGCTGTCTATATATGAATCAGACACAATCAGTCATGAGATAATTGCCCTAGCCTTGGCGTCCATTAAACCAGCAAGGCAATTTGACGTTGGCACCTTTTGGTCAGCAATAAAGTGGACTTCTGTGGAAAGGGAGTGCAATTTTAAGAGAGAGATTAACAGGGAAATCATGAACTTTCGTTACCTGACCTGTTGAAATAGAAAGATAGTTGCGCTGCCAACCATAATCATGAGTTATTATCTAAAGCAATTAATAGGGAACATTACGTCACATGGAGAATAATGTTAATGAAATTATTCCAGTGTTGTGGATGTGACATTCTTAGTCAAAATTTTTAATTCGGGCTGTCATGTAACCGCATACAAAATAAATGTTTGTGTTTGCATAATATTTATGGGTTCACTGTGTGTAATTATTTTGTATATATAAAAACACATGGATATAATTTTTAATATCATTTATCAGATGTTTTATTAAAATTATATTGACTCTTTTCTGATGTTTGGCACGCAATTTTGAGAGACAACATACTTTTGTAGGAATTCTGTGGAAAAAAATGCACACACCAGAAGCAATACAGACAATACAATACAGTTTTTTACAGACGCTAAGACACATTTCTCAATACTTAGGTCACTTTTGCAAAGCTCTTCACACAGTGATCACAACAGAAGTCTATGTGGGCTAAACTGAGGATCAATTATCATTGCTTTGGCACAAAATGCATTCAATGACTACATCTCTCAAATGTCATGAATTCTTTTCTCACTCAGACACAACAACTGACAAAACTCTTTATACATACAAGCCAATTGCACATGCTTACATACAGATTTCAAAACTGTTAAACTTATGTTCAAAACAATAACATAATACAAAACTAAACAAAACAGCAATTTGCTACATTTCTACAGTAATATTTTAATGAAATATATTTTAAATCTTAAAATTAAATGCTATAAAAACAATTGGACAATTGGAGAAGACCGAGTAGATTAGCATTACTATTGTATCTGTATCAGTGGATGATGTGTTTTCAAATTGTTGTATTTTGGAATTACAAAAAATTAAAAATAAACTACATAAAATATTGACGAATTCTGCATCATGTCTGATTCATTCCAGTAACATATATTGCAGTGAATTATTAGAAATGTGTCTTTGTTTTACAAAACATTGTATAATGCTATATGTTGTTAGTGTTTTTAGGTGATTGTTTTGGGGGTGACAAAGTGTGTTTGTCGGCTGTCAACCTTTGCTAGTGTTCTGGAAGAATGAGTTGATTTGAGACTAAAGTGTTTTGGTAGTTGAAGTGAATTTTGAATGTGAAATGAACTGCTTTGCCAAGCTGAAAGTTTGTTATGAGAACTGTGTGAAGAGTTTTGCAAAAGTGACCTAAGTATTGAGAAATGTGTCCTAGCGTCTGTAAAAAACTGTGTCCCTAAGGGGACATGTTAAAATTATCTAAAGTTTGGTTTAGTTTGCAAAACTAAACTTAAAAAAATAAAAATCTGCACATGAAGGTTTTGCGTGAGCACATGAAACTAAACTTTAGATGGGGTGAGGAAAAAAAATCTTGAAATAAGATGTATTTTTTTCTTAAACGCTTAATTTAAGCAAAATTTTCTCACCCCATTGCCATATATTTTTGATTGTTTTAACACCAATTCACTAAAATTGTATAATTTTTGTCTAAAAACTAGACTTTTTTCTTAGGTAATTTTGCTCATCAAGAAAATACATCTTGATTTAAGAACTTTTAGATATTTCTACTGAAAACAAGACAAAAATACTAGTAGTAAGAAAGTAATTTTTTGCAGTGTATTTAACTTAAAGACCTTGCATAGGTATTTAAGCATGAATTATGCATATACATTGTGTTTAGGATTAAAAATCATATTTACAAACATGTGTGACTCTTGAATTGTCCTGTGTACACCTAGCTAGTAACAGGTCCTTTAAGATACTGTTAGAAAGGCTGTGATGTCAGTTTGTGGACTTTTTCCAAACAACCTCTGACCGACAAAAACTAAATCAGCTTTAAATTCTGACCTCTCTGACAGCAGGTTTGCTTTGACTGGCAGCTGCAAACCACAACCGCCAGAAGGCATCAAGTTATCTCTAAGCACAATGCAGCGTTTATGCGCTTTCAATAAGCATATGAGATACGACCTGATTGAAGGACTGTTTATCACAAATTAAAGACTTTGACAGGGATCTACAAAGACAGAATGGGAACATAGGGCCCTGTTGGTTTGTGACAGACAGTACAAACTTAACTTGTCATAACTACTCAGTCACAGCCTTTATTAGTGATGTCTTCATTACGCAAAATGACTGCCATGCAAGACAGTGCCTCAAACTCTTTCTGACTTGCTAAACAAAGAATTGTTTGTGTGTGTGTGTGATTTACAGTTTCTAGGGCTTTGTCAAAGGCATGACGGGAATATTTCAGCACACAACTGTATCAGTGATATCTGCCAAGTAATATGGATATTTTAACAACAATTTATAAAAAAACAATTGTCTTTATTATTAATATTCATTATTAATATTTATTTTGATACATTTTCAAATCTATTGCAATATTATTTAAAATTACACTAGAGATTAACTCTTTCCCCGCCAGTGTGATTTTCACAAACGTTTAATGCCTTCAAGAAAATTTTAAACATACAGTATATCAAATGAAAAAACAGACCCTCCATATTTACCAAAGCTGAGATAATTGCATTTTTGTAAATTACATTTGTTAGGGATCAGATTCAGAACGATGATCAAGAGTTTTAACCTGTTTTGGATCAGTGGATGCTACAGTTTATGGGTAAGAGCGCCACCTAGTAGATAATAGCGGAAATGTGGAATGCCATAAAAACTCGTCATTGGCAGAGAAAATTTTTTTTTTCTTAATTGACGAGACAAGTCATCAATGGTGGTGAAAAAGTTGAAGAGATTCAGAGCACACTCACATTTGGCATGTTTGCCCTGAACCGTGCCCAAGCCTGATTGTCCCCACTCCCCCACAGGCTTGCACTTTTTCAATCTGAGCTCGGGCACGCTTTTGTCATTAGGATGTGATTGTTTTGAAGAAAGCCCACCTCTGAAAGCGAGCTATTAACCAAACCTCTCCCGGCCATACTAGTCGAATGAACCAGGCTTTTGGGGTCAAACGCACTCAGGCACAATTCAATTTGGATAGTGTAAGTACGTCCATAAAGTAAGAAAAATACAAGAACAGAAACATACCAGGCATGTATACCATCCTGCAGTTGCAGTTCTCTACGATGTAGCGTGTCTCACACTCTATTCGGCAGGCAGAGACGCTGTACACCTCGAAGAGGCCTGATTCCAGGGCTCTGGACACACACTCGCCCCACGGAGGTGGAAGATAGGTTAACTAAAGGAAAAAGACACAGATTTAGACAGATTGATGAGTATGCGACTGACATTCACATGATCACTCAACTGCAGGGAAAATGGAGGTGTAGAATGAATCTATAAGTTGAAAGACATTTCACACATGCATGTTTTAAAGTGATTTTGTTACATGCCAACATAAAATTTTTATATCTAATAAGATTTATAGCACGTTTGACCATATTAGTGACCAGGATAAAGCTGTTTCGTTTGCTGGCCACCAAGTCACGTAGGCCCTGTCCGAAACTGCGCACTTCATGTAGACCTTCGGTCTTGTGGCCTTAAATTGCGCGAGTTCGTAGGGTGTCCCATCGGTCACTTTTACGCTCCGAAGTGTGCTCATGAGCGCCCCCTTTGAACCCTTGATGCAGTCTTCGGCGAAGCCACACTGCAGCAGGCTTCGTGGACTCTACCAACCCAGAAGTCCTTGCGAAAGAGCAATCAGACAAATTGGACGACGGAAGGGAGGAGTTCACAATGATGGGCAACTTCTCTTCTTATTTCCGGCGTGACGCTCGAGTCTGTCCCAAAACACAACTCCGGTGCGCCCTTTTGGACTCGCGTCAAGGGTCCCTAAGGTCTGCACTACATGATGTCATCCAAGTGTGGACTCTGAGGAGGTCCACAAGTCCGGAGTGTGCCATTTGGGACAGGGATATTATTGACTACCCCTTTTGGTTGAGATAAGGTGATACATAATAATGGCAGCATTTGTGACGTACTGCATCCACACCAGTAGGTGTCAGTGCAAAGTGCAGGACTACTGTAGCATTAATCTTGCGTAGCCAGACCTTCAGACAGACAGCAGAAAGTCTGGACTCCATTGCAGGTTTCATCGGCCAAGGACCGCACAGGAGGCCATCTGTCTGACATGTAAAGCAACCAATCACAGTTCAGCTTTGTTTCCAGGCAGACTGTTAAAAGGTGACACACACAACTCCCGGAAACTCTGTAGAATTCAATTAGTTTATGACTTAGAAAATCCCGAAGTGTTTCCAATTTTGTGTGCCATATGCATCAGACATTCAGCCAACGACCCGTGGGAATGATGTCTGAGACTGCTATAGCATTGGCCAGTCAAAAATAGTCATAAAAATGTGAATTAGTTTTGATAGACCTTAGTCACGGTACTGTAGATGCCATATTGATTTTTACGCGCATAAAATGAGGCTGTGTTACTTTCGCTACAATGCATTTCTGTCCTATCCAGCCTCGATTTAGTTCCTATGAAAAATGAAACATGGTGCTACACTGACTGAGGTCCATACAGATACTACTTATTTCTGTTCTGTACAAGGATGCAGATCAGCTGCCATCAATATATTTTTATAAAGTAATAATTGAAAGGCTGATTTACAGACGACACTGGCTGTTTTATAGTTTAAGATTTCTCTAAAAGGACAATAAAAAGCTTATTTTGCAGGGTACAACCAAAGACATCATGCTGGAACGTGCTGGCTGGAGGGAATATTTACTGCCAAACAAATGACTCCTACCATACACAAAAACACACTCCAAAAAACCTCCATGAGCAAACAAACTGAACTGGCTATCAACTGGCCACCATCCCACTGGCAGTCGATGGATTTGGAGGGAAGGAGGGATTGGTGGGTGGAATTGTCAAGAGAGAAAACTATAAAGTGAAATCTCAGATTGGATGACAAAAGAGACAACAAGAGGGAAAGTGTGGCACAAGAAAATGCCAGGTGGAGAAGAGAAGGCCATCTGCCCAAAAACAACAGGTCGCCTACAGCTTCCATACACTAAGAATGCATTAACCATGCTTCTATGCAGGTTAGCTCTATTTATGTTTAAGAAAGGGGGGATTATGGGTAATGAAGTGTGAGTAGAGGAGAAAAATGTGAATAATGAACTGACTTGGAGAGGATAAGAAGGAACATAATCTCTTTCCAACTGTTCCTGGAAACCACAGAGCATCACAGGCACAGATTCAAAACCTGATATTTCACAGCAGCTGATCAGAAGAAAGATGTCTGACAGGCAAATGAAATTTGTCAGCGGTGATATGCCGATAAATCAAAGCTACTTTGACGTGGGAAGATTTTAAAGACCTGTCTTACCGATGCAGAGGGATTAAAGAAGTAAACCAAGCTTCTGGAGCTGACTGTAAGTATTACAGGGAAAACATTGACAAAGCGTCCTGCAATGATTTCTTCAAAACAAACTCAATGACAAGTTCTTCAGAAAACGGTGTTTAAAGGTCCCATTTTCATGTGTTTTTGAAGCTATGATTGTGTTTATAGTGCGCAATATAACATGTGTTCATGTTTCGTGTGTAAAAAAACGCATTATCTGTATACCGCTGTTTTACTGTCCTAAAAATGAGCTGATGTCTTCATTGTTCTATAAAGTCCATCATTCAGAAATACGTAATGAGTTCTGATTGTGTAGCTGGTTTAGTGTGTTGTGATTTGACAGCAGCTTAGCTTAGCAGAGCCGTTTAAGCCAAAGGTGGCGACTGACGTATTCCTGTGGGGTTAGTCAGAAACTCTTATTTTGATGTAAGTTTCTCTCTACCGGGAAGTAGAGGGCTGTAGTCAAAACCGGCCGTTCACTTTAGACTTTGAAAGGGGAAAATATATTGCTTGGCATTGAACTTTGAGCTTCAGCATTTTGCAGGTATTATTTATGCTCTAACAGCAACATTACACACTAACTAAAGTTTGAAAAATGGGATCAGGAAAAACGTAACCTTTAAAAAACGTAATTTGCATTACTTCAGCGCAAGGCTTTGAACGGAATGAAAACCAGAAACTTTTGATGTTTTGCAAGGAACAGAAAACGAAACCAGAAACTTTCTAAAAATATATGTTCCGGAACAGAAACGTTTATTTAAAATAATGTTAACCTGTTAATACCGTTATTTTTTTGTTCTTTGACAAGATTTCTGTGCAATACTCGAAGAAGTTCACTTCCGGTCGTCGTTTACTAATCTGAGAAATGAGAAGCTTGCCACCAGCCAGTAGCCTACTCAAGCCCAAGTCTCTAATGCTCAATCATAAGAGGGAAATATTGTAGGCTACCAAGTATCTCAAGATGTTTGTTTTTTACAAATTGATGGAACGGATCGCAGTTGATCCGTGATCCATACAGATCACGACCCACGGTTCAGCTCGCTTGCGATTCGGAGATTATGCAAATTTCAATAGGGTGAAAGTTGATAATTTGCATGTGTTTTAAAGGCTTGCAAATTTTAACACTTAAGTTGCAAATATCTCCCCAATTGGCTACCGGTTACATTCAGGATTGAGTATAAGGTCTTTCTGCTTACTTAGAAGTGTATTCATGGAGATGCACCCTCCTATCTTAAGGAACTTCTTACCCCACAATCCTCTACTCGTTCTCTCCGCTCTGCTACGAGGGGGATCTTAAAACTACCTAGGACAAAGCTCCGTACTATGGGAGATCGGGCTTTTTGCTCAGCTGCTCCCAGATTATGGAATGCCTTACCTGTTCACCTGAGGATACCACAGACTTTAAATTTTTTTAAAAATGGACTAAAAACATAAAAAGGCAATTGAGTAACACTGCATCACGATTAGGTTTTATGTCTATGTGTATTCATTTTTAAATTTTCTTTGATTTGTTTTAACTTGTAGCACTTTGAGATGTTTGACTTAACATATAAAGTGCGTTATAAATAAAATGTATTATTATTATTATTATTATTATTAAGTGATTTTAAACAATTTAACCGCTAAAAGACACTAAAGGGAGCAATTTTCTGCACGCACATGCGGTTGAATGTGTCCGGTCAAACTCCAAAGATCAGAACTCTTGATGTATAAACTTGAGAGAGAGTTGCACTACTGTGTCTCGTACTGTAGTCCATTCAAATACATTTGGCTAATAAAGCACTGAAAACAACGTAATTTACGCTTTATACTGCATCTTCCCGAAGTGCAGTTTGGCATTCGTCCTCCGTCTATGTGTGTGCACGTGTTTAAGTGCACTCAACAAATGTGGGCATGTCAGAATTACAGTTATGCCACTTACATAACACGTTTTAATGTTTGATGACAAGATAGAGACTTAAGTAAAATTATGTAGACTAATAATTTAAGTTTAAAGGTGCTCTTCGCGAATTCGAGACCAGAATTTTAGACCATAACACATTTTTTGTTACATACAGCAACTATGTCCTCACTATATGCTTGCTGCCTGACCGCTGATTAAACTGTAAAAAAACGCGATCTCTGTAAACAGCCATGGCTCCACAAACTGCAATAAAAACACAGTGGCCAAACCTACCACCACGAAACATTACAAAGTGTTCCAGCCAATAAACGACAAGAAGAATTTGGGGGTGGGGGTTGGGCGCATTCATGAAAGCACTGAAGGGAGGGGGAGGAATTAGCTACGCTCTGTTTGTTTGAAAACAGTTCAAACATCAACAAAAAGTGACGTCACACTGATTCGCTTAGAGCGCCTTTAATGTCCTAATAATCAGCCTACTTATTTGTATGTCCAACAGCTGACATGGAATGTTATTAACCGGTTCGGGAACTTTATGGGAACTTTATTTTTTTTGTTCTAACCGGTTCAGGAACGTCAATTTTAGGGTTGAACCGAAAACCGGAAACGTTAAAATACCGTTTCCAATTGGGAAAAAATCTGGTTCAAAACCCTGCTTCAGCGTAAGCCTTTACACTTTCTCATAGGCTATATAAAAGTGTTAGATGAAGTCTTGCCAGGGATATGTAATTAACAAGATGCGTCACTGATTTGTATTGATATAAATGGGAGATAACGCAACAGTCAAAATGGCTGCTCTAGTCCCGCATCCCAGGAAAAATGGCCAATCGTCAATCAGAATCCTCTAGGAGAAAAACTCCTCCAGAATCGACCGGCCTTGAGTGAAGTGTCTTCCTTAAAAGGACTTTGGTTTTGCTCAGAGGTTATGAAGTGTTTCTTTATATGTGCATTACATGTATTTAATACTGACTTCACACATACTATCGAAATTATTGTAAATATGAGTCTCCTAGTCAGGAATTTGACATGCACGGTATCTTAAAGCATATTTAACAAACTCAGAAACTCATTTATTTTGATATATCGAGTTGCTGTGATTGGAAAGTCATAAACTATAAACATGGTGGAGGGGAGACCGATTGCAGTAGTGACAACACTCTTGTCTTTTCAATAAAGTCTAGCTTAGTTACGTGTATTAGCAGTTTCCTAAGACGCATGCTTGTTGTCATGGTTTCGTGTCTGGCCCAAAGTTAACTTTCCGTCTATGCTTGTTTATCAGTCTGACTAGTGGCTAAACTGTCAAAAATGAAAATGTTTCGGTTTCATAAAGACGAGGAGAGATGGCGAGCAAGGATCACTGTGTGAAGAGAGATTTGACAGCCAGGCAAGAATTAAGAGGACATATCACGAAATTCAGATTTTCTCCATGTATAAGTGCTATAAGTGGGTCCCCAGTGACTTAGTTTTGGTAAATCATTCACTTCAAGCATGTGAAAAAATAGGTCATTGAAATTTGGCTCCCCTTGTGATGTCAGAAGGGGATAATACGGCCCCTTAATCTGCACTATCCAACCACAGCACTGCCGTTTATTGCAGAGATCAGCTCATTTGGATTTAAAAGGACACACCCAAAATGCATGTGGGGTATTTTGAGCTAAAACTTCATATACGCACTCTGGGGACACCAGAGACTTATTTGACATCTTAAAAAGTCTTGTAAAATGCAGTAACATTAGCTCAGTGTGTACGCAATATACTGTAGTTGATAACAATGATTTAAATTGAGGTAATTTACTTGTTATTCATTTAAAAATAGCATTTGAACACAATGCTTGTAATCACGATTTCAGAGATGGCAAGTAGGAAATTTCGATAGCATGTAAGGCAGCATGTATAGACACAAGATTGCACATGTAATCAGCATCAATGGAGATCATAAATACGTCGGTTTTTACAATCAGTTCTTATTATTAACATACAGTACAAAGCTGTATAAGTAATCATTTTAATTCAATCATTCTATTGACTTGTAGGAAATGCTGATGCACAATTTTTCTTAAATTATTCATTAATGATTAAAACGGTATGAGTTTAAATCAGGGCTCTGTCCTTTATGCTGACTTGCCCTTTTAGCTGGAGTGTGTGTGTGTTTGCAGCATAATGTCTAATTACTCTTATCCGTGATCAAAATCGACTCGTGGTGGTGGTGGAGACTTGATGTTCCACCTTTTGAGGTTACATTTTTTTTGTCTATAAACACTGCAAAGTCAGTTGCACAATTAGGAAAGAACAGCCCAAATATTGGAGGTTATGTCACAAACCACTATTTAGTGTTAATACTAAACAGACCTTGAGGGCAAAGTAATTTAAGGGGTGAAAATCTCTTTGTAAAACCTGAAGGCTTAAAATGGAGCCTTTTCTGTTCACTGAGCTGAAATGTACCATTACTAACAAGGACAGTTGAGAGTTTAAGCTCTCTAACCCACACTTACATCATCTCACAGACCTGTGCAGGTTGTAGCAACAAGCGTCATTCTGTTAAGTGCTCTGAAGTTACTTCAAAATCAAGAAAAGCTTTTTTGTGTTTCTGTGCTGAAAGGAGAGATAAAATATATAAAACCTTTTTGGTGTTTGTGCCGTCATAAACATTACTGACTTCCAAAATGGTGCAGGAGTGTTGGTTTTGTATTCATAAATCTGAGGTATGGTCGTAGACATAAAGTATGTGATCCTGTTTGTGAAAGCCGTTTTGGGCAATTCCATAGTTTCGGTCCTCAAGGGGTGTAATGAACAATATAGATTGTATAATACCCAGTTGTTGGTATTTTTTATTTTTAGTTCACGGTTTTGTTTAAGATAGATGTAAGAAACATTAAAGATAATTTTATCCCACTAAGCCCACGGCATTATCGTGTAATGAGACTTTATTTTATGTCCCCAGAAATTGGGGATCTTAGGGTGAGATATTCAGTGCATCTGGGTTTTTCCCAAGTTATTTCTTTCATTTCCTTAAATAAAATCCTGAATTTTGGTGCATTTATATTGGTGTGCCTTCTACAAAATACTTCCACTAACACTAAAGGTATAATTTCATCAATCCACCACGATGCAATGGCCAAACAGTTACGAACGTTAAACTATGAAACCATGTAATTCTATTAGACGCAAAACGATAAAAACATCTTTTGTGGGTTAAATTCTGATATGTGTTGCTAAATAATAAATTGTTATATAAATCGGGATAAAACGGGGCAGAGAGTTTCTGTCAAAAAATCATAACGTTCGAACATTTTATTCTGAAACTAAGTTTTCATCTCCTAATGTCTTAGCGGTACTCAAGTCAGATATAAGATTGTCTAGGTCACGCATGCTCCGCATGGGAGGAAAAGTTGACAGGATTTTATGGATTTCGACAAATGTGGGTAAGTTTGTGGTTTCTGTCCAAAATTTTCCGAACGTTAAAATGTTACGAACGGGCTAAACTTTGGTTAAGTAAACATTAAATAGGATCTTTGCGGTGATAAAGGATAAAATAATGTGCTAGTCAGATCATTGCTAGTGGTTTCGAAAGTGGTGTCGTGTTCATCTTGAAAGAGTATTCATGGTGGTTGTATACATTTTGACAGATTCTGCACATCAAAGCTCAAAGTTTGATGGCAGCTAGAGCAGAGTTCTATAACCACCGGGTGGCGAGTCGGTGGCAACTTGTCGTGGACTTCAAATAACAATGATAATTTCTACAGAGCTGCGGTCTCTCTCTCAGCGATCGCATTGCTGTCATTATGCTGCGTTTACACCAGCCGCTGTAGAGGTGTCAAGCGCAAGTTATTTCAATGTTAAGTCAATGTGAAGACGCGTTGAGGCGCATCTGGAGGTCTCGCGGCGCGAATGAGGCGTTTAGTGCGGCGTGTTAGACGCGATTCCACCTCATTCGCAAGTCTATTTTGCACGAATAGCGCAGTTGAGCATCTGGTGCCGTAAACGCGAATGGTGCTTTCTGTGCATTTTGCGTTTGACGCGAATTTGCGTCTGACGCCCAAGTTGAAAAATTTTAATTTTGGCGGATTTTCGCACTGTTAACCAATCAGGAGCCTGCTTGCTGCTGTGGCGATAGCCCTACCCGGAGTCACTCATTCAACATGAAGGAATGCTTGATATTGTCTGTGAGCAGTCACCCGGAGCTGTACAACACAAGTTCTTATTCTATAGTGTCAGGAATAAAAAGGACCTCGCTTGGAAGAGTGTCAGTGAGGACATTGGGAAACCTGGTAAGTTGTAAATACACATTTCGCTTTTGAGTCATGTGATGTTTATCGACCCGCGCCGTTATTTTCCCCCATAGTAATATGACCAAATACAAACCGGTAACTCTCTCCATAAATGCACAATCAACATCAGCCATCTTGCAAACAGACAACCGCATAGCACTTGCCCCTCCCACAAGAAGCGGATTTCGCCTCTGACACGCATCAAATGCTTGCTTTTTCCCCATGTCCACTTCGCTTTAGACACGCAAATGCATTCAAACTGTTCAAGTGGCAAACTAGGTGCAATAGACGTGATTTTGACGCCTCAAACGCGGTTGGTGTAAACGCAGAAAGGAACCTAAACATTTAGTCATGTGTCAATCATCATTAAAATCATATCGTAAATGGGAGTCTCTGTGTCTCCACGCCCAGTGTTACATACATACATAAACCAACTCAGCTTTTATCAATGTGTACTAGTTTACTATTGCCAGATTTATCCTGCCTTCACACAGATGTGTCCCAGGTTTTCTTAGGATGTTAACCTGAGAACAATGGCATTCTCCGTGAAGATTGATTTTTGCAGTCTAATGTCTCTGTAGTAAGACCCTAAACTGTGGAATACATACATTTACAATAATGTAAAGAACATTCTGTGAAATTATAACCTTTATATATTTATTATTTATTGCAAGGCCATGACAAATATTGAAATTAAAGTGAATCTCTACAATGTCTTATGTCTGAACTGATACAGTCAAACTTGAGAAACTGTATTTGTTGTAAAGAAAAAAATTAATCATTAACAAAAGTCATAAAATGAATGCTGAAAATGACAGACTGTGTTTATAAGAAGACTATTAGATGACCTACTTTTGTATATTTGCTGGCAGAGACAGAAAGTGACCCCTGCCAGAGGGGCCACTACAAAAGCTTTTAAATGAAGCAACAAGGGTTGAGATTGACAGGAGGAACTGGAAAAATATCCTGCTGCTGAATGGTTTGAGTTTTTGTGTGTTTCTACTTATTTTTGACGTAAATGTGGGCGCCAGCATTTTTGAGATCTTCCAGTGAGCCATTAAAGCTAATTGTAGTCGTACTGCGAGTGACATGAGTGTGTCCTGTTGTGTCTGGCTAGTTAAGACAGATATTTGTGCAGTAAGATGCACTCATATCATACCTAACTCAACCAAACCGTGCCCCAGCGCGATTGTACCCCCTTCAGAAGCACGCACTCACACTGTACTTTGATCGATCCGAGCCTGGGCACGCTTTTGTCATTATGATGCGATTATATTGAAGAAAACAGAAAGTAAAGCGCTCTCAACACTGGAACCCATCGTATTGTTAAGTCTGTGTTTTTTGTGTGTGATGAAACACAGCCCTCTCACGTGCCCATCATATTGCTTAGTTGATCTGTCAAGTGTCCAGCTCAGACATTCATGTAAACCTGCTTCGCACAAGGTTTTTACATAGGCAGATGAAGGTAAGTGGTCACGCAAATCTCCTTTTGAAAAGGTTAAAAACACAAATTAGTTGTCTATTTCATGAAAAAAACATTTGAACCAACTGTCCCACTGTGACGGTACTGGTATGCCTTTGTGCTTTAACAGAGGTGAATTGAAGACCAGTCAAATCTGATTGACATCTTTACGTGATATATATTAGGCCACTTCTTCATTTCATCATCCCACTGGGTTATGTATTGCAGGTGTAGTACATATCTACCATAACTTAATCTTGCGTGTGCGTGCTCTCTTGACAGGCTTTCTACCAGCCGGCTATTGAAACAGAAGTCTTGCACCAAAAAGGAATACGTCACATCAGTTACTTACACTTTTGAAAATAAGGTGGATACGTCTGAAGATAATTCCCCAGTGCTACATTTACCAGCTCAATGCTGACGCAAGCAAACGGATGAAATAAAAAGACAGTCCTGAAAGGAAAATGTCATTCAGACTCAATCTGTTAACTCAGGACTCTTCGACTAAATGAAAACCCATCACACTCCATCCCAGTCGCTGCATTTATATTGCATGGCCTCGGAAATTGGACACATTCACCTTGTTTATTCTCATTCTCTCTCTCTCTCTCTCTCTCTCTCTCTCTCTCTCTCTCTGGGTCTGTTGTAATGGGTTTTTCTGCAGCTACATCAGTAATGCATTACGGCTCCTGGCTAGGACATCAGAGTTAATGATGATTAGTTGAAGAAGTACCTTTCTGGATATAAAAAAAATCATGATTAAAACTAAATATCTCTAAAAATCTACAAGGATTTTGTACTACTGTTTTGTGGCTTAAATATTAATTGGATATCAGCTGCTTTTCATTTTATTTTAATACATATAATTCTGTCATAACTGTTTGCTAAATGACTTATAAAGCAAAACAGACAGTTTAAATACGAAAAGTGTGAAAATGTTATACTAGTGTTGTAGGTCACGAGACCGGTCTCGTTTTTAAAGGTCTTGGTCTCGTCTTGGAATCGACCGCATTTTTACTCGGTCTCAGACAAAGACGACTAGGAATTTTATTTCAAGACCGGTCAAGACCACAACTGATGGCACATCACAAATTTATTTTTTATCATCAATTTTATGCCGTTTATTCAGGTTTGGCATATGATGTTGGCATTGTTTAAGCATTGTTTAAGTGTTTTAATGCAGTGACTTGCACTGGTCTTGGTCATGACTTGGTCTCGACGCTTTAAAGTCTTGGTCTTGTCTCGGTCTCTGCCTGTCTTGGTCTTGGTCATGACTTGGTCTCGGTTTAGGTGGTCTTGACTAAAACACTATGTAATACTCACAAAAAAGAGTAAAACCTGAGATCTGTAAGATCTTAACACTTTACAATAAGGTTGTATTTGTTAAATATATTAGTGAATTCATTGGCTAACATGAACAATGAATCAATATGTTTTTTTAGCATTTATTAATCTTTGTTAATGTTTGATAAAACTAGCTTTATTTTTTAAGTTTAATTACAGAATTTATGATAAATTAATTTTTTTAATTTCATAAAACTGGGGCCCCACTGGCACGGTCCCCAGTTTAAGAAACACTGATCTACATACACCACGGGTCCCCTCGACATGGGAAGGTGCCATTTTGCAGCACCATGTTTCTACAGTAGCCAACGTATCACAGGTTAAAACTTAAAATAGAAGGTTGAATTTGGCAAAACCAAAAAAGTTATGTAACTTCATGCTACATTTTTTACAGTGTGTTTTAAGAGACAGCATACTGCTTCACTATGATGAATGTGCCTGGTTGTCCCTGGCAATTTCTCAATATGCGTTTCTGTCTGTATAGATGTGTTCAGCAGTTACAACATAAACAAGCGGCTTTTGTGGTCAACACGTAACTTCCGGTAAACTCTGCTAAGAATAAATAACAACAAAGTTCTTTCAAAGTAGTTTATTTATATAACAAGCAAAATAAACAACACGTAGATCACCTAGGAAACCAAAATATTTGTTATTTTTGATGAGGTATTTTTCAAAATTCAGTTTAGCAATTAGTCAGACCACTAAAAAAATTGAAACCAGAAGTTCTGACCCCACGCTTAACCGCGACAACGCACATGCGTCCGATGAAACCGTCTATATTTGTATTCTTGTGAAACGTCATCGGTCGCTCCACAAGTACTGTTCCAATTACAAGTTCATATGATAAAATGTAAATAATGGTATGTTTATCATTATATGAGTGTTCTGATGCTGAATTCAGTTGAAATATGCTGAAAAGCTCACGTAATCCACAGAAATACAACAGAACATCTCAATTCTCACAAAGGCGCGTCTTTCCGAGTTCCTTCTTCCAAGGTTGCCTGGCAAGACTGGTCCCAACAAGAATGCAATTCTTTGCATTCTTGGAATTGAGAAACAGTCCCTGACCCTGCAAACGGGAAGACAAACGTCTTCTAATGCTATCCCGGTGCCAGATTAAACTACTTAATTAAAGTCCCTAATGAAAAATCCAGCTAAGACCAGCTTGCTGTGTTTTGATCACTTTTTAAGATGATCTTACTGGACTTACTGGAAGACCAGCTCACCCACCAGCTTGCCCAGCTATTGCAACCTTAAACCAGCTAAAACCAGCTACCAGCTTATGCTGGTCTCAACTAGATTTTTCAGTAGGGCTACATGCAAAAAAGGTAGTGAATAAAACACTGATGAAAAAGTTACAATAAAATCTGCAATAATATATCGTTATTCTGACAATCCTAGCTATGATTGATGGTTCTACAGATTATCTTATCAGATTTTCCCTTAGTGTGAGGTGTATTAAGAGTGTTCGAACCTCATCGGAAGAACGACGAAGCCGCCCCGATTGTGAAACATGTTTAATATTTCCGATCAGAAATCCTGATGTGTGGGGGGGAACCCCGAGGACAATTATCACGTGAAACAAAACAATATCCAATCAGACAGTAAGATGATGGAAGACAGAAGCAGTTATGCACAGCACAAAGTGAAGTTGATGCAAAGGGAACTTGTACAGAGCATGTTTCCGCTGTCTCCATGACTTCACCTAAGCCAGAGGCGATTCTAGGGTTAGAGCTTTAGGGGTGATGAGCACCCAATGAGCTCCGCTGCCACCACCCGCTCTTTTTTCCTAAAGAAACCAATAATATGTCTATTGTAAAAAAGCTATCATTTTAACATTGGTTCAACTAACGCCAAAATAAAGATTTTTTGGAGACCTTTCAGGCATGAAAATGGGTCAGGGGTGAAAAAGATGAGAAGAATATTACCTCTCTAGGGTCTGGGAGCATGCTCCCCCTTAGAATTTTTTTAAAATAACATATTTTAAAGCATCAATCTGATGAGTTTTCAGATGCATTTTTTTGCCAACCTTTTTATTTCTAATTAATGGTGAGCTAGCACATTTTTGCCATTAATGCCATATTAAAGTCTCAGGACAAAAGCTGGGCTACACCAGCAGTGTGAATATGGTTTTATGTGAATATACAGTGTATCGTTTTAAGCCTTTGTCAAAATGACAAATCTCCTAATTTATAACTTTTATGCCTACAAAATATGGTAGGTTTATTAATAGTTTGTTAATTTGCAGCTTTTCTTTTAACAGTCCTTTAATTGAACCATTACCTGTACTATATGTCTAAAACAAAACACTTGTGACTCCTGCATTTAGGGTTAAAAACGTTATCCCCTTTATATTAGTCTACATGTGACAAACTAAAAAAATATTTATTGTCTAGTTTGATAGTCAGACAGTTAGTGATTTCACACATAGCTTACCGGTAGCCTACTGGTGGTAATACAGTGATATGTAGTTTGTTTCACTCTGTTCCAAACGCCATGTTTTCATGACGACTGACCAGAAAAGACGCACGTGATGTCATGTTTACATGACTCCCGATTGTTAAAATAAGTCTCAAATTAACGATAAATCATACAATAAACTTTAACTCTTTCCCCGCCATTGACGAGATATCTCGTCAATTAAGAGAAAACGCTTCCCCGCCAATGACGAGATTTTCCGTCTTTCCGCAATACCGCTATTATCCACAAGGTGGCGCCCTTCCGCAACTTAAAACCGGAAGAATTGCCCTATGGCAAGCTGCTGCATGTCCGTGTCTGTTTTAAAGATCGCTCTGAATGGGATCTCTATGAAAAGTCCGTCACAAACATGGAATTATCTCTGCTTTTTGCTCAAAATGTGGTGTTTTTGCAGAAACCTACCCATATTCAAAAGCTGATTACAAAAGAACTACTCAAGGTAGGATGAAACGGGTTTTTTTGTTTGAAAGCAGAGGGTCTGTTCTTTCATTTGGTATATGGTATGTTTATATATCTGAAGAAGAACATTTTCTGGAAGGCATTAAACTTTGGTGAAAATCATGAAACTGGCAACTTTTTTAAAAAATGCTGGCGGTGAAAGAGTTAACAACGGAGACACACGTATGCAACTACCCACTGAGACGCACTGCATGCGTCTTGCGGAAGAACATTGTAACCGGCGCTAATTCTCTCCGTTTAAGTCTATGGACAAGTCACACAGGTACTTTGCTACTCCGCAGCGCGCGGGTACCCGCCGGACTAAAATAATCCGAAAATAAACACTTATTATACGTGTACCATGGTTATTCATTATAAGACAAAAACACGGCTTGAAAGATTGATTCGTGATGTACTCGCTCATTATAAACATAACGTAAAAATTTTGTAAGATTTGAACAAAAAAGTTGCATCACAACACTTTTAACTGATTCTCACTCTGCGTGTGTTTTGCGCTGAGTGAAGCCTTGTTTATGGTCGCGCTTTGGTCCGCAACGCAAGCCCCCGCGGACCGCGCACGCGTCCCACCAAACGGACGAGGCGTTTATAGTTGACGCGCTCGCTGTTGCACTTTTTTTTGAAACACCGGGGGGCAACGCGAGCAATAAAGTCAAAAACAAACACAAAGAAGAGGACAGAAGAAGTCGTCCGCTGGAACAACCCTGGTGCTTTTAACATTAGAGTTTGATATATATAAATATGAGAAAATGAATAAAACAACAATCTTTTATATATGTCTTTGTTAAACATTATCATTTCATTAACGTTTTACTAAACAAACAGTACAGACATCTTAAGGTTTGTATTTTATTCCTCGTCCAGTGGTTCATTCAATACAAATATAAGCCAAACATTCTGAATCATGTAAAATAATTTGTGTTTTAAACTTTCCAAACTTTACTTCCAGAGTGTCAGATAAATTTATACATTGTTTTGCTTGGATTGATCAAAGAGATACGTCACAGGCTTGCCTGCTCGGACAGAATCGCCTCGAGTTCGTTCATTTTCGGATGCGGAGCCGCGCGGAAAGTTACAAAAAAAAAAAACGTGCACAGCGCCACGCGAAATGGGGTCTCGCGCACCCAGACCCGGCGCCAGACACAAATTCACGGACGGGCATTTCATTTTTCAGGGGGGGCACAAATGAGAGCAACGTCACTGCAATGCATAACATCATTAATTATGAATTAAGTGGACAAAAAAACGAGGAATAACTAACATACCTCTCCATTAACGCAATACAACAGAGAAGTCGTAAAGATTGGACCTAGCTTACTGAAGCAATCTAAACGCAAATAAAACACGTTGCAGGGCTCGACATCAACGCGTGTCCGCTTAATATCAGAGAATTTTACTTGCTCGACCGAACAAGTTGCCTAGTCTGATTAAAAACACCAATAACAATCACCAAAACAGGATAATGATTCTGCATCCTTTAATCAATGGCGACCGAAAGTGCATAATGTAATAACGCAAAGTTAAAAAAATAAGCACAGCAAACACAAAGTGTGTTAACAAAGTGGGTTAAACAACGCGCGCGACCGCCCACTCCGCGTTGACGTCATTTTTGCCGCGCGCACCAACGCGCTCGTGCGGACGCGGTGAGCATAAACAAGGCTTTATGGTCGGGCTAAGCGATGCAGGTACAGAGAAGTAGAAGAAGAGGATGACACCATTTGCTAAGCAAGGAGGTTTTCATTTTCTACCTTATTATACATTTTAAACCACAAACTACGGAGTATGTTTTGGACATTATTTAACCTGGTCAAAGACGAACGAACATTTTAGAATAATTAAATTTCTTGCCCCAAGTTTTAGGGGTGCTGAGCTCCTTTTTAGGGGTGCTGAAGCACCCCTAAAAATGGGCTAGCCTTGCCCATGACCCAAGCCAAACCCTTTTCTTTTATTCCTTGAATTTTTTTGTAAAAATCATTTAAAATACTATCATTGAAATTACTTCCTGCATATCGTCCACCATACTTATTCTGAAGTCTCGCAAAATTTTTGGAGATTTCCTGTGTTCACAGTTGAGACTCTGGTTGAAAATCTGTGTGTGGTGTGCTGTATTTGACACACAATTGGAGCAAAATAGTTAAAGGAGCATTTCACCTGTAGAAACATTAATCTTTATTGAAAGTGTGTTGTAGTCGAAATGTAAAATACTTTTAGAATTTGGTGCCCATTTGACCGAGAAAAGGGGTGTTTGTAGTCTCACCACCTCAACAAAGATATTGGACTTCCTGCTTTCATTGATGCAAACTTATGATTTTTACATCATTGAAAGAAGGAAGTGCAACACTGAAATCTGTATTTCTCCTGTCTCAGCGGAAACTAAGGAAATGATGCATGACCATTCAAAAACATGACTGGGGTTCTAACTATACAAAGCTTAATGCAAATGGGTGAAGTGTCCCTTTAAATCTAGGATTTTTTATCCTCCTGTTTGTGGTCTATCACATTTTGAAAATCGTAAAAAATATTTTGGTGTGTACCCGGCATTACTTAAGTTATCTTTGTAAAAAAAAACTCGTAGCAGTTGACAGCGGCTAGAACGAATCAGGGAACGAGTAGGCATCACACCCTAACCAAGATATTTTTCTAAAGTAGCATTTCTTTTTTTATGAAAGTCGAGGTGCGAAATGTTGTTTTTCGTAGCCATTTCCTGTATCCGTAAGAATCATAGACAGTAAAAAAATAAGACATCTGTAAATCGTAGCAAGCTAGCCAATGCTTGTCAGTAGCCTACTGGTAGGTACTCAAGATGGCGGCAGTAAGCTGAAAAAAAGGCGGATGACGTAAAAGGTCACATGACTGATAATCATCTATGAGCAATTCGCAACCTCACTGCACCTTTAACACTTTAACACAATGTACACAATGCACCTTTAACACTTAAATAAAAAGACACTTTCAAACTTTAAATATTTTATTTAAAAAATAGATTAGTAAATACTAAATTAACATGATCTATGATTAATAAATGCTGCAGAAATTTTGTTCATTGTTAATTCATGCATTAATCTTAACAAATACTACTCTAAAGTGTTATCAGATAATTTAATTTATGCAACAGATCCTTGACGGTCCACTAATTTGATTGGCTAAGTGCTGGTTGAAGAGTACCGGTATTTAGCATAACATCATTATGTCTACGTTGCGACATTCCAGAATACATGAGCAATGCTAAGTGGAAGAAATACAAGAGTCATGAGTTTTTAGGAGTTTGCCTGGAGCAAAATAGTTTTTTTAGAAAACTAAACATTCACTCTCACACCATCATCGTTCTAGGTGGAGTTTCTCTTAACAGAAAGTGAATGTACCTGTCCGTGAAACAGTGCATATATATTGCCTTGACACTAACCACATAACTAGATGCCCCCTTAATTCTCCATGAAAACAGCAGGAGCATATGGAAGTAATTTGAAACTTATTTCATCACAGCTGGATGTGTCATAAATAAAAGCTTCAAACATATAACAGGATTGCAATGATGAGATACATTAGAGTATAAAAGGATGAACATGGCTGCTTATTATCATCATAAAATTGATTTTGTGCCAATTATTTCTGTATATTGTGCTTCAATCAACTCTGAGCAATCAATAGCTTAATAAAAGCGACATCATTCAGTGCTTGCCAAAAACAGGCCTCACGTTCATAAACGTAATTATACACCGCAACTATAGAGGGCTGAGGTTAATAGTGAACTATCATTAGCCTGTATTTCAGTTTAACAGTTACACAAACATAACAATTAACATCATTAGGAAAAGCGGTAATCCTGCATAAACAGAATTAAGGAGGAAGTGCTAAAAAAACTCATTATAGCATCAAATATTTCACTGGTGTGGCACTATATGTTGTGCTGTTAGCAATACTGTTAATAATGATGGAAAGGGACATTTCTGAGATTAAAGCATCATGATCTCACAGGACAGCATACCAATTTCATATGGTGGTGTTTTTTTTTATAAATTCTTATTATGTGAATCATGCCAAATTGTATGATTATACGAAAAAAATGCTCATGAATCCCTACTTCAAACCTTATTGTCACGAGGTAAAAGTAGATCCCCTAAAATGTAGAAGTGAAATCATACATATTCACAAGTACAGTAGTTATGCCGTGGGGAAGCTACTAGTGGCATAAAAACAACAAACTTTAGCTTTAACTATCAGCAAAGGGAGGTTTAAGAGGGCTTAGCTTGTTTTCTTACATAGTGGGAAGACATGCACTTTATGAGACTGATTGCAAACAACTGGCAGTGGATCTGCTGATAGCAAGGTCATGGCTGGAGATATTAAAGCCAAGACAACAGAGAGAAGATAAATGAAAACACAGTAGAGTTGTGTACAAATCCTTCACAATCTAAAATACAAGATGCCATAGCGAGCAGTCAGCCTCTGATATTAAAACCTGATACAAAAAAAAAAAAAACTATGAGAATGAACAGACATTGACCAAAGTCTACTTATATGCCCAGACACACCAACCTCTGCTATAATTCTTTTAAATCTCATTTAGAACGCTTAAGACCGAGCACCCTCATGAGACAAAATATAAATATAGCACATGAATAGAAATGCAGAGCAATGAGAAGCACAACCACATGTACGTGTTGTGCATAATCTCACCGATGCCCGGTATTAACATTCATTTTGGGTGATATGATCACTATGGGTGGCACGGTTCATGAAAAAAATCTGAACCGTTCGGTTCGCTTGTCTCGGTTCGGAGCACGTGTGTGTCGTACGGTTCAACGGTTCATGGCATGCGCAATGTATGTAGCCTCGTGCCCTGTATGTGACCTCAGATAGCGTGTTCCCCCTTTCGCGAATAGCGCGAAAGAAGAGGTGACTGCTGTGGAGAGTAAGTGCTGACGGTCATGTTACGTGTAGAAATGGCAAGAGGGAGAGAAAAAGAAGTCTGCCCGCAGTTGGCGTCGTATAAGTTTGGTGTGTGGAAACATTTTTTATTTCATGTTACCTATGATGACAGCGGAAATAAAACAATAGATAAAGCCACACGCGCGACAACCTTCTCTCCGACCATTTATCTAATCTGAGGTAATGAACACTGTTTTACGTCTTTTCGTATTCAGCGCTATTTTTAGCCTTTCGTTGATAAAACGAAAGCGGCTGATTTCCGCGTAGTTTCATTTTGCTAGCATGTGAAAGTTGCGCGATCTTATTTCATAAACTGCCCCTTAAAGTAATCAGGACAGAAATGGTCAAAAGTGGACAAAAGAGACGGATTTAAATATTACAGGTGTAAACGTTATGTTTCTCTCTCGTTCACATATTCTCTTTGCAGTATTTAAGCAGCCTCTCAGTGATAAATCTTAAAGCTACACTGAAGTTGGCATTTTGATAAATGCAAGTTATCTTTGTGCGCTAAAAATGCACACAAAGTTCATGTAGATTGCAATACACATTCTCTTTTTTGCCAAATAAATGAAAAGCATGTTGAAATCATCAATGTCTTCCCTCTCGCTGTGTCAAAATCTCGCCTGGCTTTCCTCAGGGATGTTCCCAATAATGTGCATAAAGTCAAATTCAGTTTGTGCATGATTACATGATATAACTTTTTTTAATACTGTATCCTAAATTATGGATAATTAATACATTAATAAGATAATACATTTCTGGAGTGTTAAAAAAATAACAACAAGAACCGTACTGAACCGAGAACCGTGACCATAGAACCGTGATACGAACCGAACCGAGGGTTTTGTGAACCGTGCCACCCCTAATGATCACAGGTGGTCAGGTGAGACACAATTCTGTTTACATCTGTCATTAAAGTCAATCTCTGTTAGACAGCTGGACTAAGATCTCGAGACCTCTGCCCATCTCTGTGCTTCAGATGATTTCATATATTTATTTATTCGGCAGATGCTTTTTAATCTATTTTAGGAAATAGTTTCTTTAAAAAGGCCAAATCAAGCCAGCAAACTCTTATAGTAGGGTGTTAAACATTTACAACACATTTACATTTATGCATATGGCAGACACCATCCAATAGGGCTGTCACGATTATAAAATTTGGCTGATGGTTAATTGTTTAGTAAATTGTGACAATTATGACAATTAATTGTATGTTTTATTGCTTTGACATTTAATTCTTATACATTTTTTGTTTATGAAATAATTTTCACAGAATTTTGGTGTGATTATTTAAATTAAATCTTTTGCAAGGTCTACCTGGCAGTAAATATTAATACACATTACACATATTTAAAAGTAATCTGATACTGTCTCATTTATGCAGGCGCTGCAGCGCCCCCTTGTGTTTTTTAGAGAAATGTGCAATCATTGCGGTGATCTGAAATCATCGCGATGAGGTCATACAATCGCAATGAGATGTTTATTTAATTATTGTGACAGCCCTACCATCCAAAACGACTTGCAACAGTGCATTTTATCTGTATGTATGCATTTTATCAGTATGTATGTTCCCTGGGAATTAAAAGTGAAAGTGAAGTAATTGCCAATGTATGGAATGTGCCGTTTTCTGCATTTACACATCCAACCAGTCTGGGTTTGGATCAGACTGTCTAACCATTAGGGCAGCCATGGCTGCCCAATGACCTTTACACCATGTCCTAACGACTCGCAACATCACGACAAGTGATAAAATGTATCTAGTTATTGTCCCAACCAGCAGAGACATGATGCCGCAACGAGCAAATTGAATTTTATTATTGAAATGGTTTCGTTTTCTGCAATGTCACAGCTGACAGCTCCACCTACACCAGGATCTCTTTCAATGAAAGTTCTTATTATAGATATTAATCATCAAACATGAACAAGGAGGATTTGAGACGTTTAACACTCTGGGGTCGACAGCGCCGCGTTCTGTTCTTTCTCCCTCAAGCAAGTCCTTTCAGAAATGCGTCGGAAAAATTAACTATAACTTAGCAAATATTGTCAGACAAACAAAAAATAAATGTCTACATAATGAGGAGAGGTACAGTCTTTTTCTTGTTACTTCCCTACATGAAATGAGTTGAGATCGCCATACCCCTGTTCTGATTGGCTGTGTTTTGTAATTTATTGTGCTGTGCCACACCCCTTTTTTGCATTTCGCTGGAATCATATTGCATCGCGTTAGGACACAGTGTTACACTACTACTGCAATGCTCTACCAATTCAACTATGTAACAATTGTTGTCAGGTCAATACGCATTTTTGTGCCAAATCCAATAGAGACTCATTAAAATCCTGTTAATATTATTGAAACATGCAACAAATAGCATAGTCAAAACATGGCCTGAAAGACAAGGACACAAATATACAGGAGAAAAATGGTGATGGCTGTGGAAGGAGAGGTGAAAGCAGGCAGGACGGAGGTAAGGTCAAAGTTTACTCACTCTCTGCTCCTGGGTTGCCACGAAGGTCTGAAAGCCTGGGGCGACTCCAAAACCAAGTTCATGAACAAAAGGAGGCTCTGACTGACTGTGGATCTGCACCCTTATACCTGCTTCAAACGCTGTCTCTTCTAAAACAGAAAAAGAAAGTGTAATCATTAGAAATACTTCAAACTGAAGGAAAATATAAGCAGAAGAAACACTTTACAGACTATGGGCCCTATCTTGCACCCAGCGCAATTGACTTTGTCAGTGACGCATGTATCATTCGTAATTTGCACCGGTGCACAGCGGGTTTTTCCCTCCACAGACGCACGTCGGCAAACTAGGGAATGAACTTGCGCTCCCTGGGCGGTTCAGCGCAAAAAAAATCCCTGATGCTATTTTGCGGTTTCAAAAAACAATTGCGCCACTGACCAGAAAAAACTAGTCTAAAGTCAGTTGCGCGTTGTTCATTATGCTATTTTAAGGGCGCATGCTTGACCATAATGTATAGCATGCACAACGCGCACACAATTTGCTTATCTAATCTACACAGATGCAACAGTTATTTTTGCAAATCATAAATTGTTACAATAAAAAATATTAACACAAGAGATAAGGGAAATCATTATGGTGAGCATTGTGGTGAAAGTTTTTATTTATTGTGTGGCTGCGTTAAAAAATTATCATGCAAATAGATTAAAATATTTTCATAAGTTTGTTGTGTGGCTGTATTACATTTATTTTATGTAAATAATAATTAAAATGTTTTCATAAGAAACCTTAATGTATATGAACTTGATTTGTAAGTGTACTTTGGGGTTGGACTGCTTGGGTTTCTTCACTTTCAGCGGTGAGGGTGGACGCAGCGATGTCCTCATCTGGCGTCAGGTCCTGTGTAGAGCCATCCCCATACAAAACAACTTCTCTGTCTTTGACTGCTCTTACAAGAACGTGGGTCTCCTCGGCTGTGACCCGCTCCTGGTGTGCGGCTGGTAAATCCGTCATAATAATAGCAACCCGTCATGGAACTTGCGCACTTGCGTTTAAAGGGAATGTTGGTTGACATTCTGATTGGTTTATTTGACGTTACGCCCAAACCACACCTATGAATAATGAACCTATTTCAGACCAACCCCTTATTGATTTGCGCCTGACGCAAGAGTTATTTCTCCCGCCGGGAAAATAGCAAAAGTGCCCTAGATCCGCTCACTTGCGCTTTGCACTTGCGACGATCGTTAAAATAGGGCCCTATAAGTTATTTTACAACTACTGTAGTTGTCAACTGTAAGTCGTAAGAGTATTAGTAGAATCTGCTTTAAAGCAATGAAACATTGTAAGAAGTGCTATACAAATAAATGTGACTCAACTTCTGCAACAACAATGCAACACTGTTAGCTTCCGTATTTTCCAGACTATTTTTTTTTTTACATAATTTGGCTGGTGCTGCGTCTTATCATCAGGTGTGCACTGTAAGTCAGTATGAATTAATTTTGACATTTATGAGGCAACATTTCCATCTACAGCTGCGAGAGTCCACCATATGCTGTTCCTGTATTTATGTAATTCAATGATGTGAAATGATGAGCCTGTGAACTTCACGCTAGTTGGCTTGTTCAGTTAATTTATCTTATTCAACCTCTCAGGTAAGTTCTGTATGCTATCGTTTATCGTTTAAATAACTGATAATATTACTTTAACGTACAGACACCTATTCAGCCTGCTGCTCTGTGCTATTGTTTAGTTGAATAACTTGCCTTTCCAGATTAAATGTCTGTTCTTCGGCTTGGATTTTGTGAAGTAATTTTCTAAATTAATGCAACGTATAGTCCACTGCGACTTATATATGTTATTTTGTCTTAATGAGGCATTTTTGAATGAAGCGACTTATAGGGCTCTATCTTACACCCGGCGCAATGCAGCACAATGCGCGACGCAAGTGTGTTTCGCTAGTTTCCACCCTAATTTTCACGTTTAGCGCCGCGTTGTTTAAATAGCAAATGCATTTGCGCCCCCTTTGCGCCCATGGGCGTTCTGGTCTGAAAAACGAGGTGTGTTCAGGTGCATTGTTGGCGCGTTGCTATTTTGAGGCAACTAAAATAGACTACGCCATTGACCAACAAAAACCTGGTCTAAAGTCTAAAGTCAATGGCGCAATATGTTTTATGTTATTTAAAGAGCGCATTAGTAATAATATGCGCCTATAAACGGGAGGACAACGCGGGTTTGCTTATCACAAAGTACATAAATGTGCAGCAGCACAAAAATGCTTTTAAATATGAAAGATTAAAGGATTGAATTTAAGAGATTATTATTGAGTCTCTTGGACATATTTATAAATGAGGACTGATTATGAGACGTTAGAAGGCGCAAAGAGCTGCTTTACCTGCAGCCTGATAAGTAAATAAATGCTTTGCTTTAATCAAATGCATCTGTTTTAAATGTTTTTTTTTAATGCTACCTCACGGATTTATTGTATATGATGACTCTGTACCTGTGGATATGGCGAGATGAGAAACATTTGTAAGTAATGCTTAAAAAAACTCTTTGCTAAAAAAAAACGCTGTCCAAAGTGCTGAAACGTGAGGAGAGCCGTTTGTAATTTCTTTATCTCCTGTTTGTTACAAATAAAGTATTTTTAGAGTACAAACCTTATCTTACATACTTGTAAATTATTTTTTGATGATATTGGATAGCCATTTAAAGCAATTAAAAGCGTGCTTTTTACTTCCATGACTAAAAGAAAACGGGTTTTAAAGGTTTTAATAAAAAAATAACAATTTCAATACAAGTGAAAAACAACACAATTATTTAACATTAATCTTAAACTGGGGATCTTCTACCTCCGCTTAGTTTTTCAGTTTACAAAGTCCGTCATCTAAATAGGAATTAGACATAGCGCCAGCGCAACTTGCTTTTAAAGGGAATGAGAGCTGTGACTCTCATTGGTTTACTGCACGTTACGCCCAAAATACTCCCATTACAATAGGACCAACCCTTTTCGACCATGCGCTCGGCGCACAAACCATTTTTCACGTTGTTAAATTAGCAAAAGTGGATTCGGACACGCCCATTTAGACGTTGCGCTGTGCGCTTTAGACAATGCGCTTAGATCGTTAAAATAGGGCCCTTAGTCCGGAATTTTTTTTTGAAACCAAACAAAGCTGTTAAAGGAGTAGTCTACTCATTTTCAATATTAAAATATGTTATTACCTTAAAGGCGGAGTCCACGATGTTTGAAAAACGCGTTGGAAAAGGAGACGGGCCGAATACAAAACACACTTATAGCCAATCAAATCAAATCAAATGCCGGGTTGCGTATGTGTGGGGCGGGTCTATCAACAGAAGGTCCAGATTCTATTGGGGTAGGGGCGTGTTTGTTTAGGTGATTTCAAATATCAACATTGGCTTTCAAACATCATGGACTCCGCCGTTAACTAAGAACTGTTGATACATCCCTCTATCATCTGTGTGCGTGCACGTAAGCGCTGGAGTGCGCTGCGACGCTTCGATAGCATTTAGCTTAGCCCCATTCATTCAATTGTACCATTTAGAGATAAAGTTAGAAGTGACCAAACACATCAACGTTTTTCCTATTTAAGACGAGTAGTTATACACGCAAGTTTGGTGGTACAAAATAAAACGTAGCGCTTTTCTAAGCGGATTTAAAAGAGGAACTAAATTTTATGGCGTAATAGCACTTTTGGGAGTACTTCGACTCGGCGCAGTAACACCCTCCCTCTCCCATTATGAGAGTGAGAAGGGGAGCGGACTTTTCAGGCGAGTCGAAGTACTCCCAAAAGTGCTATTACGCCATAAAATATAGTTCCTCTTTTAAATCCGCTTAGAAAAGCGCTACGTTTTATTTTGTACCACCAAACTTGCTCGTATAACTACTCGTCTTAAATAGGAAAAACGTTGATGTGTTTGGTCACTTCTAACTTTATCTCTAAATGGTACAATCGAATGAATGGGGCTAAGCTAAATGCTATCGAAGCGTCGCAGCGCCCTCCAGCGCTTACGTGCACGCACACAGATGATAGAGGGATGTATCAACAGTTTTTAGTTAATGTAATAACATATTTTAAAATTGAAAATGAGTAGAGTATTCCTTTAATTTTGTTTCAACTGGTTTTGGGAATACTTTTAAACCTACATAGTAAACAGTGTAATTCCAAAATTAATTTTAACGCAATCTCATAGTCTTAAATGATCCTGTAAGTGGAAAAGATTTTTGAAAATGTGTACTCTCACACATTTAATATCTGCCATTTTGTCTGAGCCTTACTGGCCTGTGATATTAGTTATGAGTGACGTGTTGAATCCCGCCTGTCTCTTCTGTTCTCAAAGGCTTGGTAAAAAGAGAAACCTCATTCAGTCACCAGGACCCCTGCAGGCTTGCAGGCATCTTAACAGCCATCTATAACAGGAGATCACAGTTACAAAGACCCCCCATCTTCCACTCACACTCCAGAGGCCAAAGCATTGATGGAAACACACGGCGACAGCAGCTTCAAGCAACCTTTCACACACTGGGAGCAGTCAATACTTGTGTGTGTGTGCGTTTGTATGTGTGCGTGCAATCAGTGTCATAAGTAGCAGACTGTAACCTTTCAAATATGATGGTTTCCAGAAGACTACGAAGGAGAAAAATGCATAAAACAATGATCAGTAGGGTTACATTGTTGGAGTTTCTGTATTTTTCTTTCAGAATTTGGTTTATTTTTGGTAAACACTGACACTGAATGACTCATTCACTTTCTTAATCAGTCAGAGTGGACCACATTAGTCATTACATTAACATTTACTGTGTTATGACACATTAGGGTTGTGAAAATAAATTTAGTGTAATGACTGACTGGTTGCAAGACGTTAAGATGTGTAGTTAAGATTACAATATGCTACCAAACACTGTTGCTTTTTGTTTGTACTTTTGTTTGGTATATTTGCATTCTTCAAGATACCTTTAAATCCTTTATTTCTATTCTAACAATGAATGTCATGTGTGTTCGGAGTGTCATGTGTGTTGCTCGTGTTCAAAATATGTGTTTGTTTTGTCACAATTGAAGAACAATCCTATATAAGGTCTTCTATAAAAAGATGTCTTAAAGGCTTAAACACACAATGGCTATATGTAGAGGATTAGGTTTAGAAAAATGGTAAGAAAAAACATAATTAGCTCAGTATACAAACATCAGAATCCAATGCAGTAAAACAAGTGTGTTTGTGCGTGTGTGTGTGTGTGTTAAGACCAAAGCTAAAATGGGCACAAGCAGATGAGAAGAACCCAAAACAACACTGCAGCTTTTGAAGTCTGTCTCTTTGCCTTTTTCTCTTCCACCTGACACTTTAGATATTACAGATGAAAGACAGGTCATTATGAGCCGATGATGGGGGACGAGGTGAAGAGAGAAAGAAGAGAGGGAAAGTCAACATCATCTGTTTGGCGAGCCACTGCTTTATCCTCCCATAAAACAACCTATTTTTGGCACACTGTGCTACTAGGTTTCATTTGTACTTCACTGATTTTCCTTCATCTTGCTTCAACAAGTTGTTTTTATTTGATTTTCGCAGTGATTAACACATTTGCACTTAATTGTGGTTCAAAATGATTGTTGACTCTTCTTCTGCCGTGGCTTCTCAGTTCAATACTTAAACAAGCTGGCTTTAATTAAAGTTCTGAAATGACAAAATCATTGAAATATTTGCCATGCGAGATTTAATGCCCTTGCAGATTGAGGCTGTTGATTCGAGACTCAGTGATCAACCACCAAAACCTGCCAGCGTTTCCACAGCTACAAAGTGGAAAAACAACACACGCTGAGCGGAATGCATAAATATCCTGCTTTGATCAGGAACCGGGAGGAAAGAACGGGCATGAAGACATGGAAAGATTTGTTGGATAACCATTTTTATTAGATAGCACAGATATTTCTGTCAAAACTAATGCTTTTTTCTTATGATAGTTTCTCTATTTTTATTTTGTCGTTTTGATTCTCGTGTTAATGTGACTTCACATAAACAAAGCCCCGCCATTTTCATTTTATTTTACCCAAAAGCTTTTCTAAATGTGTTTGTTACCATTTGGTAGCGCTAATGCGGCTAAATATACTATTTGTCTCAAACTATATTCACATAAATCAGATCTATTTTTAACCAAAAGCACTCTGTGAGTGAGGAGCAGTAGCTCATTTCCATATATGGGTACACACATGAAAACTTTTTTGCTCCCAACCAAACAAGGCCATTTTATATATGCTATAACAAATTATATATGTGGTATTTTAAAGATGCAGTGTGTAAATTTTAGTGGCATCTAGTGGTGAGGTTGTGAATTGCAACCAATGGCTCAGCCCACTGCTCACCCCTCACTTTTGAAACACACAGAGAACCTATGGTAGCCGCCACCGGACAAACATGCCATCGTTGTAGACAACTTAGTAAAACACTTTGTCCGTTAAAGGCTTCTGTAGAAACATGGCGGCACAAAATGGCGACTTCTATGTAAGGGGACCCTCGGTGTATGTAGATAAAAACGTCTCATTCTAAGGTAATAAACACATAATGGTTCATTATGTAAGGTTCATTATACTGCCCTCCAAAGGCTAAGTGCAGTATCTACGCAAACACTGAAACTGAGAAAAATGGCTTTAAAGTTTTTACACTAGCCAGCCAAACATGTTGTAGCTAGATTAGTGGTAATGCATTTATGTAATGCCTTGTTAGGAAGAAATTTTTTATAGATAAAACCATGACCACCAATGTGACCTTTGACTCCCAAAATGCAGATACTGCACTCTGCCTTTGGATAACCTTAAACAACTAAAACACTATTGCAAAAGCAAAGTGCAGTATCTACGAACTAAATGTGTTCATTTAACTTTTTCTCTTGCTTCTTAATACATGTTGATTGTTTTTAATAACTGTAATAGTTTTTTTCTTGATGTTTGCATGTTGTGAATGCTAAAAATGCTCCTTTTACCACAAAGAGTATTTTACTCATTTTATTAATTTTTATTTATTAAAAAAATTACATTAGACAAGGTTTGCTTTAAAACAGTAATTAAAAATTAACACAATTTAAAAATAGAAGAACATGTTTGTCCCAAAGATGTTTCAAATGTACTATAAGTGGTAACTAACAGTATGCACATTTTAGTTAATTTTCATGTTGTCTCAAAGTAGCACAGTTATATAAACTTAGATATTCTTAAGATTAGCTTAAGAAGTACTAAACAAAATGTTTTAATATTAAGTAGCATACAAAATTAGTTCGTGGAAAAAGAGCACTTATTATGGAAGTGTACTTTTTCACCTAGTGTGCTTTCTGCCGGCCCGGCTGCGCTCGTCAGGTTGACTGAGCGCCGCTAACTTTGCCTAACAAATATAACTTTACCAGACTCTTGTCAAACTTATCAAAAAAAGGAGTAACCCCTGTCAATACAATTGGATTAGCTGCCTAAAAAGTGGAGAGGTGTTCGAATCAACAAACACCAATGCGACTGAATCGGATTTTATTATTATTGTCAGAGGATATTGCCTTCAATGGAGCAGCACAGGTAGGTCAGCTAGCAGCTGGCTAGTCAATGTTAATTACTTATAAAGCTGTAATTTGCCTTAGTATGAGTTATTATTTTGCTATCTTCCTTACCCGTATTTGTTTATTTGCGTTTTAACGCGAGTTAACATCATTTGGCCGCGGGATTCTGCCATGGTTGGTTTGTTGTTGTGTGTTACGATCGGGGCAAACCGCAGTATCTGCGGTGTCAAAGCCGGGGAAACAAAGCCAGAACGCAGTAACGTCACTTACTGCGGTTTGCCTTGGTATTAGCATGGATTTTGTAGTTACTGCAATTTTGTCACCCTCGTTTCTCTAAAACGGGACAAAATTTAACCAGGAGACTTTGTCACAAGACAGAACAGATGTCATAAAGCTAATTTCAAGCATTAACTCAATTTCGACCAAGCGTGTAGTTACTGCGCTTTGGCTTTGGACGGCAGTATACACCCCTAATAATATAGTTTTGTATATTATTTTGCATTTCTGTCAAGAGATCCTTCTAAAAATTACACACTGCACCTTTAAGCTGAAATTCCACAGAACCATTCTAGGCACACCCGCGACTTATATTACATCTTGTAAAAATGGTCATAATAATGTGGCATTTAATGTTTATTGAGCTGTTTTCCTCATGGGTGCTGTTTGTCAATCACATATACAGTGCACTGTCAGAAAAAATGGTCTAGAAATGGTCCCTAGTTCTCACTCGGGTAGTACCGTTTCAAAAAGTATACATTTGAACCTAAAGGATTCATAATTGTACCTCAGGGGTACATATTGCTACCAGATATACAACCCAAAATCAGAAAAAGTTGAAATTGTGAGTAAAAAAGGAATGGAATAAATTACAAATCTCATAAACACAAACTTTTAATCACAATAGAATATAGATAACATATAAAATGTTGAAAGTGAGACATTTTGAATTGGCATGCCAAATATTGGCTCCTTTTGGATTTCATGAGAGCTACACATTCCAAAAAAGTTGGGACAGGTAGCAATAAGAGGACAGAACATTTAAACGTACATATAAGGAACAGCTGAAGGACCAATTTGCAACTTATTAGGTCAATTGGCAACATCATTGGGTATAAAAAGAGCCTCTCACGGTACATTTACACGGGACGGAAGCGTTAGCGCTTGACGGAAGGCTAGTTTGAAGCGTGGCCAAGAGCCAATCACAGTGGCAGCAACACATGCTCCGGTCTTCCATAAACGTACAGTAATTGGCTGGCTCTGCCTAGGTTAGTTGCATAAGGCGATCTGATTGGCTGACGATTGATCTGATAGGCAACGCATGACGTCACCCGCATAATATCATCCAAGGATGCATAGAATCTGGAAAAATCGAAATTGATTTTGCTGACAAAATGTCACAAGGCATGATGGATCCATGGCTTGGCTCTACCATCTGAATGTCTCAACAGAAATCGAGACTCATCAGACCAGGCAACATTTTTCTAGTCTTCAACTGTCCAATTTTGGTAAGCTTGTGCAAATTGTAGCCTCTTTTTCTTATTTGTAGTGGTATCCGGTGGGTTCTTCTGCTGTTGTAGCCCATCTGCCTCAAGGTTGTGCGTGTTGTGGCTTCACAATTGCTTTGCTGCATACCTTGGTTGTAACAAGTGATTATTTCAGTCAAAGTTGCTCTTCTATCAGCTTGAATCAGTCGGCTCATTCTCCTCTGACCTCTAGCATCAACAAGGAATTTTCGCCCACAGGACTGCCGCATACTTTTTCACACCATTCTTTGTAAACCCTAGAAATGGTTGTGCGTGAAAATCCCAGTTACTGAGCAGATACTGAAATACTTAGACCGGCCTGTCTGGCACCAACAACCATGCCATGCTCAAAATGGCTTAAATCACCTTTCTTTCCCATTCTGACATTCAGTATGGAGTTCAGGAGATTGTCTTGACCAGGACCACACCCCTAAATGCATTGAAGCAACTGCCATGTGATTGGTTGATTAGATAATTGCATTAATGAGAAACTGAACAGGTGTTCCTAATAATCCTTTAGGTGAGTGCATATTTGTCCACACCCATGTTGATTAAAGTATTAAAAACTTGAAAAAAGTGTTAAATTAAGGTAAATTGAGAACAGATAAAATGTGAATATGCAATTAATCACAAGTTAACTCATGACAATCAGGTGATTAATCTAGATTAAATATTTTAATCGATTGAGAGCCCTACTTATATAATATAATACCCTTATATTATTATATTATTACCCTTATATAGATGGAAAGACATGTCATACTTTGATATATCTTATTAAATCACTACATAATATACAAAAGTATATGTTTCACATGAATATAATTTATTTTTAGGACAATATTTTTTATTATAACTGTAACTATATATTCTATTATATATTTAATAATTTCCCTATTTTCTGTGTTTTTATCTTTAAAGCAATGAATCATTGTAAAAAAAAGTGCTATACAAATGAATGAAACTTGACCTGACTCCTCCAAAAATAATTCATCACTGTTCAGCCAGACTCTTATCCACTTACTGATTTATGAAATAAGTTTGCAGTTAAATTTTGTCTGAAACTGGCTTAAAGACCGCACATGAAGATGAAATAAACTGGGACATTTTAAGGCTCTGAATCAATAGCATCAACTAGGAAGAGAAAACCAAGACAGTCTCAAGATGTGGAGGCAATAAAATCAAAAGATGAGGTCAACATGTTCCTCTTCTCATGAAGACAACGAAGCATGAAAATTATTACAAGAAGAGATAATGACTGTAAATTTAGGCAATATGAGGGTTTTCATTCAGATAAACAGAACAAGCGAGAAAAAAGCAGACCAGATGCAATCTGAAACGAGGGAGTGCAATGACAATTTGTGAAGGGGTATTACATTTTGAATTTAACAAACAACTAAATTATGGTGATCTCTACACTACTGCTGAGCTTCACCAGTGCATTTAAAAAAAGCATCAATACACATTCATAAATATTCAAATTTTAACAACGCACAAAAATCTTGCTCTACATAATATACTGTTTGTCTTCTTTTAAAGTGAATACGCTCTTCATCACTCTACAATCATAAAAGTCGCCAAACAGACAGAATGATGGATTGGCTGCACATTTATTCAGTGAAGCTCAAAGATCCGTCTCTGAATTTTAAAAAGATGATGGTAAGTTTATCATAGGCTCTTGCTCTGCTTCAAACGTGTCATCTTCCTTGTGCTTTGAACCAAGATTTTTTAAGGCGACATAGCAATTTAGTTTATTACATATGCATGCGCACACTCGTTCTTTGCTTCTTCTTCCATTTTCAATTTCTCCATGTCTTTCCCCAAGGCCCTCAAAAAAGTTAAACTCTGCTTAGCTCGCTCGTATTACAGGTAGAACGAGAGATGAAGTGTTTGCTTGAAATAATACAGACTCGAAGAAAGGAATCATCAAAACAGCAGGAGCCTTTCTGCTGCCTTTATGGCCAACCCTCCATCATGGATGCATTTCAGCCATAGGATACTTAAAAAAACCTCAAGAGACCTTGAATAAAATGATCTGGTAATAATAATGATAGGCCTGCATGCTTTACTGTATATTTGGTTTTAAAATATACACCAACCAACAATTACACCTAACATATATTTTTATTACCTCATTAATCAGAACTTTGAGATGTATAAGTGCACTCTAGAAAAAGCTGGGATATTTTGGGTCAAAAAGGGACAAACTCTAACCGTTAGGTATCAATTTATTCTATGCTGGGTTGTTTTAACCCATTGTTGGGTCAAATATATAAACCCATTTTTTTGTGTTAACCTCTTGAAAAGCGAGCCAACTCTAGCCCAAACCATGAAAAGACCTACTTTCGCTAAAATGGTTGTTTTTACTATAAACCATTTAGAGTATAAGCATAACTATGGTATCATTAGAGAGAAGACACTTTGAGCTTCATTAAAAAACTTAGAAAGGCTGAAGTACATTGGAATAAAACTTTTTTGCATAACATCTGCAAAAAAAGTTTTCTTAGTGTGTGTGAAACCTAGAAATGCAATGATCCCAAAGCCACCAGTCTAAAGAAGTTATATTTCACGTTTGAGGTCAATAGGCCCAAAAAATGAGGTTCTTGCAAGGGTTTTTGTAAGACTAGTGCCTTTTCTAAGTGCCAGTCAGCCCCAAAATAAAAGTCTTTTGTTTACATGCATACACGTTTGTTCTTATTATTATTTATCCTTATGTTAGCATATAAAATGCAGTTTCCACGCCAGGAAATAAAACGTCACACAAAGATCGTGGGATTTGTTATCTAATTGGCTACATGTTCTTTCTATCAATATTACAAGCAAGTCAAATGACGTCATGATATTTGACAGCACTGTTTGGATATTATGTATTATACTCCCACCTACTTTTAAAAACAAAGTTTGACTGCGGGTTTTTTCTGTTTAGCTGAACCTAAAGCGTAATCTCATATACAGTGTTATGACGTTAATAGTCCTTAAATTGTATATTATATTCTATTACAAGATGTTCATGCAAAATCTGATGTAAACAACAGACTATATATATCTATATTTCATGGATTATACGCATTTTTGGACAAAAATGGTCATTGGATGTATTCTATTAGACGGTTTCACGAGTTATTCACACATCTGAAACAGACTGGATTCGACTTATATCTACACAAAGGTAAGAAGTCCCGTTTATATTCTGCATGTTGTCATTCGGACTTCTGTCACAAAATACTACATTTATCATGCTAGAGCATCTATATCTCAAAACAGAGACCATACACTAATGCTAAACCCGTAGACCTTTTAAACGATGTATAGTAATGTTAATATTATTCATGTTTGTAGACAGTAGGCTACAGTATATAGATATTGTTAGCAGGGTTAAAAAACTGACATCATCCCGCCCACGAATTAGTGCCCGTCGAGAGGTTAATTTAATCCTTCCTAACTTCTGGGATCTTCTCTTTTTGACCCAAACTTTGATTTTTTAGAGTGTGATGGCCAGTTTTTAAAACACTTACATAGTGTAAGACCATATTTTACATAGAAGTTGTTTATTGTCTTTACAAAATGCCATAAACACTAACATGAATAAGACACCAATGCTAAAAAATATTATTTATTATTGACAATTATTGTGTTATAAAACTCTTCCAACAAGTTTATCATCTCAACTGTAGGGTGTTTGCGGTTACCAAGAAACTAGGGATGCAACCAATTGTTTGGCAACAAAGTTACTCAAACGAAAATAGCAAAAAACTCATTTGTGGTGTTCGGCCGAACGAGTGAAAAAACCGAATACATTTTACCGAACAATGAGGTCTTTGATGATGCGAGTGAATGCAGCAAACATGTTGTTAAGCATTTTAAAGTGTCCGAGAAAGACGCAAAGACATAAAGCACTACAAATTTCCTTTATCATTTAAAATTAAGACATCCTGAACACCATGCAATGGATGAGAAAGACATGACGGCGATCCTGGATAGCTTTATTTGTCTGCTGAATGCACAAGCACAAAGAACGAGAGACTTTTTGTCTCATGTCATAGAACAATGAAGAGTATCAGCAATATGTAATAAAAACTTCCTAGAACCAGTGAAGTCCTTTAGTAACAAACATGCTTACAGTTTTAGCCAAGACTCATTTATGTGTTCACATTTTAACAAGTGATTAGAGAAGTGACCAGGTGTAAAAGGCCCTATAATGACGGCTGGAATGTTAAAAAATGTTCATGGTTAAATAATGTGAAATAAATATAGTAAAAAGGACATTCTGAAAATGTAACTTGAGAAAATTGGCTAAATAATTAGGAAAATGAAAAAGAAAATGTTTGGTTGTTCGGTATTCGGCCTTCGGCTGAGGATTTCATTTTGTTCGGCTTTGGATAAGAATTTTCTTTTCGGTGCATCCCACAAGAAACCCAATTCATATTCATTTAGCATTCATATAGAATTTGAATATCACATGATGAGAGTATTTGCATATCCTGATGCTTCTCAGTTATTAAAAAAAGAAAAATGATTTAATGAACCGAGAGACCTTTCATAAATGAATCTAATTACGCTTCCAATTAAATACAATTTAAATATAAGTTTAACACCCTGTCGGCACTGTAAGAGAGCGCAGCACGACAAAACTAGATTGCTCTCATTAAAAGAAAGCTTTATTGATAAATAAGGGATCATCTAATTTTGTCGCATTGCATTACCATCGACACGCTCCCTTGCTGTGTAGACAGCTTTGTTCATAAAGAGAAGAATTGTAATTTGGCATGTTGTTCACTCACACTGCAAACACAACAATCTGGATTTCGGTGGCGGGCCATTGAGAACCCCGTGGGCCAGACTTGTTGTAATGACTGATCAGACACCAGTTTCTCTCACAAAATGGCAGTTCATGTCTAAATTGGACATAATACACGGCATAGATCACATTTAGAGAAAAATACATTTTAGAAGCTTGACAGACCTGATAAATGTCAATATCCTTTATATCTGTTTGAAAGTAAGAAACATCATCTAAAAGATTTATCAGCCTTGAAGCAGTGATAAATCTGTAAGTCTGGCTGTAGTTTTAAGGTACATCCTTTAAAAACAGCTGATGAAATATATAGTCATCTTGCCCCAGAGCCCTTTTTGTTTTCCATTGTTTATACTTCTTTAAACAATTTTAAATTCAGGCTCAGCTACCTTTCAAATGCTAATGAGCAATGGTGGTTCTAGATTTTTTTTTAACAAAACAAATCAATAATTATTTCAACCGACAAGCACTTTAAACAAAAAGCGCACAAAATAAATGTTTTTTCACTTGATTTCTAAACACTAAAGACTAAGGGGGTGTGCACACCAAAGCTTTTAAACGCCAGGCGGACGCCGACTGTCAGCTTTTTCAGCCGACTGCTAGCTTTTTTCAGCTGAGCGCTTTGGTTACTGTGATAACTTCTGCTTTGTTTATCAGTCATTAAACGATGCGCCGGTTTAACCCTGTATCACGAAATTATGTACCTATAGTCACGTAAATTTGTTAGTCTTTTCCGTGACACTGACATTTTTCCGCCTTTTCGCATAAACATGTCACGCATTTCTGTCACGTATTTGTTACTCAACTGTTTTGTCCTATTTTCTTACCATTGACCCTTCGGTTTAGGGTTAGATTTACATAAAATGACATCCTTACCCAAACCCAACTCTAACCCTAATGCCAGGCGACATTCTGTAGGCTGTAAGAAGAATTGTGTGCACAAAACTGGAGATTGGAAGTTACTAAATGTTGCTTTTATATAGCTGGTGATATTATATAGAATTACATTTTTTACTTATCTAATACACATTTGCACATCTGTAAACATACATTTTATATTTAATGCTACTTTTATTTAACCAGTTGTTTTTTATTGGTTTCTGTTACTAAGCTGTATGCACTACAACTGTACATTCTGTATTTTAATTGCACCTTTGTTGTCTTATGTTATTATTGCTTTTTTGCTTGGGTTTATCTTTGGTATTTCCCATTGTTGTAATTTTATTTTGTCTGAGGTTTTGATTGATTCGCTAATACCATTTACATGTTTTGGTTGGTTCTTTATTTGTGCAATCTACATTTTTGCTTGTATTTTGACTTGTATGTTTTTTATTTGTTTCTTATATCCCATTGTTTAAATTTTTCTGTATCTGGCATTTTTACCTTCTTGTTAATAAAGACTATATTTTCAAAACGTGGTTTTAATTTATTTCACAATGATAAAATATTATTTATGGGTGCATTCAGGTCCAGTTTGGGGGATTTTGGGATACAATTGGCCTAGTTTTGGGGGTTATGGATAAGTTGTGGGTAGGTTTTGGGGGGGATTTGGATAAGTAGTGGCTGAGGTTTGTGTAAAGGTGTTGGCAGTTTGGCTCAGGCAGTGTTCTGGGCCAGTTAAGGCTGATTCCAGGGACATGAACGAGGTTGTGGGTGAGTTTTGGTCTGCTTCAAGCATGGTTCTGGTATCCTTTAGGCTAGCAGTTAAGGGCCATTTGAGGGATGGGGTCCATGGCGGTATGTGGGGCACAAAAAAAGCCTGAATTCAACCTGATAACCAATTTGCTATCTGGGAATGGTTTAAAATGATAAAATATAAAAAAATAAATCATGAAAAAAGGTATAAACCAGTACCTAAACTGACTTCCTAACACAAACACCAAATCTAACCCTAAACCAAAGCGTCAATGGTTTGAAAATAGGACAAAACAGTTGAGTAACAAATATGTGATACGTAAACAGAAATGCGTGACGCAGTTCACGCAAAAAGGCAGATAAGCGTGTCAGTGTCACGGAAAAGACTCACAAATTTACGTGACTATAGATACATAATTTCGTGATACAGGGTTGGCCGGTTGGTTGTTGTGATCCCGCCCCTCCTCCACTGTAATTGGACGGCCATGTGAGAACTGACATTGACGAGCTGAGCTTTTCACCCAAAGTTGAATATTTTTCAACTCTTTTTTTTCTGCACTCGACTTTTCTTATCTGTAATGTTTTCATAGATTAGAAATCTGTAAAAGTTGCTCCCGCAGACCTGTTTCCTTCGCACTTCACTGCATTTCGCACACTTTGTGTTGGAGGCGTTGCGCAAAGACAGAGGAGAGGAGCATTGTTCTCGACTTGCTCTCGCTGTACTTGATGTCATACCCTGATTGATCTGTGCAGCACCACATGAAGTCGAACACACCGCCTCTGGAGCCCGCCAGCAGGGCGCACACTCCTGGTCCCAAACAGGTGAACCGATAGCACGGTGACATGAATAAGTGGTAAAAATCCGACAAGCGCATCTTGTTTTCATAGGCACTCAGTACCTCCCCCAGGCAGCTTCCCATGTCGCCCATGCCTAAATGTACCACAGCTAATGAAACTCCAAATCCGAAATGCTTTCATCTCAGTTGAATTTTCCTGTATGATACCACAGAAAATGTGCTTCACTATATTGATCAAAAAGTGTATTTTGTTTGTTCAGAGAAGTGTAGGGCCTTCAGAACGATCAAACGGGATGCAAGAAATTCTGTCTGATAATAAATCCCATAGGATTTGTCTACACCACAGCAGTACCAGATTACAAATCTTACAAATATTCACTGTTCCCAGGGGATGATGTCACACTGAAAGCATTGACTAATCTGGCCCTAATAAGACACAGTAAGACAATATGTGTCTGCATGACAGCGTAAATGAGAAAGGATGTTTAACAAGAAGAGCTCAAGTGTACATATTGTAATTACAGTAGATACGTGTGTGTGTAGAGAGAGGTTTGGCCAAATGTTTCACTTTAAATCTAATAATGTCAAAAGGTTTAGAACAATGAAAAATATCATTAGACTAGCAAACAATGGAGGTCTATGAAAGGTTTGTTTGAGTGTGTGTACCTGTTTCTCCCCACACAGGTAAGTATTCATCTTGCTGGATGTCCAACATGATCTCCAGGCCATTGCCTGTGCCTCCTTTCATTGTGGTCCTCAAAGTCTTTCCCTCTTCTGCAGCGTTGAACGTGTAACACTTCCCATAGCGTGTAAACACCTATAAAGAGGAAGAGACAACTTGAATATGAATTCTTAAATTATTCAGGAGAGCCATAAAGAGATTTGCATTTTATTGAATTGCCAAGAAACGAACTTCAGTGAAATTTGTTTTGACAACCAGTAATACTGTAAACAGCCACATCCACCTTGGGACCACAGAATTGACCCATCTGATAATAGACACAATGATATTAGCTTGAGAAGCAGCGGATGAAGCTGCAGCATTTGAATGTTAAGTAACAGCGCTCTGTGTATGAGATGGAAGAGCTGAATGAATTTTGTGGTTTGTTTTTTAGTCTAACTGCAGCATGCTGATGATTTCTACAGATAATATTTCCCACTCATTCCTCGGTGTGCATAAACACAATTACAGTAAATACACTTACTACTGTAATGCAAGCTTAGCAAGAGAGCAAAGACAGGGGAAAATATGCTTGAATTTTTATTAAAGCACTTAGATAAACTACTCAGTACCAAAATGTTTGAGCTTAAATTGTGCTTTCAAAGTTGGGACTTCCTTCTAAGATTAATCCTGTGGGGTGTGTTTGCCGAAGTTTAGTGTAAACACTGCTTTATTAAATGTATATTGACATATGATATTTATACTATACAAATAACGGTAACACTTTCTATGAAGCCTATGATTATAATGAATTATAAGCCCCTTTATAATAATTTATAGGCAGTTATTACTATTTTATAAATAGATTTAGATAGAACACCTATACCCCATTATAAGAACAGTATAGTAACATTTATAATATGTTTATTATTACTTTTAAGTGATGCATTTGCATTTCAATGTGCATGCTCATAATCCACTATACATTGATTTATAAGTATTAACTACTCAGTCGTATATCTCCATGAGGGTATTTATAAAAGGTGCAGCCTGCATTGCTAAAATGTCATTTTATAATAGTTACGACTTAATAATCATGCAGATTTAGTTCTATTTCAAATAACTGATTTGATTTATGTTGTTATAACCATGTAATAAGTTACTTATTATTAGTCATAATACAGTTATCAAAGGTGCATTGTGTAATTTTTAGAAGGATATCTTGACAGAAATGCAAAATAATATACAAAACTATATTTTTTCAGGGGTGTATAATGACCTTTCATAATGAACCAGTATGTGTTTATTACACAATTTTGTGCTGCCATATATTTCTACAGAAGCCCTTAAAGGTGCAGTGTGTAAATTTTAGTGGGGTTACAAATTTCAACCAACGTTTCAGTCCACCGTTTACCGAAACGCATAGAGAAGCTACGGTAGCTGACACCAGACAAACATGTCATCTTCGGAGACAACTTTGTAAAAAAAAGTTTGTCCGTTAAGGGCAACATGGCGGCACAAAATGGCGACTTCCATGTAAGGGGACCCCCGGTGTATGTAGATAAAAACGTCTCTTCTAAGGTAATAAAAACATAACAGTTCATTATAAAAGATACATCACTGAAAATATAGTTCTTTATTTTATATTGCATTTCTGTCAAAAGATCCTTATAAAAGATACACACTGCACCTTTAACGGACAAAGTGTTTTTACTAAGTTGTCTCCGACGATGGCATGTTTGTGGTGGCAGCTACCGTAGATTCTCTATGTGTTTCAAAAGCGAGCGGTGAGCAGTGGACTGAGCCGTTAGTTGCAATTCACAACCTCACCACTAGATGCCGCTAAAACTTACACACTGCACTTTTAACCTCTATGAATGCATTATTGATGGCTTTGAGTAAAGTGAACGGATAGGATACAGTTTTCCTAATTCAAATGTTAGGAAATCATGAAAATGTTATCTAAAATAGCCATGCTGTGAGTAACTTATTATGAGGCATGTAATCATGATGATGTTATTCATTATCTATTTTTAATAGATTATTTGCAGATTTAAAAATAATGCCTATAATAAAGTAATGAAAAAAATCCTATACAAACAGTTGTGATTTACATACTAGTAAAACAGATGTCTTTATTGGCCAATGTTTGCATTACAGGTAATTTCAGGTAAAATTTTATTTCTAAAGCACATGTAAATGCAGTAGAGTTGTGCCAAAGTTGTGCCACTCCTGTAAAGTAAGACTATGTGCATATAAAAAGAAAGCATTAAAGAGTCAATGCAGATCCAAAATATAAACACATTAAACCCAAATAATAATTAAATATAAAATCTACCAATAGCAATCTAATCGAAAGCCAGAGAGAACAAATGTGTTTTAAGAGCCAATTTAAATCTGTCTAATGAAGGAGAAGACCTTACATCAAAGGGCAGACTGTTCCAGGGTTTTTATGATATTTATATGATATGTAATCAAAGATTAGAGAGAGAGAGAGAGAGAGAGAGACAGACATCATGTGGGTGTTATACTGGGGCGTAGCTTTGAGGCCTGCATTTCCATCTTATTTCAGTAACAGAAGGAGCGTCTTCATCTTTACGACACATCCTCTGGCTCACTCTTGAATGGTCCACATTAGAAAAATTTCTCTATTCTGCTGTGGGTCTCTCATCTAGATAAGATCTGATTCCAGGATTTAAACTGTCTTTCCGACACTCTTTAGAGCCCTTCCTCATCAGAGCCCTCGAGGAAAGAGAGACTAAACGACCTCTGCACACTGAGTTCAGATGAAATGAAGGAGAAGAGATGGAGGCGCGTGTGCGTTTACATTCATTTACCGGTGAAGGTTTTTACACAGTGGACTGAACAGAGACAAATTTACCCATTTGAGGTTAATGGAACGAAAAGGGACATGACCACCTTTACAAAAACCCACTCCTTTTATTTATTTTTTTATGTATTTCTGCTCGCTTTTAGCAACATCTGTAATGTGTGGTTAAAGTTGAAACGGAGATGATATATGTAATTAATATGTGTCAGCTTTCAGCTTGTTTTACAGATAAAGATAGCAAATTGGAAGGTTTGGACTCTCTCGCTTGGCTGATGATAATAATGATTAAGTGTAAATTAACCCCCTTGTTTATAAATTTGTTTTTGTTCATGGCCTGGAAAAGACGGATTTTAAGCCTCCTTAAACCACAGAGAAGGTCACATGCTGCAGGTTTTTAGTTAAAGTCGCCATGAAACAGAAGTAGCGATTGCCTTATTTTCCTCGTGGTGACGTATATCCGAATGAAACGCTTTTGAGATGAAATAAGGCAGGGCTGGATTTGAATTTGTCCATCGAGATCTGATTGGATCGTTTGAAGTTGGGTCGTGTTGCTAATTGCTAATCGCTGCGATCTTCTCCCGGACCCCGCCCACCTGCCATACTTATGACCGAAAGGGACGAGAGATTGTTTTCAGGAGGGGAGGAGATTTGCATTTTTGATTAAAGATTATGGGCACACACAAATTTTTTAAAAATAATGAAGCTCACAGATAAGTCATTTGTTAATAATACCACAATATATATATAAAATAAAACATTAATGACAAAACAGATTCTGAACTCTTCTAAACAATGTCACTTAAATAAATAAGCTGGTAATGGTTGATGCTTTAAAGTTGCAATGAAATTGAAATAAAAACTATATATATATATATATATATATATATATATATATATATATATATATATATATATATATATATATATATATATATAGTTTTTCATTTCAATTTCATTGCGACTTTAAAGATGAATGAGTTGAAAACTGCACACCTAATCTTGGATTCTTGCAAAAGCTGATTCAAGACCTTTATCTAAAGATGTAGGAGGTTGATGGATGCATGAATGTTGTTTGTGTACTAGAGCTGCAACAACTAATCGATAAAAATCAATAAAAATCGATTATGACATTTGTTGTCAACAAATTTCATTATGGATTAGTTAGACAACACATGCTCCCCCAACAACATGCACACGCGTCAGGTGCTGTTTCATCATTCAGCGCAAGCTGTCTGCTCAAAGTCAGTCACGTTTTATTCATATAATGCAAGCTGTGCGCTCAAAGTCAGGTGCTGTTTCTTCATACACCCAAGCTGTGCGCTTTACAATTAAAGTCAGGTGCTTTTTCTTAACACATCTAAAGCCCACTTTTACTTCATACAACGCGAGCTGCGCGCTAATAATTAAAGTCAGTGTAATGGTTTTGTCTTTTGTTCTGTTGTTAGGCCTTTTATTTTGATATCATGTTCTTGTTTCTAGTCTTTTATTTTGAAAATCATGTCATTTCATGCTTCACATTCCACTTCCTGTTTGTCACTATAAAACCGGTTCAATCTCTACATCACATTGCTAAGTATTGTCAGTGTAACCTGCCTCACTAAGCATTCATGGTTTTTGTCTTGTTCTTGTTTCTTGTGTTCATGTTTATGGTTTTGACCCTTGCCTGTTATTTGGATTACGGTTTTGGATTGCCCTTTGGATTTCTTTGCCTGCCCTTTTGGGATACTTTAATAAAACCTCCAGCATTTGTATTCTACTCTCTCTCTCTCTCTCTCATAAGAATAGTAATGAACCACAAGCAACTGTTTTAAAGTAAGGGGGAAATCCAGGTTTTTATTACTGTAATAATGCATGCATATCACCACTTTCATATCATAATGGCTTATTTATTTTGTTAATAACAAATGATCTTAATATTCATCAAGGTCTAAAGCTGAAGATTAAACTTAGTTTATTAATCTGTGGCAAAATTTTCAGCACATCCCTGAAGACTCAATTCATTTTGTTAATTGATATTTTAATATTTAAAGATGTTTTGGTATTTAAAAGCTGCACAAAATTTTTATGTGAGGCTTAAAATATCTAAATCAAATATATTATATTAGTAAAACTCTGTAGCAGTGTGTGGCTTTTGCACTTTTAAAAGTACACACGTGAATAACCTTATTTATTGCCTTATTTAGCTATAATATATAATTAAGTAAATATTTATATTTTATCTGATTAGTTGATTAATCAAAAAATAAATGAATAATAATAATTGCCCGATTAATCAATTATGAAAATAATCGTTAGTCGCAGCCCTAGAAAGATACTCAAGACAGATCACCATTGCCTGCGCTTTCAAATGGCAAACTACACAATTGACATAAATATTCACATTCATGAAGAGCCTTCAACTAATGGTTAATAAGATACCCTTCAAAAGCAAGAGAGGAAAAACGAGTTAGGAAAGGACAATATTGAACATGATCTTCATTTCATGGAATAAATGACAGCTTAAGATTTTCCTGCTCTCTTTCAAATTCAATTTAATTTTTAATTGACAAGACAAACAGCAGAGAAGATTTTCTGTGTAAGATGGCTTACAGCTTATTAAATAGGGATATAAAACCAATAACTTAAAGCTGTCCTTTTTCACAAATCCAGACATGTTTTTGGAGCCAGCATATAACTCACATAGCTTGAACTCTCAGCTTTGAAACCAATAACCAAGTACAAGAAAACTGAATGTAACACCACTATCAACCAACACTTAGCCAATATAAAATGGCACCTGCTAAAAACTTTTCACAGGAAATTAGGAGACACAACACACAAATAAAGCTGTCAATAAACCATTACAAGTGCGGTTGAAATCAAAACAGCGCTGGCTTAGCCGCTAACTGTCTTGTGTGATAACGTGTATTGTAAACACGCCAATAGTCATTTACTATTATTGACCAAAGATGTTTCTCTTCAGAGCTAAAGAAAAAACAGCAAACATTTGTGATGGCTTGAGACAAGGATGTTTTTCAGCCACTAAAACCAATTTAATAGAAAGAAATAGGAATGTATTATTAGTCCTTCAGTTCTGTGCATTTATGTGAGTATGTCACAAGGTTAGCAGTCCGCTGTTAAAACATGGAGCCAGTTACAAAATACATCAATTCACTTTCAATTAGTACAAGAGCCACTTGTGTGTAAAAGTAAGCTTATTAGCTGTCCAAGACAGCATTAAACGAGTATGTTTTCATGAATAACATGAATTAGTTAGAATGTTCTGGAACAAAATGGCACGACATGGTTTGACTGATGACCGCAGCTTTAATGGCCACAGGGAGAAAAGAAGCTTGAATGATAAAAACATGATTTGTCTGGCAGGTGTATGTGCACAGGGTCAACCATATGAATATTCCAATTATGGAAATCATACTGACATATAATTTAATAGATGACCTTAAATATGAAAGCATTAGAAGACAAGGGCTGCTTGATGATGAATACCTGCTGATTTACATCTAGCAACTTCTCGCTCTCTTAAGGTTTCATTAGGAACAAAGATGTATAAATCAAATGTTGTCTATTGTGTGACAAATATATTTTTGTGCTTCTCATTTATTTTGATTAATGGTTAAATATGTATTAAATTCTGAATATGTTGTTTAAAGCAACACTAAAGAGTTTTTGCTCTTTGCTCCCCCTACAGGTTATAAGCGTAATTGTCGTAAATACTGCAGCATAGCTGGCTCTGACTGGATTGTAAGTCTGCCGTAAAGCAAGTTTTTGTAGTTTTCACTAGAACTACAGGACCGCGACCCGACGGTTGGAAACTTCTTTAGTGTGGTTTTGGCCGATAGAGGGCTCCAAAGCGAATGTGAAAGTGTCGTTCACCCTGTTTCGAGTGGATGAACGACTGAAACTTTTTTGGAAACGTTATTTTAAGGTAAAAAAAACTCTTTGGTGTTGCTTTAACCCTAATAAGTCCCTTGGGGTCAATCTTACCCCCAAGCCACTTTTCTTTAGTTTAAAAACATGGTTCACTTCATCTCAGTGGAATAAGTGTTTTTACTTTTCCAGATTATCTGTCAAGATTCATTTAAAAATCCCCAAAAGAGGCCCTTTGGTAGTAAATGACCCCAATTGATATGAATGGGAAATGCAAAAAAAAAAAAAAAAAATTTTTTTTTCTTCTAATTTGTCAAAAAAAAAATCTATGCATCCAGAATAAATCTGATTTAAAATATAAATATAAAATAATAAATAAATATTTCAACACAGAAAGGTAGGCCTGGTACTAGAGCACAAATGCAAACTAGAAAAGAGATGCTCAATCACACACACACAAACAGACACACACACACAAAGGTATGACTGCCACAGAGAGTATTTTTTACAGAATTTTTAAAAATGTCTTTTCTAATGTTTATATAAACTAAAGTACTGATGTTGAGCAGTTGGCCAGATTCAGTAAACTGAATGGGTCTCTATGGGCATCTGCTAGTCAAAATGATTTACTTCCTAAACTGTAATTCTTTTATGTTTTTTCCTAAACACCAAATGGCCGAATTCAACACATAACATCTAGATCTAAAAACAATTTAAATCAAATTTAGATCAAAAGTTATGTGAATTTTTCATTAAAATTTGATATTTTACAGGTAAGCTAATGGTGTAGTTGAGGAATTGAGTGGTAAGCAGGTACAAAAATACTTCATATCTCCCAAAACACAGCATTAATGTATAGATGGGAAGTAAACAAAAAAATTATATATTATTTGTAATCACTCTTTTAATGTCTGGGGTCATTTTTACCCCCAAGGAACTCTAACGTATACAGAAAAATAGGGGCTTATGAGGGTTAACTGTCTTCTGTTGATTTGACAAAAAAAGAGACTACCCGAGGGGTCCTAAATATGGGCTTTTCGGCAAATGTACCTCTAAGTGGTATTTATCCAGTTGGAGAAGGTTCAGCTGCTGTGCCAAGTGCAAAATGTTTTGCCATTTCCATCTGAAGACTTGGCACCCATCAACGATGTCTCTAAGTCTTATCAGTCACTGACCTGGTGGGTTTTTGCTCCCACATCGCTTGCCACAAGGATTATCTTTTTTAGATATGGATGCCATCGTTTTCTTATTTAATACGCTTTCCGGTCCCTCGCCTTTACTCTTTTATTCCTCTCTACGGTTGTGTTTATCTCTAAAAATGTGGCTTGTGGTCAACCTGTTGCTTTTCCTAACTGTATGATATGTGTCTATAGGCTCTTGGTTTGATAAAGTAATCACCGTGACTCTGTAGGCAGAACCGAAAATAGCTTTTTTTAAAGGGGAGCAGCAAAGTGGAAAGGACACATTGTCAGAAAAAATGGTAGTACCCTTTTGAAAAAGTCCTAATATGTACCATTTAGGTTCAGATATGTATACTTTTGGTACCAATATGACTACTAGGGATTTTTGGAAAGAGGTAGAGAGGGAAGGACAGGTCAGATGAGAATAGGAAGGTGAAGTAAGGAGAGGAAAAGGAAGTAGTCCATATAGATGTTGAGCTTTTGAGTGGTGGAAAAGTGAGGTCCAGATGCATTATATTCTCACCCTGGACAGTAAATGTCAGCACCTTCCAGCTAATGGCATAATGCCTGTAACTTTTTGACAGTCTGCCATCCAAACCTGCCCTGCCTCCTGGTTTAACACACTCAGTCACAGCATCACCAATTCAGAAATGACTTGCTGGCATTAAACTGTCATTTTTTACAACCAAACTCGAGAACACGGAGGAAAATGGTTAACAAGCACATTCACTAAATTTAGCTAAACATCTGATGATAATGTATTCCAGTGAACACGTCGGAATAACCTTTGAATAAAAATGGAAGTTTAAATGGTCATCATGTCACATTTTAGCACATAAAAATGAGTATGAAGTATATTACAACTTCCATCTATCAGTTAAAAATACAAAGAGAAAACAGTCCAAATCCACCTCTATCTCTGACATAATGAAATAAAAATGCTTTAAGCCTACTTCATGATTACAGCAGTAATTGCTCTACCTCGATTTCCTCTTTCTCCATTATAACATAAACAGGTTATTCAACACTTATCTCCTCAGATGAATTCCCATCCTGCACCAGCGGCTCGCTGGAAGACTGAGAAGCAATGATGGGAAATTTTAAATCAGGAGTTGAGAACCACTTAAATCCTTTCATCAAAGCCAAAGAGGGTCTGAGCGTTTCGACTGCTTACATAAGAGCTTTATTGTGATGCGGACTTGTATTGTTTCCCTAAATCGATTATCATTACAAGTCAATTTTGCATTGGAAAGTGTGGGATGAGTGGTGTTTACTGGCCGACATGTTTATGAAAATCTGCAAGGGCGAACAGTTTCCATCAGAAAGCATTAACAGCATCTCACACGAACACGCGTACACGCACACACACAAAGGTTTAGTTAAACTTTATCATCTTTTCATTCAATTAAACACAGACCATTACTGGACATGCAACATTACACAAATGTAATGTTTTATATCCCTTCCCATAAATGTTATGGCAGTAATATATGCCTGACTAACACAAATTAAGGGTATGATCTGGTAATTTGAAATGAAACTATTCCAGACAGTGAGAAAAACACCGACTTTTTTGTATGGTCTTGTACATGAATGATAGTTCAATACAGTGAGCGTGTGAAATAATCTATAAAATTTCACTTTTCTGCCTATTCAATGCCGTCTTTCATTTATTCGCTTATTTATCTATTTTAAGCAACTCAATTGAGATTTATAGACTTTTAGTTGTATTTTCGCCTCTCTATCCCATATTCAGCTGCAGCTCACACTCAGCTGTGACACTTCAAAACATCCTCATTAAGACAAATTCATTAAAATATGATAATACTGTGCACTCAAACGCAGCATAACATAATGCCTCATCAGAGCCGAGCCAGCCGTGCCTCAATTCGGTAGAGTCATTACGACTATCTTAGTCAGCAGTCATGTTATCATTACAGCTTCTCATTATGGCTATTACGGCTGACAGACATGTCACAAGATCATGGGTTCATGTGTGTCAACTGTTAAACATTAATGGTTCACCAAAATGCTGTTCTACAGTTTTAAAGTCTCGCACTTTATCTACTCTAACTTTATCTACAAGTAGAGTCATTAACGCAACCGATAATAGAAAATAAATACGAATAATTAAATATAGCTGCAAGCAGCAATAACAGCGCCAAGCCGAACATTTACCAAGGTTTGATTGAGGTTCTAGCATTATGATTCTTTGTAACAAAAGAGTTCAAAGAAAATTACTTAGAATGAACTTTATACGTTTTATCTCATTGATAAGTTTTACTGTCATCTCAAAGTGCTGCAGAGACTTTCCTCAGATGGAAAATCTGCATGATATAAAGCCATTATCATGTAAAAGTACCAGTGATGCGCGGGTTGATCCAAAATGAGCGGGTGCCTGCGGTCACCCACGGTTACGAGCCATCCAAAAATATTTTAACTCTTTCCCCGCCATTGACGAGTTATCTCGTCAATTATGAGTTAATATTTAACTAATAAATATGCCTTTCTGGACAAATTTCAAAGTGAAAGTGTAATTCGTCAAACCGAATTTATCAAAAACGGAAGTTAAAAAGATTTAATGATTTATTTTAACTGCCTTTATGTTTGATAGTCATTCTGAGTCTGATCTCTAATAAAAATTCCTTTACAAAAACGCAATTTTTTAAGCTTTTTGCTCAAAATATTGTATTTTTGAAGAGAAATATCCATGTTTCAGTGGTTTAATTAAGTGGAAAAAGTAAATATATAATGAAACGTTTTTTCCCCATTTTGTTTGTTTGTTTGTTTGTTTATTGTTTGTTTGAAAGCAGAGGGTGTGTTCTTTAATTTGATATAATTTGTATGTTTATATATTTATAGAAGATAATTTTTCCTGCAAGGCATTTTGTGAAACTTTTGTTAAAATCACAAAAATGGAGGTGGGCAACTTTTCCCAAAAGGCTGGCGGTGAATGAGTTAAGAGAAAACGCTTCCCGGCCAATGACGAGAATTTCCGGCTTTCCGCAATACCGCTATTTTCCACCAGGTGGATAATATACAACCCGGAAGTAACGCCTCACGTAAAAGAGAAAGAACTCTGTGTATGTTTTAAAGATCGCTCTGCATCTGATCTCTATCAAAAGCCCTTCACAAAAATGGAATTATCTCAGCTTTTTGCTCAAAATTAGGTGTATAAAAAGAGAACTGATGAAGGTAGGATGAAACTTTTTTTTTTTTGAAAGATGAGGGTTTGTTCTTTCATTTGAGATATTATGTTTTTATATTTTAAGAAGACCATTTTTTGGAAGGCATTAAACTTTTGTAAAAATCATGAAAAATGCTGGGGGTGGCTGGCAACTTTTTTAAAAAACGCTGGAGGGGAAAGAGTTAATGATATTCGGGTCGCGGTCGTTCGGGTCGTTTGAAATAAAGATGCCAATTATATATATTAGGGCTGGGACAACGTGACGTCGACTTTGTTTATGGTTTAAATGCTCGTGTATTGATGTGAAAAAGTGTAATTTTACCATAAAATCATAAATGTGGTGCCAAGTTTGTTTTAAACAGTCATGACTTTGAGCAATTTAACAGAAAGCAATGAAATATTTAAAAACACACTGTTGCCAGAAGACTGCGCTTTCATTTACTCTCTGCCCAGCACTAAATGTGTCCTCATCTATCTTAATAAACTGAGAAACTGATTTAATAATGTATGTGCTTCTTAAGTCTATAATTGTGTTTATAACTGTCATTACATGGACTAAACAGCACCAAAACAATGTGGATTAAACAAATCACCATCAAAAGGCACATTGAAGAGGTTTTGCTCATAAATGCATGTAAAATAAAGTAATGTGAACTTGACATTTTTATACTGTCACTAAACTGCACAGTATGCGCTGCAAACGCGGCAAAACATTTTATTGAATGCTACCTCTGACTAAGAATGCATTACTTGTATAGTCTTTTAAATTTTTTTACAGTGTTAAGGAATTCATGTTTTTTTTTTTTCATTCAGATATGTAAATCAACATGTATAAATTGCTATTAGTTAATTAATGGGGAGATAATCGAGAATCGAATCGGAAACGAATCGGACTGATAAAATGAATCATTAGATTAATCAATGCATTGAAAAATAATCGCTAGATTAATCGTCAAAAAAAGTTTATCCCATCCCTAATATATATATATATACACTGTAAAAAAAAATCTCGTAAAAAAACGGTTATTTTCTGGCAGCAGGGGCGCCAGAAAATTACTTTCAAATAACAGGGAAAAACTGTGACGTAAAAATACAGATTTTGACTGTATAATAACGAATGTACAAAAACAGTTTTTTTTGTGTATTTGTACAGCCTTTAAATGTGTAATGAATGATATTTACTTGTATAAAAACAGTCAAAACACCTATAAATACGGGTAAACGCGGCGACAATGCAGCCTTTTCATGTTTAATTAATGATATTTACTTGTATAAAACAATAAAAAAACTATAAATACGGGTAAACGCTGCTATAATGCAGCCATTTCATGTTTAATTAATGATATTTACTTGTAATAATACTTGCTTTTAAACTATATGCAAAACACTAAAATCAACCTCATCCAATCAGGAAGCACAGGCAATTGCCTAGCTTTCAGAACAAGCCAAGACCTTCCGAACATATGTCTATGTCTATTATGGTCTAAGCGCGTACACACGCTGCATGCTCAGGGACCTTACTGATTAACATAAGCATCACAAAGACGGTGAGTGAAAAAAAATACAGGGATTTAATAGCAGGATAAACTCTCCACACCAAAATCGACAGTAAAGTGACAATAAATACAAAACATCAGTATAAATAAAGACAGAAAACATTACAAAATAGGAGCAGAGTGGGCTCATTTGCATAATGTTAATGACGCGCTTGCAGAGGTGCGTCAAATACGTCTCATTGCGCATGCTTTGAAATGAAACGTTTGGGATTATGGGTAATGTAGTATCGTATAGCAACGTAATGTTCATGTTACTTTCAATAAAGATAAAAACAAGACTTATTTTAGTGATGTTGCGGTGGTAGGCTTAAGTAAACTATGGCATCAAAATGGTTCCTTACCCTAGCTGAAGAGAAAAAGAGAAAAGCAGAGGAAGAAAAACAACCTTATAGCAAAGTTATGTATAATATACCCAATAACAATAAACCGTCTTGCCTAAATGACTATCATCAAGTTGCCCTCAAATCAATAGTCATGAAGGTCTTGTGCCTTATTTCCAAAAGTAAAATTAACAAATGAGTAAACTTCACTTTACAGTTAATTTTTCATAATTGAAACTGTATTTTTATTATTACTTTGTTAAAATCATTTGGAATCTGTTTAAAAACTGATATTTTGTGTAGTACATTTATACAGAATTTCTTTGTAAAATCATGTTACACATTTTATTAAACAGTATATTCTTGTGATTTGAACACACGTTTTCTGTCATGTAAAAAAACAGAGAAAACATTGTAAAATTAATTTCCCCAAACTGTAAATAAAATATGTTTTGGGCCCCTGTATTTTAACAGTGTTTTCATATGAAATAAAGGACATTTTCTATGAAATAAAGGACATTTTCTTTGAAAAAACGGAAAATCATGATTATTTACATTAACAGTTTTTTCCTGTAATTTTATATTACAAATCTAATTCCACAGTACATTTCTGTACTATTATCAAAACAATACTGTTTTCCACAAAAACAGAAAGAAACTGTAAAATATACACACTATTTCCCATAAAAATACAGACTTTTTTTACAGTGTATATATATTTTTTTTTTTCTTGTGGTCCGAGTTGCGTGCAGGCTAGTTGAAAACGTCGGTCGGGTGCGGGTTGTTTATACATTGACCTGTGCATCACTGAAAAGTAATACACAGTGGCAAATTATTGCTTCAGGCTAAGAGCCCTATTTTAACGATCTAAGTGCAAGGTCTAAAGCGCGTGCACACAGTCTAAAAGGGTGTGTCTGAATCCACTTTTGCTAGTTTAACGACGGGAAAAATTATCTATGCGCCTGGCACACAGTCTAACAGGGTTATTCCTATTCTGGTAATGAGTAATGGGTGTGTTTTGGGTGTAACGTTTAATAAACCAATGAGAGTCTCATCTCCCATCCCCTTTAAAGCTAGTTGCACTCACGCCAAGGCGGATTGCCTATTTATATGGCAGAGTTTGTACGTGGAAAAACTGTAAGCAGTGTTTTAATTGCTGATAAAGTATGATGCATGATCACTGTAATCTCAAAATGTTTTTATAAGAATCATTTACAAATATGAAAAAAAAAGTTTGCATAAGTAAAAATACTTTATTTGTAACAAACAGGAGATAAAGTATTTATAATTGCGTAGAGAGGCATTTCAACACTCAGACAGTGCCCATTTTTAAAAATATTACTTAAAAATGGTTCTTACCTCACCATATCCACAAGTCCAAAGTCATCATACAATAAATTCATGGGGTAGCATTAAAAAAATATAAATAATTGCAATATTAGCATTTAAAAGCAAAAAAAATCTGCTTACCAGGCTACATGTGAAGAAGCTCTTCACGCCTTCTAAAGTCCTGTCAACTGTCCTCATTTATATCCAAGAGACTCAATAATAATCTTTAATTTTTTTCAAATTTAAAAACGTTTGTGTGCTGCTGCGCATCCATGTGTGTAAAAAGCAAATGCGCGTTGTTGTCCTGTTTATAGATGCATCTTACTAACGCGCTCTTTAAATAACAAAAACAATATTTTAGACCAGGTTTTAGTTGGTCAATGGCGTTTTGGCCTATTTTAGTTGCCTCAAAATAGCAACGCGCCAATAATGCGCCCGAACACACCTCGTTTTCAGACCGGAATGCCCATGGGTGCACAAATGGGCGTAAATACATTTGCTATGTGTATGATAGGGCCCTAAGAGTTAAATGTCTACCAAGTTTTGTTGTAATGTTTTGTTTGTTAAAATAATCTAAAATCATTTTAAATCAAATCAATAAAAAGTTATAGTCACAAACTATAACTATAAACTATAAATATAGACACAAACACACATGCACAATGATTCAAAAGAGATTTTTTTTCTATCCTTAATGTGTCAACCATTATTAGCATAAACATTAGAGCAATGTCGACGCATTGGTGGTGCTAGAGGGTTTGAGAGACCAGAATGAAGCTCCAACCCTCATCTGTCTCTGTTCCAAATCTCTCAACTGCTGTAGGGCTCTCCTTAATAAAATAAGCCAGAATGTGTTTCTGTAGCTCAATTTATAAAATATTCGTGTTACCAGCGTAAAGGTTGTAGATATGATTCCCAGGGTACACACATAGGCTACCGATAACAATGTATATCTAGAATGCAATGTAAGTTGCTTTGAATGAAAGTGTCTGCAAGAATGCATAATATCATAGGGATGAGCATATATAGAAATATATATATATATACTTTCTCTCTCAGCCTATTTTGTTAGAGAGGTGTAAATATGTCCATTTTTCTATTAGGTCCCTCATTTGCCCTTTTACTACCTGTCTCCATCTCTTCCTCTCCATCTCTATGTGCAGAAGACATTTCAGTCCTGACAGCACCCCTTGGGCTTCTATCCCAACTGTCATGAAGTCGTGCTGCCGTGGTAACAGACAATGACCCTGACGTCGGCACATCGATCACCACACTTAGCCTATGGCAACGTTTTCTAGCTTAATCAAAGCCTTGCACACAAACACACGTTCGCACAAAAGGTCTTTTATAGTTTTACGTTCTTAAATAAATACACTACACGTTCGGTATATGGACACACACTTACAGTATAATGAATTAACTTCATGAGTAACAATTGCCTAAAATCAATCATACAGCCATGCAATCTACTTTTTTGGCTAACGTTTTTGTGCATCATAGAGCTTTGTGGCACTAGCATGAGACACCACCAGTGAAAACATTTTATAAAGTCCATCAACTGTGAGTCAGGACCAATAAAAATGCTCATGGTTTGTACTTAAATGAAGCACTTTTGACGTCTACACATTATTCTCTCATAGCCTATATATACAGCTGTCAGGAAATATCTCTTAGTCAGCTTTGATTGAGAACATGGGACATGATACAAATATAGGGTAGACTGACAGGTACAAGTTACTTCCTGTTCCCGGTGGACTCACAGATGCCTAGATTAAGGATAGAGAGCACATCATAAGAAGTAGACAGAAGAGCTCAGGGATGGAGGGATTTAGGCTTGGCAACCATGCAGACAGTCGGTCTCAAAGTAAAGGGCTAAGCGAAGAAAAATGTTGGGCAAAAACACCCAACAGTCTGGGAAACATTAAGCGCAGCCGTAGCATGCATCTATGATAAGTCGCTTCTTAAGGGTCACTCAAGGTAAAGCTTACTGACTCTGTAAATCCTTTTAGTTTTGCTAACCCTATCTTCCACTTAAACCTCTCCACCTTAAATGTCAATTGCTTATTTACTTTAATAATCGCAACGTAATGCCTTCACAACTCAAAAAGCAAAGTGGATTGAAATTTGCTAGCGTGTGCAAAAGCAAGTGAGAGCCTCCTCGTGTAAACCGCCAACTGCCAATACAGATACCACTTTGATTCGAACAGAAAGCCCCTGGAGCAGGTGGTAAAGTCTGCAGAGCATATTACCGGCTCTGGTTTCCTTTTTGTCACTGACACTTACACGAGAAGACCATTAGTATCAAAAAGGACAACTTCTACTTCTCTAATGGATATTTCTGTTCATACATGTCTTCTGGGAAAAGCATCTAAAACCACCAGATGCACAAACAGTGTCATCAGGATGATGTCATCAGGATGGCCACACCCTATTCACCTGATATTTTTCCCTCCACAGTGCAAAAATGCCAGAAGTTAATGAGCCTTCAGTGAAATTGTCAAAAGTGACAATATTATCTCAATCTTGTAAAATTGTAACTTTTGATTTCAAAGGTCTGCCAAATGCATAAAGATGTAAACAAAAATGTGAATGCCAATTTCACAATATTATATATTAGGCCTTTCAATTTATGTTTGATAACATCTTGTTTTTTATGTGATGTTAATGGTGACCCTGGCCTGCTTTTAAAATCCAAGCTGAAGTCTCGTAAATTAATTATAAAAGTAAGAGCGTCAAAGTCTGCTTTCAACCACTGATTTCACTTTAATTTCAATCTTTAACATGACATTACTCAATATTAAAGATCAAGGTTATATTTTCACAATGTTGTTTTTACATTATATAAGATGAGTTTATGTAGAAAACACTAAATCACAAAAAAATGACTCACAGACGGTAACAATTTCTAAACATAACAGGCATAAAGTTAAAAAAGCCTCTCAAAAATATTTCAGGGGACATGTTATCTCTTAAAAAAGAAGCTAGAGTTATCTGCTCCACACTTTATATGCTGTTAGTTTGTGTTTATATGATGTCAGCACATCCCAGCAAGCAAAAATCAAGACCAAATTTAGTCTGGCTATGAGTAACCCACTTCTACCCTAAATAATTTTGAATTTGGTTACATGCTGTTTTTGCCAAAATAACTTGGAGAAGTACTTTATTTCATCATGTAAGCAATGTCAGGTGTTCAAGGTGTTTGCTTTCATTTGTTCTAAATGTATAGGCATCGTCCATTTTTCGGCTATGGTTAGATGTCTATTAGACTTTCAATGACAGCGCAAATGTTGCCTTGTTTTAGCCATAATTGCTTGCTGTGATGTACTTTGATATCTATACAGACATGGTTTTTCATAGTATTTATTGAAAAGATGCACCAAATATTTGTACACCAGAAATTTTCGGCTGAAATGGCCTAAAAAAAACATTTCGGGGTTTTGGCCGATACTTTTATCACCGAAACAATGCCGAAATGCTGTAATGACAGAAACCGTGACATGCACGTGCGATGTCTGCGACATCTCCTACACATGACTGGGGTCAGATTGAACATTTTTGTTTGAATTTTATATATATACAGTGCAATGTGCAAAATAAATATTTGCATAATTTGTAGGGCTGTTTAAAGATTAATCGCGATTAATCGCATACAAAATATTTTTTTTTGCATAATTTATGCGTGTGCACTGTGTGTAACTATTTTATATATATAAATACACACACATTAATGTTTGTATTTAAGAAACATTTACATGTTTATATATATATATATATATATATATATATATATATATATATATATATATACATATATATATATATATATATATATTAATATATTGATATAGTTTATATTATGAATATACATTGAAACTTTAATATGCATTTATGCAATTGCAATGTTTTGATTTACGTAAAGTTAGTACACAGGCATAGTCATAAATGCTATGGTACTAGTAATTGGCATAATTTCTTTCGGTGTTTAGTTTTTTTGCCCTTGGTTTCCTCTTTTTGAGATTTTGGTTTCGGTGCATCCCTAATTTATTGTGTTTTTTACTGCTCTTGTTCGTTACCAGTTTCATAATATCCATGTTTTCATCTTTGCACCAGAAAAAACTGAGAAACTATTTGATTTTATCTTTTGCTCTGCAGGGTGTGCAATGACAACAAACCTTTACTTGACTTAATGGCACAATTGTCACAACATTCTGACAGATTGAAGTCTTCCCTGCTGCGATGACGCACTCATGAAGTCTGTCTTTCACTTTCTTTTATCTATTACTATCAAAGGAAACATCACACAACACCATTCATACAATTTTTGAGACTCGCTTTAAAAGCCACGTCATTGTCATGGGAACTACTGAGGGTGGTGAGAAGATTTTGCGCGACTTTCTTTCACATCTAAAAGCAAAGCTGTGTTTTCACAGAACCTGATGTTGTTGAAACTGAAACCAGCGGACGTGCAGGGCAGCGTGTTTATGGGGGATTGGCTGTTTTAGTCCTCAAAGGCTTTTGACCAAAGCTCCTCTACTTTCTGCTCCCGCAGGGCAATTTCACATGCACTTCATGGGTCAGTAGATCAGACCGTTAGTAACCTGGCCTGTGGCTAGCAGGCTTATACTCCAGCAGGCAATAGCACAGACGGTATTACGAGCACAATGTCAAAGAGCAATACGATTCAGGAGACTTGAGACTTGATCTAGAGATATAAAAAACGGTAAACCTCTACCTGTCCTTTCTCTAACTTTATTTTCACCGGGTTTCTTTTAAAATAAGAAAAAAAAATTCTCCAAACCCGCCTGCTTTGCCTTGAATATTAATTATTGGGCTTGCACGTACAAGCTGAGGCTAATTCAATACTTTAAACATTCAGGGTGTCCTTATTTTTACAGGTACACGGTGTACAGTGTACATTTTGTTCACATTTTGTTATGTCTGGATATAGACAGGAACATAAAAGTGGGACATGGTAATTGCCAGATCATTAGCAAGAGTAATGCAGTTGAATCCCATAGTGGGACCATTATAATGGTCAATTTATTTATTTATAAATGAAGTCCAGATTGAACTATTAAGAAAAAAGTAATTTGGATTCTATAACCTTCAAAGGATTCATTAACTTTTAAAGTAAACTTCTAAAATGTACTCTTTTTATTTATTTATTTTTTTGAATAGGGACAGATACAAAAAACATAGATTATTACCCGTACATCAAGAACAATCCGATGCCTGTATCACAGTGTTTATAGCCATGGCTAATTCGCAACACCTGTCCCTACAAATACTTTTAAACCACAAATAGCTATGGAAACTAATATGATCACATTATACCGTTGCTGTCCGAAGAAAACCACGTATGTCCATTTTGCCGATTTTGAGATTTTTCGGCGGATTGAATGTCTAGGTTTCTTTCCGTATACAGTATGCGTCACATACCTAAATGGCCAATGAAAAGTTGTGAAATCATGTCATCTGATTTTCACGTATATCCATTTGTTGTCAAAGCTGTCAATCACGCCACGTATCTCCCGCCTGTGAAGCGTCTCGCCGGTCTCGTAAAGTTTCATTGAAGCTCAGCACTGGATATAGCCGAATAAACATAGCCTGGTGAGACAATGACTTTCCTTTATCGATGTAAATGTTTCCCCCTGACGCCAGGCGTACTTCTAGGAGTGACTAAATTACGGTAGGACTGTGCAAACAAAGTATCTGTCTAGCATAGGTGTTATTTACACTGGGGACATCCCCCCACTTTTTGAAGGTGTTTGGTTAAAATGTTCTGAAAAATCAAGCGATGCTTAAGACTGGATTTGTGGTCCAGGGTCACATATGTTGTGTTGTATGCTTATGGTGTGTTTTCTTGCACATATGTAATGAAATTCATTGTAATCATTGACTAAACGCGCTGCTGTTTTCTACGGTATGGTGCTTCGGCATTGTTCGATTGAGCTGGTGTTGCAGGGACTGTTGCATGTGTGCAGTCGACATTGTTGAGGGTTTTATAATGAGTATTTTCTTGTTGTTGACTGGCCTACGCTATATGCCCATTTTTGATGCGCCGTTATTCAATATTTTCCCCGTCCTGCAGTAATGTTTTTTATCTGATCTTTTGTCCCCACCACTTTTCAACACAAACTGACGCCCCTGCTGTCTAGCATTACCATGTCAGTGTATTGATTCATTGTCCCTTCATAGCTTGCAAGAGACATTTAATAAATTTATAATTAATATTAAATAAAGTAAGCGTATTTAACTAAGACGTAGGATATTTAATAAACTGAACGTATTCATCTGTCAATATAAAACGCGACTTGGCCATTCTAATTAATGATCGGAAGAACGCGTATCGACCACCGTTACTGTAAACTATGCACGTATGTCCATTTAAACCCAATTTTGGTCAAATGTGGATTATATCATTACACTGGCAAGAATATGGTTACATGTAAAGAAGCCGTACCAAGTATGACATCGCTACATTCAACTGCTTTTGATATACAGTGTTTTTTTCACTTCCTGAAAAGTAACTGTTTTGGACACACGTGAGTTTCATTGGGCAGCGACGATATATAAAAAAATGATGATCCCACCAAAGCACGCATTACAGCCTGCTAAGAAAACAACTCGGCTTGAATGAAAAATACCTCAAGCTGAACTTGTATTTTTGGCACAACCCAAGATACAGCACGTCCTCGCCATTCAACTGGGCAACACAACCAAAACTGACAGACACCTTGATGTACTCTTTCATGACGAACTGTCCTTCACTGATTATATTGCAAAGACATGTTGATTTGCATTATACAATATCAGAAAGATACGCCAAATCTTTAAGATGCATGCTGCACAATTCCTGGTCCAGGCCCAGGTTATCTCTAGGCTAGACTACTGCAATGCTCTCCTTGCGGGCCATCCTGCACAGACTATTAAACCACTCCAACTGGTTCAGAATGCACCAGCTCGACTTATCCTACAGGAGCACAAAAGGTCTCATGTAACGCCGCTCTTCATCTTTTCTCCACTGGCTACCGATTGAAGCCGTGTAAGGTAATGCATAAGTCACTACTGCTCACTTACAGAACTTTAACTGGCACTGCACCGGCATACGTTCACACTTTCCTTCATGCCTACACCCCATCCAGAATGTTACATTCACCAAAGGAGCGGCGCCTTGTCTTACCTTCTCTAAATTATGTTTGCGCTTATTTTCCTTCACTACTCCCTGCTGGTGGAATGATCTTCAGGTCAGTCACATCTCTTGGAACATTCAAAAAACAACAAAAAACTAATCTTTTCCAACAATACCAACAAATTTATACTGACTACAGATACACCTCGTCTATTTTCTATCAACAAAAAACCAAACTCTCTTTCTCTCTCAACAGGTATGTTTCGGAATAGTGAAAACTTTTACAGTAACTTGGTATAAGCAGTTCTTGTATTATGACAAATCACTTGATTGTTTCCTAATCCTTGTCGCTTTGGATGAAAGCGTCTGCTAAATGCATGAATGTAAATATTTGTTAATTTACACACAGTGCTGCATTGAACAAATAACTACTTTCTAGTCAAAAACATTGTACCTTTTCCAGTCTGCAATGCTTAATAGCTCCATTTGCCATTTTAACTTTTGGTAAAGTTCAGAGATGAGAGACCTGCCAGGAAACTCAAAAAAATGATGCAGTAGTACAGTCAACACCCATGTGCCTACAAACACTCACCGATGATCCACCCCACAAGATCACACAGATCCATCATAAAGACAAGGGCGAAGATTATTAGCCAGTGACCTTTGGAATCAGTGTGCTGTGAATCACTTTGGCTAGAATAGAAATATCGCCCAAATATCACAAGGATGTTTAATGTTCTACCTCAGTTTGTATGTGTGCACTTAAAAATGCGCTTGCTGCATCCATCAAATTAATCCATGAAAGTGTCTTATCTGCACTTACAAGCTGCTATACTCTCTATGATAATGAGTAGGCAATTGAAAAACACAGGAGAATTGTCTGGAGTAAAACGAGGAAATAGTCAATTTCAGCAGCGACGGTGCTATGCGAAGACTCGACATCTACCGAGATTTATTTGCTATTAATGAAACGAATACATCAAAGCGCAAAAGATATCTGCTGAGGTAAGATAAATATTAAGACTTGAAATTCGCCTTGAAACCAACTTTGTTTGATTCCCGGATGCTCTGAAGCATGCCTTGATATTTAAGTGGTTTTATTAACACGTCCTTTAGGCTGGCATGCAGCATCTTGCCGGAAAGATGTTATTTGGTATATGGAACATCCACTTTTTCAGTCTTTTAAACATGTGTCCCCCACAATAAGAAACGAAAACGAATAAAATGTATGTATTCAACTTGTTAAACGTCATTACAGCTGATATGCTGCGGAAATTAAACCAGAAATGACAGATAACGAAAAACTGGCCGATAATGTAAAAAGATAAGGATCCCACAAAACAGCCTGGATTGAATTAATAATTATAGTTTTAAGCCTCCTGGGATTCCTGGCAACATTGGTAAGCGAATCCGCTCAATATGAATGTGATGCATGCATCACAATATTTTATAATAAATGCAAACATTATGTGATGTATTTGTTTCCATTACAGTGCATTATGCATTAATATCTATCTGCCTTTATATACAATGCAATATTAATCAAAGTCCTATCTTTATTCCGAAATAATAATGCGCCTGAGAAAATACAAGTCTGTGAATACAAGTCTGACAAAATCTCATTATACCCTTTGTGAAGATGTGTTTTTGAAAAGATGCATGCAAGCAGATATGTGGAAAAGAACTGTTTTTTTTTGTGCAGTAATGCAAAAAAAAAGAAAACAGCATTCAGCATTCTTCAGATGACAGCTGTTATCCGTGTCTTGTGTGTTTCAGCTTTAATAAATACTGTCAGTGCACATCACCACACACTGAGGCTAAACCTCTCCAGCCCTCATTCCGCTGAAACCCTCCATTCTTTCCTATTACTTTCTATGGAGAAAGAGGAAAAAAATCCATACTGTAATAGTCATAACTTTAATTCCAGCTGTTCTACATCACTGCATTTCATTAATCTGAATTTAGCAGTGCTATTGCAAGTCTGAAACATAATTGCATAATTGTTATCCAGAATTTGATGAATTTGGTTTCCATGTTTTGTGGAGACATTCCATATATGTAATGCATTTTATACTGTACAAACTGTATATTCTATTCCCTTTCCCTAACCCCAACCATCACAGAAAACTTTCTGCTACTTCACCTTTTCAAGAAACATCATTATGTTTGATTTATAAGCTTGTTTCCTCATGGGGACCTCAAAATGTCCCCAAAAGGTCACAAAAACACTGGTATTCCTATCTTTGTGGGGACAATTGGTCCCACCAACGTGATAATTACCAGGTACACACATACACACACACATTTTTTAAATATAACAATCAATAAGCTTTTAAAAAATACCACACAGCACAACACAGTATACACAAAGCAGTTTGCACAGAACCACACAGATGTAATCATTAACAGTGTTGAAACACATTTAAAGTGCAAATTTGCCAGATCAACACTTTGGATTAAATAAACAAACAAATAAATAAATAAACAGAAAAGTCATCAGCTGTTATTTTAACAGTATCTCTGACTCATAGAATAATTTCTTAGATGTAAATTCAATCTTTTGAATTTCATTACCATGTGTTTTCTCAAAAATAGAGTTTAGTTTATGCCTATCAAAGAACAACAAAAAGTGGTTGTATTAATTGATTATTAAAGAGCTCCTATGGTCCGATTTACGAGTTTACATTTTGTTTGGTGTGTAAGTGTATTAGTAGATGTTAAAGGTAGGGTTATTGGTAGGGTTTTTTAAATCACATTTTAATAAATGCTAACTGTAGCCGACCAGCAATGAAATCACATTCCCAGCATCCGTTCAAATTGCCATCCAAAGTCACGCCAACACACAAACACGCATAGATCAGACGGTCACATCTCATGTCTCATTCAGCAGTAAGAAAACTTTGCAGTACAAAGTGAATAACATTACCAAAATAACCAACATAAACCACAGGTTTACATCAGAATTAGTTAAAGCACACTTTTGGTTGTGTAGACGTAGTAACCATATCGTTACGCTAATCCGTTAACGAACACAATGTTTCATCAAAGTAGAATATCTGAATCCATCTCAATACAAACATATTGCATACCTACCTTACCAAAATAAACAGTGCAAAGACCCTTTCAGACCATTTGCCTCCTGCAGCTGTTTGCATCTCGTGGTAAAGCAGTAAAGTTGCTGATGTTAATTTGGGTTTTTGATATTTGCCGATGAATTTTTGTCTTTCGTTTTGTGGCTCCTGTACAGGTTGTCAGTTCTGCAGAAAAGTTTGCCATTCTCCCTCTGTTTACAGACGGGAGGTGAGCGCACGTTAACGCGTCGATGACGTATGGTGTCTGCGTAAACAGGCTGCGCGGTGGCATTCAAATTACGCTTGCGGATGAGGGACAAAAAAACGAAACGTCCGTTCGGACAGAGATCTATGATTGGTTGAACATTTTTTGGTCCTACGCCTTTCACAGATGACATAAATTTCTACAAATACATTTAAACTTAACATAGTAATTGCTATCAGGATGTAAGGAGACTTTTAACCAGCATAACTAAAAATGTTTCTGGATCAAATGAGATACTCTGCCTTTAATGATATGCAGAAAGTACAAACTCCAAGGTAAACCATGGCGCGAGTTATCGTCTCCAATGTAAATCTCACAAACACAAAAAATTGTAGGCAACAGTTTACTTCCTGGGCTTGTTGACGTAGACAACAAGACCGACATTATCATAATCCTCCCGCTTCGGACTCACAGCCTGTAAGTTAACTCCTATTAGCATTGAATTGTGAGAGAATTGTGAGCGTCACATTTCCGGCTGACGTCAAAAGTATTCAGGCCAATCACAACGTACAGATTAGCTGACCAATCACACAGAGCTTTTCAAATCGATGAGTTTTATTCAAAATTAGTGCGTTTCATGAAGACAGTAAATCTGTAGCTACAAAAATGTATGGTATATGAAAAATAATGTGTTTTTAACCATAAACCACGCAAACAGATTGTATTATACCAAATATACACAAAATAACGTTTTTTAGCAATGAAAAGGGTGCACTTTAACAGTTCAAGAAAGTTGATGTCATCTTGAGACAACAATAAACCTGTCTTGCTGTCCACATTTAAGGGGCTTAAACAAGAAAGAAGAAAGAGACCAAGATGATAACATAATGGATGTTGATAAATGGAAAGAGTTTTCTTTACTTTTATATTATACAAACTACCTACATCTAAAAGTTACCAGGTATAGACTAGACTACATACACACGACAGTACTTCAAATGCATCAGCTCGGAGAAAAGCAAGAAAATGACTGACAACAAACCAAGTAACCTTTATGTGATTGATCAGTGCACAGCGCACCGTGCAGTGACTCATGTCAACATTCATAGAGACTAAAAGGGAGAAAAGAGAGAACATGGCGTCCTCAGACTCCGGCAGAAGGCCTTTAATTGTTGAGCATATGCTATGATGATACAGGGAAAGATGCTTGGATTCCTGATCCAAAAACCTGACAAGAACCATGTGCTACCCATCCACAGCAAGTGATCAAAACCAGACAAATAATAACCATCAGAAACTCCAGAGAGTACCAGTGAGAGAGAGATAAAATACTGAAGTATGCAATGTTGGGAAAAATAGCAGGAATAAGGAATTGTTGAATAAATATATAAAAACAAAATAAGAACAATAAAAACTGATGAAACAGCAAGTTCTACCTGGCGATGAGATAAAACAGACAGCAAAGCAAACACAGCTTTCATAAGCTCTGCATAATGTTTCTTTTTAAAGCCATGCAACTCTTTTGTGCAATGGCGACAAAATAATTGAATAAATAATCAAAAGACCAAAAATCAAGTGTTTCGCCTGACAATAATGGTCACAATCCATATGTGCTTGTTTACATTTTATTACCAAGATATTGGTCCTCCCAAATTGCTTTTAATCTTCTGGGATGGTTTTGCACTATAGAAACACATTAGTGAGATCAGGCAGTGATGTTGTGTAATAGGTCTGATTCGCATTTAGTGCTCCAATTCACCCTAAATGTTTTCCAGGTCTTGACTTTGTGTAGAAACATGAAGGCTTAGCAAACAATTTGTTTATGCACCTTGCTTCATGCACATTGGCATATTGCCACATTGGCACGGTGGGACAAAGAAAGTCTCCTAATACAAGCTCAAACTGAGGGTCGAAGGATTCACAAGAAAAGTTCAAAAGAAAGGAACAGCAAAAAGTCTGTTTCATTAAGTGCTCATATTTATTTCTAAGTGTTTATCTCTCCTTTCTTGTTTATATTACCTGTAGTATGTGTTTTTTTCTCTTCATTGCCCTTTATCTCACTCACTGGGATTGAAAATGTTTCTCTTAAGGTTTACACACAGCAAGCATTACTCGAAGTTTAGCCAATTATTTATGTTTGAATAAACAATATAGTGTCTTTATAAAATCACGCTTACTATTCATGTAACAGAGTTTAAACAGTTTGTTATACATATAAATATGTAAATGGATTTTAGGATGATGTCCCTCATAAAAAGTTTATCATATTTGGGGGTCCATAAAGTTTGAAAACCCATGCCCTAATCAACTATAAATGTTTGCCTTGGTAGATTGCATGGCTGTATAGTTTTACTCCCCCATAACACTGCTGTACCACACACTGGTGTGTACAAAAATGCACACCAAAAACAGCACTGCTAGAGGATGGAGTTGTGTGATTATGAAGTGCTTGGAGTGTCTAGAGCCAAAAGACCTTTAATTGATATCTTCTGGAAAGATTCACAGGCCTTGCGGTGTCACAAGCTTACAGTAGATAGAGGAAAAACATTCTTGACCTATTTATGCCCTTTGTCGTCTCCCCTACTCTCATCTCTTCTTCCGTCAGCTTTTTTCACTATTAAACATCTTATCTAAGATTAAGGTGGTGATGTTAAAAGGTCCATAACTTCGCAATTATGTACCACTTTTTTCTTTCCCTGAAATCCATTTATGATGTTAATTAAGCTTTTGCCCTCTAACAAACCAAATGACCTTTGTTAAGTTGGCTTTTTATGTCTGAGTCGATTGCATGGCGTAGCCTACAGTATGCAGAGACGCAAACACCGCAAGGGCTTTGATTGGTCTTCTAGAATCCCTTCCTCGGGTCAGAAAGACCTTTAGGCTTGGATAATGCAGGGTCGTTTATTAGTATACATACTATATTAATATGTGTGGCTATATGACATCATAACTATGTTAATGACAGACTCATTTTGATGGTCTGGGTAGACTGCAGAAATTGGCTTTTTAAGAGCTTGTTCATACTTGTAGTTCGGTTCTTTTGGTTTTATTGGTCTGGACTAAAAAAGAAAACAATCTATTAAGTCCTGGTTTGCTTATGCCAAGTTCAGACTGCACAATTTTAGCAGACAAATGGCGGAAATCACAGGCCAATCGATGCTCGTGCACGCGAGTGACAATCACACCGTGTGAATTATCAAAGATGCGATCTGGGAGAATTGTCGACGAGTTCACCGATTCAAAATCATGCGTGTGAAATATGTTTTGACTGAAAATAACATTGTCGATGACCTACAGCCAATAAGAGAGCAACATACAGGGAAGCTGGAAGTTAGGGGAGGAGTCTCTCCAACCATCTCCTCCATCATAATCTTTCTTTTTTTTCTTTCTGCTGCAAATGAGCGCACATGAAATTTGTATGGTTAGCTTCTTGCGGGCTGCCATTTTGAATAATAATCCCAGTCTCACATGAGAACTCTGGTCTTGCACGCGTGACCTCATGTTGTTTCCTTTGCATCACTTCTCGCATGTGATTGGTTGCGAGACGTAAGGTGTGGGATATATGGGATATGTCTCGAACGAAGGACTCCGTCCTTGGTTGAAGTTCCGAGGATCCTCAACATTGAAACAGTCCTTCGACGGATGTCGATGACATAGAATCCTCGAAATTCTGGCTTCTGAGGATCCTTCCTTGACATTGAAAAAACCTGTAGTTGCGGACCGGAACAAAGTTGTCGGCGATTCTTCCTATGCTAAAGTCATGCAGTGTGAAACGCCCTGTCGACAATCCATCATGCAGTCTGAAAGTCACGCAGTGTGAAAACATCTGTGACCCGACTAGTTTGAAAATCATGCAGTCTGAACTCGGCATTAGCATTTTAAACTGGCATTTTATCAGCAAACCTAAAGATAACGAACCTTAAATGTGTAAGAATAATCTCACCATCCGATTGGTCGGTTTTGATGATCATCCACAACAACGATGCTGCATGTGGTAGTAAACATGCTCAGCTCAGAGCTTATATTTTACTGTCACTAAACATTTTAAAAAAACGTAAGCGTTGTGTGAGTTTTTTAAAGCATATCATCGATGGACCAAATGTTGATGAGGCTCTTTAACTCTCCATTGCTTCAAGTTTGCCCTCTTCTCATTCGTTTTGCATACACCACTTATCCCGCTCTAAAATCACCTTTTGTGATATCACATCCTGTTTTTGGTTTGTTGCGCTGTCTCTGGTCCAAGTGCGTTCGCATATCAGTCAAACCGTGCCGGAATTTGTTTGGAAGCAAACCGAGACCCATCTTTTTAGCGGTCTCGGTTTGCTTGTTTACTGTGCAAAGTTTAGGTGGCAGCATACACATTTACTCAAATGAACCGCACCAATCGAACAATCGCACCAGAGTTCATTTTAATCGAACCAAACATGACAAATATGAACATGACCTTATAGTTGATTTAGTTGTCACTTGGACAGTACCATGTATACACCTGTGCTTTGAGGCACTAATATGCACTCTTTGGTACGAAAATTGACTTCTGAGGAACTAATATGAACTCTTTAAGCACTTTTTGAAAGGCTGCCTACCACCCCCAGTGACACCTAGGGACCATCTTTTCTGACAGTGTGTCTGGTGCAATTTTAAGTTATTTGTACTGTAAGGGTGTTTTCACACCTGCCTTGTTTAGTTCGGTTGAATCGTACCAGAGTTCATACCAATCGTATCTGGTTCGGATGAATCGTACCAGAGTTCGATTGGGCAGGTGTGCAGCAATCGAACTCTGGTGTGCACCAAAAGCGGACCAAACAAGCGCTTTCAACGGTACGCCTTCAAACGAACTCTACAGTTCATTTGTGGTGAGAACACGATCCGAGATCGAACCGACCTAACTGCAAAAGTACTGCGCATTTTGGACTAAACCAGCTGCCGTAGTCAGCTGCCCAGTGCATTATTGGATTAAGTGGATAAGTGTTTGTTGACAGTTTCTATTAGCAATATTAGCACAATGACAGATCACGGACATACCTGGAGTTGCGAGGAGGTGAGGACGGAGCCTCAGAAATTTGGTGTCTTTGCCGTTTGTAGTGCATTAAAACGTTTTCAAGCCGCATCCGCGATTCATTCCGGAAATGAACGGTTTGTCTACAGCGCTGTATACAAACTATGTATAACAACCATGGACATAATTACAGCACGCAGCCATCTGTCCATGGCGTCTGCTGTATTTTCCTCCTTTTTGTTTACTTCCGGGGTTCCGTTGGAATTTCGCGCACGTTGATTCTGACCAATCGAGAAGCAGTTTAGGAAATATGTTCAAATACATGTGGCCAATGAGTGATGTGGATCTGAATATTGGTTAATTTCAACTGGTGCGGACCAGAGCGTTCAGTGTGGTGTCAAAATCAACCAAAACTGCTAAAAAAGCTACAATGTATCATTTTTTGCTTTTGGTCCGGACAAAAAGAACGGAACTACAGATGTGAACACACCCTTAGTCATCATCTACCCCTCTATTCTAGATGGTTTATTTCCAACATCACAATAAAATTGTCTGTGTTATGCTTTTATACTGAATTGTCTGATTGCTATGCAGTACTAATCGCTCTAAACCACGGCAAGTTGTCGTTCTCAGCAGAGTACAGTGTGTTTCCTCTCCACTTACTGTGGGCCAATCCTTCTAAATCTTTTCTTGTTGCCTAAGGGCTTTCTCTGTATATTTGAATTACAATTTGTTCTTTCTTCTGGGGTGTTTGCAACACTAACACCTTGTGTGTTCCATTAAGATGTCCCATTGGTCAAAAAGAAATGCAAATGCAAATGTCTTGATGAAAATCCATGCATGAAAACTTGACAGGTTTATGGACGCTACACTTGCTTGAGCCAAAGGTTTCTCTCTGCTGATTGGAGAGGTCTTATCTAATTGAAACTTCACAGATTCCGTGGGGGGAATACAATTTAGTGTAACAGTAAACATGTAGCGGGGCATGCGGGGTTAAACTAATCTATTCTCATGTCTGTAATTACAAGGTCGGAATAGTGATCAGCAGGCGTTTTACAAAGAAAGACAGAAAGTAAACAAGACTCTAGAGTCACGCAATGAATATAATTAATATGCTAATTAGTATCTATCTATCTATCTATCTATCTATCTATCTATCTATCTATCTATCTATCTATCTATCTATCTATCTATCTATCTATCTATCTATCTATCTATCCATCTATCCATCTATACATCTATCCATCTATCCATCCATCCATCCATCCATCCATCCATCCATCTATCCATCCATCCATACTCAAAATACTCAAAAACAGTGGTTCCCAAACTTTTTCAGCATGCGGCCCCCCTTGTGTACGGTGCATTCCTTCGCTGCCCCCCAAAGAAAATGTGTGACAAAAAATGTTCTAAAACTCAACATTTTAATTAAAAAAAATAAATTATACAAAAAAGTAGTGCTTTTGGTTAGTAGCCTTATTTTGTTTAGGTTTAATTACACAGAATTCATGATAAATTAATGTATTTCATAAAATGTCATAAAACTGGGGCCCCCTGGCACCATCTCGCGGCCCCGGGTTTGCAAACCACTGCTCTAAAAATTGGTGCTAAATAGCACTAAAAGCTCGTAATCATAGAGGAACCATTTTTAGTGCTATATAGCACCTATAAAGCACCTATGAAGAACCATACAGCGGTGATATATCACCACTATAGCACCAAATAGCATCTATCTATATCTATCTATCTATCTATCTATCTATCTATCTATCTATCTATCTATCTATCTATCTATCTATCTATCTATCTATCTATCTATCTATCTATCTATCTATCTATCTATCTATCTATCTATCTATCTATTTATCTATCAATCATCCATCTATCCATCCATCCATCGATCTATACTCTAAAAAATTGATGCAAAATAGCACTAAAGGCTCGTAATCATAGAGGAACCATTTTTAGTGCTATATAGCACATATAAAGCACCTATGAAGAACCATACAGCGGTGATATATAACCACTATAGCACCGAATATGGTTCTATATAGCACAATATGGTTCTACACAGGTACTACATAGGTGATATATGGCACTTAAAATGGTTCCCCTATGATTTAGCACAGTTTGTTTTTAGATCTAACTGTCTGTCTGTGTCTATCTATCTATCTATCTATCTATCTATCTATCTATCTATCTATCTATCTATCTATCTATCTATCTATCTATCTATCTATCTATTTATCTATCTATCTATCTATCTATCCATCCTGCACCCACTGACAACCTTCATCATCATCATCATCAGGAAAGGCATGTGGGAAGGCTGAAGAGTGAAGACAGTATTCGTTCTATTCGGAGCAAAGGAAGAATTATGGGGTAAAAATGGCCTGCCGGGCATAACGTCAGACAGAGAGACGGAAAGTGAAAAAGATTAGGGAAGACTAAGGCCAGAACACCGAGGAGGGGGATATCGGAAGAATAATCTTTATTAAAATAAACTGTTATTCATTGAAGATGTATACAATAGGATACAACAAGAGCACAATGTGCCACAGCCAATATGCAGCGTGTGGACATGAGTGTTTTTCATTATGAAAAGGATTTATGCATGAGGGTTTATGTATTTATTCATGAGTGTGTGTTACATATGCGACCCTGTCTGTGAAATCCAGGCTGAAGTCTAAATATGAGATTAGGAGCATTAAAATATGATTATAATCATTGATTGTTCATACTCAGTTAATTTTAAAAATATCACAGTTATATTTTTAAAGAATGTTGAAAAAACAGCAATCACAAAAAATGATTTTAGCTGGATTTTCACATGCATGGTCATATATGTTTACTCATTTAACTCGTGACCACACCCACAATAAAAACTTAAAGAATGAGAGGTGGCTTCTTTTGCCTTGAGATTAGCCAGGCTGTAAAATATTCATACAGAAATGAGAAACTGTATTAGGGCTAAAAAGGATCTAAGCCGAATGAATCATCAATAATACAGCACTTCACCAGAGCTCATCAGAGACAGAGACTCACACATGTCGAAAGCTCTGTACCATCTCGACCTCGTGACACAGGTAAATATGCTAAACTCTAATATTTATTTATTTATTTAGAGTTTGTGAAGGCTAAGTTCAGGTGTGTTATATTTGTGTCTCTCATTCTCTCTCTGTATCATTTTTAGTTCTCTTCTTTAGTCTTTACTTTCTCTGCTGCTGCTTTCATGTTTAATTAAGTCTCACCTCATCTCACTCCTGTTTCACTCTTTCCTCTGAACTGCCTTTATTAATTTCCCTTTCGAGTATAGGTAGATGTTATAATGGTGTGTCAAAAGGCGAAGTCAAAAGCCCTTTTTATACGATTGATTAATAGGATGAAATTTCAGCTTGTTACATTGATTGAAAAGGTCTGCTTTTAAATGAACACCTCACACCTACTGTGCAGGAATGGTGAGGGAACAATTCACATCAAGGGAAGGAAGAACAAAAGAAAGAGGAGAAAAGAAAGAAAAAAGAGAAAAGTAAGCTTGCCTGTGGAAACATCGATAACCAACAAAATGTCAATCTTGTGACATTCTCACAACTGGTTTAGAGGCAATAAATTTCATTTTTTACAGTTATATCAAACACAAAGTATTAAAATAGAAGTATAAGAAAAAGAAATATGAGAAATTACCTAGAATATTTAGGTACATATTAGGGCTGGGACGATTAATCGTGCAAATGCACGTTTTCTCAATGAATGAATTTGAATGAATTACAGTGAAATGCAGCCACAGCCAAAAGCCAGAGGGCGCTCTCGTGCAGAAACTTCAATTGTGCCACAGAAGAAGTATCATTACAAACACTGGCTGAATCCGAAACCGCATACTGCCATACTATATAGTAGGCAAAAAGCAGTATGCGAACGAATAGTATGTCCGAAACCTCAGTATACGTAAATGGGAAGGCGAGAATTACAGGGATTTTGGACTATTTCTCGAGAGATTCAGAGGCACGTGTACTTAAGTATCGTCCAAAACCGCCTACTTACTGAAAATGTAGTAGGGGAAACAGTACGTGAACAGAGTAGTATGTCCGAATCCTCAGTATTCATAAAATCAGTAGGCGAGAAATCCCCGGATGCCCTACTGAGTCGGCCCAGATTCTGAAGCGTGCATCGGATGGACACTTCTATCCCAGCTTTCTCATGATGCCACGGAAGAGCAAAGCAATCGACCGGAGACCAACCAATCGGGTGATTTCGATAAGTTACACAGGGCTGTTCCTCAGCACCCTGACTTCACGCACAGACCGGCCAGGATATCCCACAAAGTGCTCAGCTGATTCATCAAAATAAAGCTGCAGAATTGTCACAGTTGTGTTGAGATGATAGTAAATATGTGATGGTTTGTTAGAAAAATACATTTGAATAAAGTTTTGTTTGATATGGTATTCACTTCTATATGTTTTCATTTATACGCACAACCGACGCAACGTCATAGAATGTCTCTGAACAGGTTCACGCCCACTTTTGGGGGAAATCGCACTAGACGTTCCATTGGCTTCCATTCAAAATAGCGGAACAAAGCAGCTTTCGTACACAGCCGGCAGGCGTAAATAACTTATGAAATCACTCAGATTAAACATGTTGAGTAATTATCTGTCCACCCTGCCTGCCATAGAGCGCGAAAGATACATTAAACATATTTAATTTGGTCAATATAAAAACATGTCTCTTTCATTCTCCCAGCATCAAATTTGTGTAACAACGCTCCCTATTGGCCAGAGATGTCTTACCCGGACATTTACTCGTACCTCATCGAGTCAACAGGGAAGCAAGTGAATGATTTTACTTCGTATTTGAAAGTTACTTCGTATTTATTTATTATGTCTTTATATTTAGAGTAATGAGTGCACTTTTCTGTCCAGCCATACAACTAACTGGCTTAGCGATATTTCCAGCAATCACTGGATGGCGTTGTTACACAAAATTTGACGCTGTGAGAATGAAAGGGACATGTTTTTATATTGACCAAATTAAATGTGTTAATGTACCTTTCGCGCTCTATGGCAGGCAGGATGGACAGATAATTACTCAACATGTTTAATCTGAGTGATTTCATAAGTTATTTACGCCTGCCAGCTGTGTAAAAACGTTGCTTTGTTCCGCTATTTTGAATGGAAGCCAATGGAAGCGCTGCTTTTTTATCCCCCGAAAAGGGGCGGTGACGAAATTTACAGTCAAGTTCCCGGATGTGCCGGTAGTCCGTATTGTGATGGTTTCATTCATTCATTTTTTTATTCATGTTTCCTGTTGTTTTAAGTAAATACAATTGATTGCTTCACTAAAATGTATATAATCACATGGCCTGCATTGTCTAGTTTGTATTCAAGCACAGCTGTCAACTGACAATAGATATTAAATTACAATCTGTTTGTTTTACTTATTTTTGTCCACTACAAACTAATGTGTAATATATCTGTTACACTGACAGAGACCGTAGTAGAGTTGTCAAGTTACTGATGTGATCAGGTGTTAGTGCACCTGTCCCTCATACACACACATACGTTTTCATGTCTTTTATTAGGTTTGTTCGAGTTCATGCACCGCTGTAGGTGGATGACATCAAAGTACCACGAGAGCGATTCCAGAAATCATACGGAGAACTCTGATTTCGAGTTGCTCTCGCGGTATTGTGATGTCAACCTCCCGTCGGTTCTTGTGGTTCCGCATGAACTCGAACAAGTCTACTACATCATAGGTCACATGATAACGTCAACATGGCGGATGCTGTCCATACTTAACGCGAACGTACTAGGTCTTAGCGCACGTTAAGTGGGTACTCAGTGAAATTCAGTACCTACACAGTAAGTATGCGATTTCGGATTCAGCCACTATTCCAGGAAATGTCAACAGGAATATCTATATATCTATAACGCTGTTCTTCAGATTGTTTCAGTTATTTTCATGATAATAAAAATATTTTGAATGATTGTGTTGACGAGTGTTGCTTTTTTAAATTCACATTATAAACGACTCAAACTCATAGTGATTTTAGATAAGGACTTCCTACTGATCACAGAGCCGTAGTACATGCACAAGCTGTGCATGAAACACAGAATCTGAGCCTTACAATTCAGAATCGATTTCAGGCAGGTCTTTTTAATGGGGAACGAGATGTATCGTCACAGCCCTATTACATATGATGTTTAATAGGGTAAGATTTTCAAAAGACAATGAGTTAACTCTTTCGCCGCCATTCACGAGATATCTCGTCAATCAAGAGAAAACGCTTCCCTGCCAATGACGAGTATTTCTGTCTTTCCGCAATACTGCTATTATCCACCAGGTGGCAGCTTTTTAAACCCAGAAGTATTGCCCTATGGCAAGCGGCTGCATGTCCGTGTCTGTTTAAAAGATCGCTCTGAATGGGATCTCTATGAAAAGTCAAAATGGAATTATCTCTGCTTTTTGCTCAAAATGTGGTGTTTTTGCAGAAACCTACCCATATTCAAAAGCTGATTACAAAAGAACTACTCAAGGTAGGATGAAAAAAATTTTTTGTTTGAAAGCAGAGGGTCTGTTCTTTCATTTGGTTTATACCACGGGTCGGTTGAATGCTGCATTCTGATTGGCTGAGAAATGTTCTATGGGTGTTGATTAATTTTCTGTAAACCGCACACCTAATTTTTCAAATGTCTTAAAAATAGGCACCAGAGCAATGTTTGTGGTAACCGTGGTATAAGCGGAATAATTGACTCCGGTCCTTTGAATTATTTGAAAATAATGCACACCTGCGGTGTAACGGCACCTTGGTGTGCATTATTTTCTTATAATTCAATGGCCCGTCGTCAATTATTTCTTACATATTGTATGTTTATATATTTAAAGAAGAACATTTTCTGGAAGGCATTAAACTTTTGTGAAAATCATAAAAAACGCTGGCGCTGGCTGGCAACTGGCGGCGAAAGAGTTAAGTCTCTTCCTTAAGCAAAGCTATCAAACAACTATACTGTAGTACTGTATAGACTGTGTTTAGGGTTGATAACTTTTGATGTCGTACAGTTCAAATTTGTGTTTACACAAACTGGTCAAGAAGTAGTGCCTAGCTGTCACTGGGGCAGTCAAAGATATGTATAAAGGCTAGATGTGTTACGGCGGAGTCTCTAACGTCATCGCCTGGCGGCCATCTTACCTCAGACAGCTCGCTCACTCGTAGTATTGTGTTTAATGGTGCAGGTACTTTTAAATGACCATAACTTACTCAATTTCCTACCGATTTTCAAATGGTTTGGTTCATTACAAACGTTATTAACGTAGCTATAATTCTGGATGCTTTAACATGATTCATGAAAATCATTAATTCAGTATGCAGTGTCAAAGGTACATCTTTGACGTTTATAACAAACCAAACTGTTTGAAAATCGGTTAAGTTATGGTCATTTAAAAGTACATGCTCCATTAAACGCAATGCTACGAGTGAGCGAGCGCCCTGTGGTAGGATGGCCGCCAAATGCAGCCGTTCCACTCAATTGGCCAGCAGCACTGGCGAGACATCTAGCCTTTATACATATCTATGGGGGCAATAGATATGTTACTATTTAGGTACCAATATGTATACATTTGGAATGAAAGGGTACCCCTCCAGTGAGAGCTACAGTAGGGACCATTTTTCTGACTGTGTACTTTCATTGAATGGAAAAGAACTGTGTGCACCATATGCAAAATAAAAAAAACTGGACATTTTATATATTGTAACTTTATAAGTTTGTTTGTTGCATCAAGTAACAGAATCCTCAAAAAACCAAAATGATCTTACGTGCAACATCTAAAGTAGTATTAGTTCTATATTAATGATGTTTCCTAATGAGAATATGTGTTTGGCATTAAATGTTTGACACACCAGCTTTACTATTTTAAATTTATACTTTATGTTACCTACTGTACTTTGTTCACACTGGTCTAAGGATTTCTCAGAATCTAAATCACATTCGAAAAATAAACCACGGCAATAATGAATGCTTTATATTCCAAAATGTCAAAGGACCAAAATAATACCCATGTCTCTGATGTCAGCTCCACACAAACACAAAATAAGGGCCTTCTTTTACAGATCAAACCACTCATATTTGCATTATAATCCCTCTGCAAGCTAACCTTATCATAATGTCTGTCTGTATCGGTTGCTTTGGTTTTGGCGCTAGACAACTGTTATGTTTTGCCGGCTTAGTTGTTCAAAGAGAATCAGTCCGATAATGCCTGTACACATGACTAATCTGAGAGTACATTCAAGTGGGACAATAGACGTCACAATTTAAGAAGGTGGCACTTAATCCACCCAGCTGCACAAAAATAACAAATTGGAATGAAGCTTAAACTCTATGAGTGTATCCGCTAATCACTTTGTTTTTACACACTGTCCACTTTGTTTTAGCAAATACATTTACTAATTATACAAATTAAATGCAAACCCGTCCTAAATAAACTGGGCTAAGGGAAACTAGCCTGATGCAGTCTTCATGTCTTTACAGGCTTATGATGTATTTGCAAGCTTAGTCATTGATCCAACAAGTAATGTAGAGTTTAAGTCAGCAAAAATAACGAATTGAGCACTATTCTGTCAATCTTTCAAAACACAATCACAGTATGTAGACTGAGTTTTAGTCGACTGGGCAAAAAACAGAGCAACACTGCAGTTATAGTGCAACATTAATTGCAGCAGAATATAGAGATGACTTTTTAATGAGTCAATTTACATGGAAATGGGGCATGCTTGGGGCCTAATGTTTGCCCTGGATGAGCACATGCAAAAATTACAACCAGGAAACATGCAGTCAGACTGATGACGGAGTGAACGTACACAAGTATGGTACAGTATATACTATGAAAGCCATTTCTCCAAGTAATGCTTGACTAAAGAAAGGATAAATAAACTCATGTCTCTATAGCTGGCAGCCTCATGGTTTTGCATTTTTATATCATATTAGAATGCATGACACCCTCTAGCAGACACACTGTCTGGCTCTTCATGCCATGCTGACTTGTCCTCCAAATGTCTATGACAACATCATCAATATATGGTTTCCATTATTTAACACCTTTGTGCATGGTTACCATTTAATATAACTAATATCAATACAAATAGCTAAATCAATTGTAAAAGTCTATGATTTTGGACTACTAATTTGACTATTTTGTTAATTTATTTATTTTTTAGCTCCAACTCTAATCAAGGCGATCTCGCTTTTGACATACTATATAGTGTGCTATATAGTACGCAATATGTCAAAAGCCTCAGTATGGGGGAAAAAAACAACATGATTTTTAGTATACAACGGATGGACATGTTTCTATCCCATGAGGCCATTAGAGTTAATAAGCCATTAAAAATGAATACAATTAAAAAACACTGAAAAACTGCACAGTGAACATTTTTGGCAGCCTTAAAACAACAGGAACTCAAATGGCTAGGTTCTTTTTAAGCCATGTTGGGTAAGTATCAGACCGAACACCTTGCTAGGTTAAAATTGAACCAATGCTGGGTTATTTTAACCCAACTGCTGGGTACACAATGTAAAAAAATATTTGCTGCCTTCAGTTTGTTTGTTGAATCAACTCAGATTTACAAGTCATGTCAACTTACTATTATTTACTTGACAAGAGATGAGTTGCTACAACTTAAAATCGCCACTTTGTGGGTGTGTGCAAAAATGTGCCGTTTTGGATGTGTCCTTTAAAATGCAAATGAGCTGATGAAATTCAAACACTGATCACAATGATGGTGGTTTGTTGCAATTAAAACTCAATTGTGCTTTTCTTTGCACTAAATGGCAGTGATGTGGTTGGATAGTGCAGATTAAGGGGTGGCATTATTATAATAAGAGCTCCTTATGACATCATAAGGAGAGCCAAATTTCAACTACCGAATTTTTCATGTGCTTGTAGAGAATGGTTTACCAAAACTAAGTCACTGGGTTGATCTTTTTCAAATGTTCTAGGTTGATAGAAGCACTGGGGACCCAATCATAGAACTTAAACATGGAAAAAAGTCAGATTTTCATGCCATGGCCCCTTTAAAGGTGCAGTGTGTAATTTTTAGAAGGATCTCTTGACAGAAATGCAAGATAATATCCAAAACTATATTATCAGGGGTGTACAAAGACCTTTCATAATGAACCGTTATGTGTTTATTACCTTAGAACGAGACATTTTTATCTACATACAAAGAGGGTCCCCTTACATGGAAGTCGCCATTTTGGGCCGCCATTGTTCTATAGAAGCCATTAACGGACAATTTGTATTACTAAGTTGTCTCCGACGATGACATGTTTGTCCGTTGGCAGCTACCGTAGCTTCTATTTGTGTTTTAAAAGCAAGGGGTGAGCAGTGGACTACGCCGTTGATTGCAATTCGCAACCTCACCACTAGATGTCGCTAAAATGTACACACTGCACCTTTAAGTTAGATTAATATTTTTTAAACTATCAACACACACATCTATCTCTGCTACAAATGAACACTTACAGTTTGTTTTTGGGACCTACCGTTATCATACAATTACACTGAAAGGGACAGGAGTGCAAACATAACATTTTACCCCATAGGTGGGGTTCATTTTAACAAACAGAGGGTTTGTTGTAACACCTGCTAGAAAATTTAGTTTAAACACAAATAATTAAAAAAATTCTGTCTGTATACTAAAGGTGGATATTGTTTTTATATCTGTCTATAATAGATGGATATTCACACATTTATCCATCCATGATCCTTCATCTAACCATCTTTGTATTAAGCATCAATGCATATAAATAGATTTTTTTAAAGGGTTGTACAATTAAGACAAAAAAATGAATTGTGAGTTATTTCCTCTGATATTGTATTAACAGTTATCATTTTGATGAATATTATTTACATTGTTTTCATTTCATTATCATTGTATACTGGAGGCTTAGTTGTAACACTGTGTGACAACAAACCCGCTGTATAAAAATGTTTTTCAATCCCAGCTACAGTATCAGTTACTAGGAGTTGCTGACATGTTTCAAAATGATGCTATGTTTTAGGTAACAAGAGAGTGATTAAAATAATATAAGGTTGGATTCGGTGACTTACACACCCAACTCAGAAATTTAAAAAAAACATAAAATGAAGAAATTTACTTTTATGCCTCCAAAACACTCTTTGTTCAATATCTTAACCAAACACATCAAAACATTTCACAAATTCACAGGAGATCATCTTCTGATAGTAAGAGAAAAAGACCAAAAGCACAGATTGCTCGGCCTTGAATAAATCTGTAAAGTAGCTGCGTTACAATTAACCCCGCTTAGTCTGTGCCCTGCTCACCCCTACTTGTAAAATGCAACATATTTTTGTGGGTTTTTATTGTTTTTTTGATGAACAAATATGTGGGTCACCTGACAGTGCACCCATACACATTATATAGGACATACTGATTTAACAGTCAAGAAGAACTAACTGTACTTCGGTACTGTCACTCTCCACAGATACATGCCAACAATTTTTTGGCATTTCCTTTTCATTTGAACAGAAGAAATAGATCCTTACAACCAGTTTATAAAATGCATTAAATATTTCATAATAAATAATAAAATATATGCAAGTATCGATCACCTATACAACATCCGTATATTTAATGATCGCAGAACGGCAGGTAGAGAATGTATGGGCTCTAAAATGCTAGTGCCTGTTTTTGTTAGGCCACTTACAGTAAGACAAGTGCCCTTTAGCCAAAGGCAATCCAGTTACAGCAACTGAACTCCCTCAGCTAAAACTAACAGAATGTGCGGGTGTGGTGTTAAGCTCAGAGGATGGTCACGAATGCTCTCGAACCCGTCCGTGAATTTGTAATGATTGGTAATTTATGAGCTGCTCTGTCTGTTAATTGGCTCTTAATTAGAGTCATATCCCTGTCGAAACTATCCATTTACTTCCATGTATGCATGTGCAAGTATGCGTCCGGAGGGAGGCAATGTAGCCAACCGTCCTTCATGCGATTTCCTCATTAGCGCTTACAGGAAAGCTTGTCTGTCATGAAGACTGAGAGGGCTTAAGGAAAGTGTAGGTCATTACCTACGTGGGTATGTGTGCGGAAATGTCATTTGACATAAATTTGAGTGTTTACAAACATGCAACCAGAGGCGGTATAAAACCACATTATGGTTCATTTTCTTTTTATTGCCTGAGGACAAATACATTGAGTGATAATAATTCTGCAGTGTTAGCAAGTTATTCTACATGAGTTTGCTAGGGTCATTATATCAATGAGCTGCAAACATTCACCCATCGATCCTTTCATCGACCAGCATTTCCTTATTGACCTTTAACAAGCCAAAAAGGGAGAAAAATACCTGATTTAAGAAACCGATAAACCTAAATGACACTCCAAAAACGTATCCCTACAATCAAAGTGTGAGAACAAACCGTGCCAAAGGCTTTGATTGTGGTGTATAAAGACTCGCTGTGTCAGAATATCAATCAGTTGTCAGGGAAGGTCATTTCATTTGTGTCTTTGAAAGCTGTTTCTGCCCATTGGTCATAATGGCTAGGTTCACACATATTGTGTTTGGGATTGACATCCATTTTGTGCCTTTCAAATTGCCCTGTATACAGCTTACAGGATCGAATACCATTTCTATGAACAAATAACCAAAGTTGTGATGACAACAAAAAATGCCTATAACCATAATAACATCAATAAAGTGAACTGCATTACAAAACTGACACAACATAAGTTTAATAAACAAGCCCAATGAATAATGTAAATGTAAAACAAGATGGTGATTGCACATCGGTTTGTACTTGCTGCAGTGAAATACACGCAAAACTTTGGGACAGGCAGTTTTTGGTCAAGGGGTACTACAACAAATAGACCACTGATATGTTGAGAAACAGCAATTTCCTGCTTCATCGATTCCTGTCATTCCCGTCCCTCTCTTAAGCAAATCCACTCCTCAGTCTCCACGCTTGAGGTGCTAACATGCAGACTGGAACAAAGACTGCTTTTATGGTCAAATATACAAGTATTTCAATATTTGCACACAAACACGTCCAAATAAATAAATAAAATCGAAGTGGAAAAAAGAGTGCGATTGGAGGTGGCAAAAGAGCGCTCTACACTGTCAGATCTGAAATAACTTGTTTGATTTCCCCTGAGAATCACAGTCAACAAACCAACATCTATCCCCCATATATAGGCCTACTTACTGCTGCAAACAATAAAGATTTGGATCACATACAAAAGTCAGAATATAAATGTCAGAAATTCATGATCATGCACAATTTATTTGATGGATCTGTGGCATAATTATACCATTGATTTGAACGTCCCAGGATATTACTTTCTCTGTTGAAGCTAAATTGCATCATGGCATGAATTGAAATTGTGATTATGACTTGGGTCAATTGACAAATGAAGAACAGGCATGAAAAACAGATCTAATAACAAGGCAATGACAGGTTTTTTAACAAATGGCCGCTGTTTGCCGATTCGTGTCATGCATAAATCCAGACTACAGATTGAGTGTAGATGTCCAAAGTCATTGTAGACACATTTACAGGTGTATGATGGACAGTTTAGTTAAAGCATACTTGGGTTAAACTAGCAACAGAGTGCTAGCACAGCTAAACTGCAGCCTGGAGGCAATTTAACTGTTAGCTCCACTCAGCAAAGACATTCTGTCTATACATATTTTGTAATCTTAAGGTAAAAAAATACGATGATCCTCGTGCCGTTCTTGCTTATGGGGTAAACATATGAGTGTGACATCTTGACATTTGCTTGGGTGATAAGATTTTTCAGTGTTTGCTGTTTAATGAGTTACCTTATTGCTTTAGCTCAGTGATCTTCAACAACTGCTGGGGAGGCAGTAATTATTTCTAATCTTGATTTTTTTAGAAATATAAAAAATATGCCGTAAACAATATTACAATAAAAGTTCTTAATTAAATCAGTCAATAGTTTTGCTTAAAACTTTAACTTGAAAAACCTAAACCCAGCCAAGTAATTTTTTACTGTATTTTACTTTCATAAAATCATTCTACACAATCTAAATACATTCTGTGAAAATATAACCTTGACATCTTTAATTCTGACTGAGTTTTAATCTAATTTAAAGTCAATGATTGAACACAGAAAGCGGGCATCAGAATCTAAATTGGGCTGGTAATTCCTTCCTTATTACTAACTTTGAATATTTCTAGCACAATTTGTCCATTTAGGGCTACTGTAGAAACATGACGGAGACTTGTAAGGGGACCAGCGGTGTATGTGAATAAAAACGGCTCATTCTAAGGTAAAAAAAACTATTTGTTTGTTATGTAAGGTCTTTACACACCACTGACAATAACATAGTTATGTATTATATTGCATTTCTTTCAATGATTTTATACATTGCACCTTTAAAGCGTCTATGAAACCTGTCAAGGGATATAAAGTTTCCCTTCAGTCAAGATCTCATTTTCTGCTCTTACTTTTGTTGCATTTGGCTGAATGACTTATTTCCTTATATTGCCCAAGATACAGTTGAATAGCACACAGTCAGTCATTATAATCTGACTTTCAAAGAAGACGCGGAGGGAAGAGGCTCATGCCTTTAATTTCGTAAAATAGGACACAGTTTTAATTTCCCTTAGTTATGACCATAACAACGAGTATGCAGAAATATAGTGACTGTAGATAAGGCTGATGACATAAGATAATAAAAGTATAGAAGTGAGCTTATGAGATCAGAGCTGGTTATAAAGGAGTTCTAGCTCTTCAAACCAGCGAGATAATTGATTTTCTTCACACAGCGTGATGAAAAATGACCTTTTCTGTTCTTTGACCTCCATGTATATATATTAGGTTCATATGGAAAATGCATAAATAGTCCTTTATGCATTTTGAATGACCATAGAGAATACAGGCAGTGATTTAAACTGTTTTCTGATCCTCGTTTTATATTTCCCCCTCCTCTTTTTGCTCTCATTTCGCATATAAGTTTTCCTCCCTGGTGTTTTGAACGTACTTCAGAATTCTTATTTTGGAAGATTATGAATTTTTGTTGTGAATACGCAATAATGCACTGAATGAAAGTGAAACACTAAGCTTTCTTTCTCACCTCTGTTTACTGTTGGGAATGAGGGCCTGAAATAGAGATATTCAAAGAGGTAAATAACACTGAACGAAAAACTGCTAAAACTTAATTACCAGGATAGTTACCAATTAAGCACTGTGCCTCTTTTGTGTCTCTTTTTAACCCTTCATGTGCCTGTGATTTTCTATTTTTCTATTTTTGTATGCAGAGATACTGCTAATCCATCATACACTGTTTAATCCTGCAGGGTCACCTAGGGCTTCACAGGTCTGTTTTGCTCGCTTTATCTGTTCTGTTAAATTTAAATCACCACACTTCCTGTCTATCGTTGCTCCTTTTCCTCTTTCATCTCCTGTTTGCCCCAAATCCATTCATCATGGTGGCTTGCAAGAATGTTAAATTAAAGTGGATAGCTGCTCGGAGGCACTGCTAGTAGATGGAGAAAGAGAGGAAAATAGAGAAATACTGACTGACAGCTGCCTAGCAATGGTTATTCTTTTGGTCTGATAAAATAAAATAAAATAAAATAGTAAACTCTGCATTTGAACCAATGTTTGGGTAAAATGATCTTCAACAAGCTTGAGTGATTGTCTTTAAAGACATTTTCACACTTCCTTTCTAAGGGTATTTTTTATATGTCCCAAAACGTGTGACTTTAAAACCCCTTGTCTCACACTGTCTGGTGATATTAGCTGATCTGAGGACAGATTTAAACAGATCTCGCATGGAACAAGTGCAACTAAACAAGTGGGGCCTAATGGTTAGAGACTTGGCTTGTAACCTGAAGGTCGCCGGTTAAAGTCTCATAAATGGCAGGTTGAAATTGTCCCCCAATTACTCCCTGGACGCTGCAGTGAGCCGCTTTCTGCTCCGTGTGTGTGTGTTCACGACTTGCAGTATGTGTCAGCTTACCATACATTGGTCATTACATTTCACTACAGTAAAGCATGTTATTTTGGAAGCATATGCAAAGTTATACTGCCTACAAATACTGTATGTCACCTAAAGGATTATTAGGAACATCTGTGCCAATTGTGCATCGTTTAAATACCACGGCCTACCTGAGCATTGTTTCTGACCATGTCCATCCCTTGATGACCACCATGTACTCATCCTCTGATGGCTACTTCCAGCAGGATAATGCACCATGTCACAAAACTCGAATCATTTCAAATTGGTTTCTTGAACATGACAATGAGTTAACTGTACTAAAATGGCCCCCACAGTCACCAGATCTCAACCCAATAGAGCATCTTTGGAATGTGGTGGATGCTATCAATATGGGCCAACATTTCAAAAAAATGCTTTCAGTACCTTGTTAAATCAATGCCACGTAGAATTAAGGCAGTTCTGAAGGCGAAAGGGGGTCAAACAGATTTTTAGTATGGTGTTCCTAATAATCCTTTAGGTGAGTGTAAGTGTTCCAGATGAGACATGATGAAGAAAGAGGCAGAAGTGACAAATAGTGGAGAAAATATCAGCATAATGAATGAGTGAATAATGTTAAAAGACAAATGAGTCACAATGGATTACAGAAAACAGACAGAAGATCAAAACAGAGGTTTCAGAATGAGCTAATAAAGAATGAGTACAAGTCTTCTCATTAAAGATGGCGACTTTATTTCTGCTGCTCATTTGCACAATCCGCTACAATCTGATGGCTTTCATAAGCAAATAAAAAATTCTCACTGGCTATAAATGAATCGGGACCTGTCAGCATGAGAAAGGGTGTGCTTAAACTTTACTGCCAAATAACAAAGCACGGACTGTCCACTCTCATTTAAATAGATAGGATGGAGAAAAGAGTAAAGCTCTCGTGATGATTAACACAGTGACAGTAAATCATAGACCATAATTGTACATAAATGAAGATTTATTTTAATTTTTTTTAAAGAGCTAGTGTTAAATGGTAAAAGAGTTTTTGTTCATTGACCTACTGTATAATCACATACCTGTCAGGAATTGCCATAAATAATAATAACACAAACAAATTAGCAACGACCATAAATATTAATAGCTCTTAAATAGCTCTATTCCATAAAGCCCCACATTACGACCATGTCAAGGTGATAATGAGATCCGATCATGTACTGGTGTATAATCTGCTCATTAAACCAAAATTACAAGTGATAAAAATTAATATTCATATAAATGTTATGCTTAATTAGGTTGAATTTATTTATAGTCTTTGGTTGAGGTCAGAGCCGTCCTCAAAGAGGTAAGGCAACCAGGAAATTTCTACTGAACTCCATGGGGAGGCCCATCGTTATTGTTCCAGACCAATAAATTGAGATGCCAGTTGTTCTCTAGGGCAGTGTTTCCCAACCCTGTTCCTGGAGGATCACCAACACTACACATTTTTCAACTCATCCAATTGAAACACACTTGAGTCCACTCACCAACTCATTAGTAGAGACTCCAAAATGGGAAATAATGGGGTCAGATGTCGGAGACATCCAAAATGTGCTCTGTTGGTGTGCCTCCAGGAATAGGGTTGGGAAACACAGCTCCAGGGTTTTGTTACTTTATTGGCTTTGAAAAAGTGCCTACTCGAACTTCTAATAACCATTGACCATTTCTTATTAACCATTGTGGGTTGATCAAATTCACTACCCTTTCGGGTTTTTCAATTTGTTTGCACAAATCTGTTAATCAACCTCTGTCAATAATAATACCAAATGTTTACAAAAATTCCAGGATTTTATTTTAATTGTCAAGTTCATACTTGATTTGAGAAAAAACACACAAAATTACAGACTTTCAATATAAAAAGTGATTGTGGACTGGATATTTTCCTTTTTCACAGTCTTGGGCATGTCAAAGAATAGTAAAACATTGGCTTTCATCCATTTTTAGTTTTTGGGCAGCATCAGCATTTTATACAGCAGCAACTGGTGCATGGGGAGGTGCTCCTCAATACTAACCCTAAAACACACACACCCCACACACACAAACTGTATATTCTATTCCCTAACCAAAACCCTAACCCCAACCATCACGGAAAACTTTCTGCTTCTTCAGATTTTCAATAAACATCATTCTGTTTGATTTATACGTTTGTTTCCTTGAGGGGACCTCACAAATGTCCCCACAATGCCAAATTTACTGGTATTTTTTATCTGTGTAGGGACATTTGGTCCCGACAACGAAATAATTACCAGGTAAACACACACACAAACACACACAGTCAGGCATACATGGTTTATTGGGACATTTGGGGACATTGCATAGACGCAATGCATTTTATACTGTACAAACTGTTATATTCTATTCCCCTAACCTACCCCAGTCCCTAACCCCAATGTCAGAAAAACCTGTTGCCAGTCTTTAATCTATGAAAACTACCATTTAGTATGTTTTTTTAGCATTTCGGTTTATGGGGACACTTCCTGTGTCCCCGTAAACCATGGTTATAGCATAATTAACATGTCATTATACACTATTCATGTCCCCGTAAACCACATTTGCAAACCCTGTTTTGCATATAAATGCTGTTATTCTCCATATAACTCAATGTACAAGCCAGAAATAAAAACCCACCAACAATCAATAATGCATGATTATTTGTCATGGCTTTGCAATCAAAAAATGTCATTATAATGGAAGTCAATGGGGCAAAAAAGACACAAACAACTAATTAGGGAGGAAAAAATCTAATCTAATGCTGCACAAAAACTAAAAATGCATGAAAGCCAATGTTTTTACCAATCTTTGACATGCCCAAGACTGTGAAAAAGAGGAAATAATCCAGTGCACAATAACTTTTTATATTGAAAGTCAGTAAATTTGTGTGTGTATTTTTTCCCCCAAATCAGTGACATCATTTATGAACTTGGCAATTAAAATCCTGTAATTTTTGCTAACATTTGATAGTTTTGATTAGTACTGAGTTTAATTAACAGATTTCCATTTTTACAGTGGCTTTTTTGTACACGAACAACCCGAAAGGGTAGTATATTTGCCCACGGTATGTTGTTGAGGTTTTTTTTTTATTTCAAAGCCTTTTCTCAAAATATGTGTCAATATAAGATTTGTCACCAAAAATCATTTCATCTAAACAGACAAAGTTATGGCCAAATTAAGACAAAAAAATGGCCAAAAATGGCCTCAACAACTTATATGGGTTAATTGTTTCCCTATTCCAATCAATCCCTCTTTAAACCAAAGCTGACGAGCCTGCACTGTAAATACACTATATTTATATATTTTCTCTATTTCCAGAAAAAATAACTTTTTCAAAGGAATACACGTGGAGCAAAGACTAAACATGAATGCATAAGCACACCCACATACACACAATCATTACTGCAAGGTGCTGTAATTCTCAACAGTACTGTATATTGAGCTTGAAGCTCATTACCTTGGTAAGAGCTTAGCTTCGCAAGCTGGATGTATTTACAGCAAGACAGGTGTTATCTTACTTTACAGGGGATTTAAAGAATTTGTAAAGAAAAAAGTCTGCTATTTCTAAGCAGTTCACGTCTGTATGATTTACAGGACTGTTTCATTGACTGAACAGTTTGTAATTCAACCTGTCCTCATTGAAAGTTAAACACAAATCTGCTAGGGCCTACAGTAGCTGAGCAGGAATTGGTTTTTGTGCAATATGGACAAAATCCTTCCCTAATCAAACACACATATAGATGAGAAAACCAGTTGCCAACATTCCTCTGTGATAGAGAGATGGGGGGAGAAAAGCAGGTCTACGCTGTAACCTAACCTGAGTTTGATGGTTATTCATGGTAAAAAAAATCAATTTACTTGTTAAAATTAACAGCCTGATGGTTTAGTATATTAGATCTCAAACTTTTTGGCACAGAATTACACAGAATTTATGATAAATAATGTATTTTATAAAATATAAAACTAGCCCCCCTGGCACCATCAAAAAACAACCCAAATTGCTTGAATGTGCATTAGCTGGATAGGGCTAAAAATACTGAGTAAGTGTTTAAAACCTAAAATGTATTTATACTATCTTTGTAAACCAGAATGCTTTTCAGCAGATACAGTTTTGTGTGTTAATCTGATTTACTTACAGTAAGTGGTAAATGTGCTGCAGTTTCTTTATAGTTTCTTTTAGTAGTAAGGTAGCTGGTATCGAATGTGTATAATGGTGTCAACAGGGATCATTTGTTTATTAGGACGTCCCACAGCGCAGCACACTGTGCTCATATAAATCAACAGAATGCATCCACCCAATTTCCAGTGTTACAATTTCTCAAGGGTGAAGAAATAAAACAACAGCAGAAAGCACATGTCAAGCCAGTGTAGAGCAACCAACAGGAGGGGAAACTGCAACAGATTTAATGGTACGTTCACAGCGCCGCCGGCGAGAGCGTCAAAGTGCCCGGAAGTCATTAATTTTCAAAGAAAGCCGGGGGTGAGTTAAGCCGAGCAGCGGCGCGTATTGGACGGTCTGAGCATCGAGGAGAGTTGAAATCAGGTCAACTTTATGGTAATGACGCGGTTTGGCGGCAACAAATCGAAAGGCGAAAACAAATAGAACCCGCTTGAGAGGATTACAGAGAATGCATTCAATCGTCAGAGCATGAAGGTACAGTAACTAGTCAGGGTAACAAACAAACTAGTCAGGGTAACAAACGACAAAAGTGTATATGCCACAATGCATCCTGGGTAACCTATGAAGAGACCATATCATTAAATGCAATCTTGACAATTTTGGGGAAATTTGTTCCTTCCTTATTCAAGCATACTACAGTTAAAAAGTACATTTGACTGATAAGTTGTCTTTTGATCTTAAAAGGATAGTTCATAGGCCGCATTGATTTCCAGTAGGAAAAAATACTATGGGAGTCAATGGGTCTCTGATCGGTTTGGTTACAAACATTCGTCAAAATATCTCCCTTCGTGCTCTTCAGAACAAAAAAATGTATACAGGTTCGTAACAACATGAGAGTGAGTAAATGATGACAGGATTTCAATTTTTGTCTAAACTACCCCTTTAAGGTGTATATATTTATATGTTGAAATCATTTTTGTACTAAAATGTACATAAAAAATAGAAATATAGAAGAATGAGTCAGTGTCTGTCAAATTTTGACAGGGTAGTGTAGATAGGAGCTGCACTTGTATGCCCAATGCCTACATAAAAAATTGCTGCCTGGGGACGTTATCAAAAACCGGTTGCCTTAAAGGGACTTTGCTTTCATGCATGTGCATAACTAACTAAGTTCAGGAAGGACATATTCAGAAACTTTCCAGACAAACATTTCCACACAGGTTTCCTGTGAAATATTCAGATAATGGCCTTTCCTCCACAGACCATATACATGAAAAGAATCACTCGCACATACAGCAGAGAGACTTTTGGGGAAGAGTAGTGACTAGCCTCACTAACTCGAGACTAAATCCCAAATGCTTCCTGACAGCGACTTGGCAAGAGACTTAGAGATTGCGGTGGACGGGATTCAAAAGAGGATTTCAGGTATAGCGGCTTGACGAGCACGCTGCCATTACACCTGTACGCGAGGAATGCTAATCGCTAATCCTGCGTCGTGACGGTAATCGCAAAGCTGCATGAAACACTTGAAACAAGAACTAAATACAGTGGAGAATGCTGTGACACAGCAGGTGACAGTGTCACCGTGTCATGTTAGCTACAACATCTGCACGAAATGTTTAAAGTGACAACAACATTTCCTTTAATACTTCAGTCAACATATAATAAGTAAACATTGATTTATTTGGGCGCAAGACTCAGCTACAGGTCGGAATCAGGTTAATTTTCTCAGATATGATTCTGTCTTATAAACACAGTGAGGTGCCATACCGCCTCAACAGCGAGGTACCGACTCTAGGCAAAGTTTGTATGTTTAATCGGCACAGACACAAGGGCAGATGCGTCATTCCCATCCTGCATGAATTTCTCTCTCACCTCTGAGGCCGCCGGCTCATGTCAAGTTGTTTCACGTATTAATAATAATGCAAACGTACTATTTTTAACTTGACGAAATCAAGGAGTAATACTTTGGAGTAATGCATCAAAGCAAAAGAAAAGAGGAACATGAAAGATGAAAGTGTTTAGTCGAGAAAGCCACAACCAAACCGGTAGGATTAAACTTGTTGTTAAACCATCAGAGCCAGACAGAAAGAGAGACAGATGAGAAACTGTGGGTGTTTTATTAATTCACAGTTTCTTATAAATTGTTCATGAGGAGAAACTAATATAACTGCAATGTTAATTACTTCAGTAGTAATTTAACATAGACCTAAACAAATTGTTTATGTCAAGTGAGGGTGCATATACAGACAACATTAAAAGTTCATACCGGTATGACAAACAAAGTTAAAATAATTCGAGTGAAGTGAGAAGGATTAAAAAGAAGAGATTGCCGTTCAGTGTTTTCCTCTCCTGAGACACTTATACAACTTCTCTAAGTTACATAAAAGCCCAGATATAAACAATAGTTTATGGATAGTACCAGGAAGATATGCAGAAAATGTCATCAAATGTAATGCGATATGATAATTTACATACATAAAAGATATCTAACAGAAAATATATAGAAAGGTACTTATGTTTCCCAAATACAGGTCTTGTCGGGTCAGGGTCAATCTGATCGAGTTGAGTCTAACACAAAGTATTGCCTGTGGTGTCCCTGGTGCTGTAAATCTTTATACAAATAAGCCCCATAAAACACTCCAAGCTTTTCTTCACTATAGAGCAGCACCAAGGACATCTCACAAACACTCTTCATCTCCATTTCACTGCCTCTCAATTTCGATGTCTACAACCTTCTACATTAACATTCATCACTTTTTTTCTTTTTTCATAAAAGAATCTTATAAAAGCATCTAAAATCACTATATGATGGTATTATTGTGACTAGGGGTTGGCGATAAACTGGTAGGTATGATAAACGGGTAGAAATTTGTCAACAGGTAGAGATTTTAGACTTAGATTTTAGAGTTACGTGCGCATGTCACGTTGCTGTGCGCGTGTTCGCAAAAACTTAACGTTTGTACATGTATTTAAACACCACAGCTTTAAAACAAGTGATTTTAAGCCATTAAAACACAAACAACAGTGCTATACTGTATGCGCACGCTGTTTTTGTGTGAAAGGAATGCGCAAGTCGCGCATCTGCTGCTCATAAAGCTTGTGAGCATTATTATATGCCTTATATACATATATGCGTCAAAGTATCTTTGGAAGTATTCTCATAAACACAACAATTTAGATCTTAAGAAAAAAGTAAACACCTAAAAGAGAAAACGCATGTGTAACAGTATTTTGCATCTGGACTTCAAATTTCATCGATAGAAACATTAATCTTTATTGAAAGTGGGTCATATTTGTAGTCGAAATGTAACATACATTTAGAATTTTGTGCCTATTTGACCGAGAAAAAACAGAACGTGACTATAGGGTACATTTGTATGGAAAACGTCTCGGTTACGTATGTAACCCTCGTTCCCTGAAGGAAGGGAACGGAGACGTCACGTCGTGACCGACGAATTGGGAACCGCTTCGCGGGTGACCTATCTACTTCGAGAACTATCAGAAACGCCAATGAACTTGGCATGCAGGTATTTGCATAATGCCGGCGCCGCCCCGCCAGGTGCGTATATAAGGCGCAGGTGCATAATACCAAATCAGCTATATTATTGCTGAGAAGCCGAGCAACAGTGCCCGGCCTGAACAGCAATGGAACAGCAAACTGTGGCGACGGGACGTGACGTCTCCGTTCCCTTCCTTCAGGGAACGAGGGTTACATACGTAACCGAGACGTTCCCTTTCAGTCGGTCACTACGACGTCACGTCGTGACCGACGAATTGGGAATCCCTACCAAAACGCCACTGCAGCTGAACCCTTCCAGTGCCTGCAAAAGCCCTCCGCCCTCCACATAAAGGGGCGGAACCTAAGGCGAAATGCAGAAGGCCGGTCACTACCTGTTCCTTAACCCACGATAGTGAAGCAGCGAACTGGGAGAAGCGTCTAAACTGAGCGGAGCTAGAACACTGCGGAAGCCATCCCCTAAGAAGGTTAAATGGATGACATAAAAATATATGAAACAACCGACAGGTTGCTCAAATAAAGTCTCTGAACAATACATGGTATGTTGAGAGATGCAGAGCAGGCTCTGCTAAGGAAAACGTGGAGGATTAGAACCCCACGGACTATACACACAAATGAACCCCACGTAGGGGACAAATGTGGACGCCTAGCCTACACAGGTTTACAGAGAATACATCAGTGATAGGTTGACAGCGGATGCTCCGCAACACCAGCTATCAGGGCGGTGGAGGAGAGGCAAAAACAGTTTTTTAGACGTTTTTGCCCCGATGGCCTTCCATAATGGTGCAAATGTGCAGCACCAAAATAGAGGCTCCAAGCCGACACACGAGCCGACCCTCGGCATTCTTAACTAGTTAGTAGAAAGAACCCGAGTGGAAACCGGTTCGACACGAACACTATAGAATCTTGTGAACGTATTAGGTGTCGCCCAGCCTGCAGCTCTACAAATATCTGTTAGCGAGGAACCGCGAGCCAGTGCCCAAGATGATGCCACACTGCGTGTAGAGTGGGCACGTAAATTAAATGGACAAGGCACATTCTGCTTTTGATATGCAAGGGCTATAGTATCCACAATCCAATGGCACATTCTCTGCTTGGTGACAGCTTTTCCTTTCTGCTGACCACCGTAACAAACAAAGAGCTGATCTGAGGTCCTAAAACTTTGCGTCCTGTCTATATACACACGTAGTGCACGAACAGGGCATAACAAAGCCATGGCTGGTTCTGCCTCCTCCAAAGGCAGTGCTTGGAGATTCACCACTTGATCTCTAAAAGGAGTGGTGGGAACTTTGGGCACAAAGCCGGGCCGGGGTCTCAGTGTTACGCTGGATGCAGCCGGCCCGAACTGAAGGCACGATTCATCGACCGAAAATGCATGAATATCCCCTATCCTCTTAACAGAAGCCAAAGCAAGGAGTTGTAAGAAATTTAACACTCACACTATGCAGAGGCTCGAATGGGGCTTCCTGGAGTGATTTCAGCACCAAGGACAGGTCCCAAGGAGGAATAGAGGGGGGACGCGAAGGATTCAGTCTTCGAGCGCCTCTGAGAAATCTAATGACTAGGTCGTGCTGACCCACTGTTCAACCGTTTACGGGTGAATGGTGAGCTGATATCGCAGCGATATCGACTTTAATAGTGGATGGTGACAGCCTATTCTCCAAACGACGCTGGAGATATAAAAGCACAACACTAATCGGGCATTCTCGGGGGTTTTCACTTCGGGAAGAACACCAGTCGACAAACAGGTTCCATTTAAGCGCGTAAGCCTGTCTCGTAGACGGCGCTCGCGCAGCAGCAATAGTGTTAGATACCTCTTGCGGTAAATCACTCATATCCTCCGTGCCCCGTCCAGAGACCACACATGGAGGTTCCACAGGTCGGGGCGCGGGTGCCATAATGTGCCCTCTTGTTGAGAAAGAAGGTCCTTCCTCAGGGGAATCTTCCACGGAGGGGCTGTCGCGAGGAGAGAGAGTTCTGGAAACCAACTCCTGGTTGTCCAATACGGTGCCACCAACAGCACGCTCTCCTCGTCCTCCCGGATTTTGCATAAGGTTTGCGCAATGAGGCTCACCGGAGGGAACGCGTATTTGCGCATGTTTCGCGGCCAGCTGTGTGCCAATGCATCCACGCCGAGCGAGTCGTCGGCTAGTGAATAGAACAGGCGACAATGGGTCGTCTCTGGGGAAGCAAACAGATCTATCTGCGCTTTGCCGAAACGTCTCCAAATTTGCTGAACCGCAATGGGGTGGAGTCGCCATTCGCCGGGACGCGCAGCCCGAGAGAGCGCATCCGCCTCTACATTGAGCGTGCCCGGGATGTAAATGGCACGAAGAGACCTCAAATTCTTCTGACTCCAAGTGAGGAGGTGACGGGCGAGATGCGACAGGTGACGCGAGCGTAAACCGCCTTGACGATTGATGTACGCCACGGTCGCAGTGTTGTCTGTACGAACTAATACATCTTTGCCCCGTAACTCGTTGCTGAAACGGACGAGCGCAAGATATACAGCCCACATTTCCCGGCAGTTTATGTGCCAATGCAGCTGGGGTGTCGTCCAGACCCCCGAAGCCGCAAGCCCATCGTATGTGGCCCCCCACCCCGTGTCTGACGCATCTGTGCATACTATCGCATGCCTGGAGACCTGTCTCAGAGGCACACCGGCTCGGAGAAACGCACGGTCTGACCACGGAGTGAAAGTGCGACGACACGCAGGTGTAATGGTAACACGGTGAATGCCGCGCAGCCACGCTCTCCTCGGGACTCGATCGTGAAGCCAATGCTGAAGCGGTCGCATATGAAGCAGTCCGAGCGGAGTTACAGCTGCGGCTGCTGCCATATGCCCCAAAAGCCTCTGAAATTGTTTCAGCGGGACCGCGCTCTTGCTCTTGAATGTATTCAGGCAAGTCAGAATCGACTGTACACGCGCTTCTGTTAGACGAGCTGTCAAATCGATCGAGTCCAGTTCCATACCGAGAAAAGAGATTCTCTGCACGGGGCAAAGCTTGCTCTTTTCCCAGTTGACCCGAAGACCCAAACGAGCAAGGTGTTTTAAAGTTAAATCTCTGTGATCGCACAGCGTCTGACGTGTTTGAGCTATTATTAGCCAATCGTCCAGATACGCGAGAATGCGCACACCTCTCTCTCTCAGGGGTTTTAAAGCCCCCTCCACTACTTTGGTGAATACACGGGGCGACAGAGAGAGCCCGAATGGGAGGACTTTGTACTGGTATGCTCGCCCCTCGAACGCAAAGCGGAGAAACGGCCTGTGTCGGGGGAGAATCGATACGTGAAAGTACGCGTCCTTCAGGTCGATAGATGCGAACCAATCGTTTGGACGAATGCATGGAAATATGCGTTTGGGCGTCAGCATTTTGAACGGCATTCTGTGAAGTGCACGGTTCAGCGAACGCAGGTCCAAGATCGGTCGCAAGCCGCCGCTTTTCTTGGGTACAATAAAGTAAGGGCTGTAAAACCCCGACCTCATCTCGGCTGGAGGGACCGGCTGGATCGCGTCTTTCGCCAATAAGACAGCGATCTCCGCACGGAGGACGTGCGCATCGGCAGCTCTCACCGTAGTGAAACGAACGCCGGAGAATTTGGGGGGACGCCGGGCAAATTGGATCGCATAGCCGAGACGAATCGTGCGTAAAAGCCAACGCGACGGGCTGGGAAGCTGTTCCCACGCCCCCAGATACCGTTTGGGGGACTAAAGGCACGATCAGTGTACCCGCGGCGGGCGCAACGGAGGTGATCGCCGGTGTGTGCGTAACGGCCGCACCGACAGCAGTGTTGTGTGTGATAACACTCACCTGAGTCCGTTGCTGGGTGGTTGAGTAAGGGAGGCTCTGCTGAAGACACCTCACACCACTCGATGCACCTTCTGGCGAAGGAGGAGGGAGACGATGGGTTATGAGCCCGTAGCTGTCTCCTACCGGCTGAGAGCGCGGTGGGGTTATGAGCCCGTGCGTCGCTCTCGTTCTCCTCTGATGAGTCGGAGAACGAGGGGGGGTTATGAGCCCTCTCGTATCTCCAGAGCTCATCTGAAGACCTAGAGATGGAAGTGGAATTCGCTCTTTTTGTGGATTTGTGGGTGCCGACTGAAAAGTCGGCGGAACAGAAAAATGAAACAAAAGATTCCCCAACCGGCCCTCCTCCGGTGGGGGGAGTGGTGCCTTCACCATCTCCCGAAGAGCGATCCCCTCCATCTCTAGGTCGCCCGTCTCAGGGCCGCTTTGATCTTCTTTTACCACCCTTTGCAGCGGGCTGAGCGGGCGGGGCGGGCTGCTGACGACCGGTTCCTCGCTTCTTAGAAGAGCCCCGGGGAGGAACGGAGGCGGCCGCCGCAGGACGCCCTCGGCGAGGAGCAGGCTGAGGCGCCGACGTGGATGGGGCAGGCGCAGGACGCTTCCGACGTGGCATGATCTGAGCGATGGCCTCAGTCTGCTTCTTGGCCGCGGAGAATTGCTGGGCAAACTCCTCGACCGTCTCGCCGAACAAGCCGGTCTGGGAAACCGGAGCATTCAGGAGCCGGGTTTTATCAGCGTCCTTCATGTCCGCCAGACACAGCCAGAGATGGCGTTCCTGGACTACCAGGGTAGACATTGCACGCCCGACGGCGCGTGCGGTGACCTTGGTCGCACGAAGCGCCAGATCTGTGGCCGCACGTAGTTCAGAGAACTCCGCCGAGTCGTGACCTCCCGCGTGCAGATCCCTCAGAGCCTTAGCCTGATGAACCTGCAGCAATGCCATGGCATGCAGGGCAGAGGCTGCCTCCCCACAAGCTTTGTAAGCAGCACCGGACAGCGCCGAAGACTGCTTACAGGCCCGTGAGGGGAGAGTAGGCTGGTCCCGCCAGGAGGAAGCGACACCGGCCGGACACAACTGCATCGCGACCGGGCGCTCCACTGACGGGATACCAGTGTACCCCTTGGCATCTCCACCCTCGAGAGAGGTGAGAGGTGAAGGCTGATACGGCCGGTTCCGGGCGGAAAACGGGGTTTTCCACGACCGCGGCAGCTCTTCATGCACCTCGGGGAAGAAAGGCACCGGGGGCGAGGACTGAGAAGCCCTGGCACCCCCGAAGAACCAATCATCGAGGCGGGACGGTTCAGGTGGTGGAGGTTTAGTCCACTCCAAGCCGACCGCCTCCGCCGCCCGAGCGAGCATGGCTGCCATCTCAGGGTCGAACACAGAAGCCGCAACCTGGCCCGAAGGCGGGAGCGGATCCGGATCGACGTCCGAGGCTGACAACCCCCCCTCCGACGTTACGGTGGACATCGCGTCAGGTGGAGGCTCGACAGAGCGCGAGGACACCGTAGAACACGGGCCGCTCGTCTCCATCGGGACCTCCGCTGGCAACGGATCAGGGCGCTGGGAGCTACTGGACGAACCAGCAGACCGACCCAGCACCGTTATACGGAGGTCATCCTTCGCCAATCTGGTAGCTGCGCCCTTAGCAGCACCAGACTGGGAAGGCGGGGGCCGTTGCCGGAGGAACGACACCCGTCTCCGCAAATCCGCTATAGTCATGCCCTCGCAGACGGGGCATGAACTATCACGCAACGCTGCCTCTGCGTGCTGGAGCCCCAGACACGAGAGACAACGCTTGTGGCCATCCTGGGGGGCGATGAACACACCACATCCAGAAACGGAGCACGGACGGAAATCCATCTTTAAAAAGACGACCCCGACCGTGACACGAATGAGTGGCTGTCTTTAAAAAGACACAAAGCTCAAACGTGCTGCTCTTTTAGGGAAATCACTCTTTTGTGCGAGCTGGTGAAACACACAGGGAGAGGCAAACGCACTCACTCGAACTCAAGTCCTAAATTAAAGAGACAGAGAGAGAGAGAAAGGGTGGAAAAAACACTGCGAGCCTCCGCTGAGGTGTCGTTGCCCAACCAACTTCAGCAAGCTGAGATATTTTCTTCCCACACAGCACAGGATCTACGAAGATCAGTCAACAGCTTCTCGAGAGCAGATGTCTGCCGGCTTCGAAGCAATAAAGCTGATTTGGTATTATGCACCTGCGCCTTATATACGCACCTGGCGGGGCGGCGCCGGCATTATGCAAATACCTGCATGCCAAGTTCATTGGCGTTTCTGATAGTTCTCGAAGTAGATAGGTCACCCGCGAAGCGGTTCCCAATTCGTCGGTCACGACGTGACGTCGTAGTGACCGACTGAAAGGGAACTACAACTCCCACAACTCGAAAGCCGAAACACGTACAGGGCTCCAAATTGCGACTGTTATGGTGGCATATGCGACCGAAATTTAATTTGTGCGACCTTAAAATATATTTGGGAGCATTTTTGCGACTGCCTATTTTGTTGTGGTGTGACTTGATTAAGATTGTGTATGCTGTGTGCTGTTCCAGGTTCAGCGTTCTCTCTAACATTACATAACCAATCAAATTTCACCATTAAGTTCTTGCGTTTAATGAAGAGCGCAGATTGGCTAATATGAATGTCAATCATTCCTTGTTGCCGTGCTACGTTGGTACGCAAAGCGCGAAAATGTGAAAAAATGAACCGCGAGCATGAAGAGAACAAGCTGACTACAGCCAATGTAAAGATTACGAGTGGCTCCGCTATGAAAATGACTCGGTGTTACTGTGTTTACTGTAAATCCGGTGAATCGGAGGTTGCAGGTAAAACGGCGTTGGTGGCGGAATCCACACATTTTAAGCGCGAGACCTTGCTTAAACATGCCGAAAGTGCCAAAACACAAGAAGTGTCGTGACAAATGTGTTCATTATTGATGGAGACACCGACCTGTCTATCAAAAGTGTGAACAATGTAATATCTTAATGTATGCTGACGATACAGTCATCTTTACACACGATAAAAATTCAGAAGAGGTAATAAAAAAGTTGACAGATGATATGGTAAAAGTTACATCTTGGCTTAATCAGAGTTTTTTGAGGTTAAATGTGTCAAAAACAGTTGGTATGTTTTTTTCTAAAGGACATAACCCTAATATAAACCAGGACATTTTTATTTCAGGAGAGAGCCTACAGGTTGTATCAGAATATAAATATCTAGGGGTACATTTGGATTCCTGCCTTAGTTTTAAAATTCACATAAAAAAAGTTTGCAAACAGATTAAGCTTAACCTGGTCAATTTTAGGTTTATTAGAAATTGCTTGTCAAATGAGGCAGCAAAGATATATTTCCACTCAATGATTCTTTCTCAGGTCACATATTGTTTGACAATTTGGTCGAATACACATCTGACAGTCTTAAAACCTTTAGAATCCCTATACAAACAAGCACTTAAAATTTTAGATAAAAAACAATTTAGCTTTCATCATTGTAACATTTTTAATAAGTATAATTTGTTTAATTGGGAAAATCTAATCAATTTTAAAAATTGTTGTTTAGTTTATAAGATTATGCATGGTATGGCTCCACCTTCTTTGGCTGATTTTATAATATTTAAATCTGCTGAAAACAGAATTACAAGAGGTGCAATTAGAGCAGAATGTATAATTCCACGTAGGAGAACAAAATTTGGTCAAACTGTTTTTTCATTCAGAGCTTCACATCAGTGGAATGCTGTACCTCACTCAATTAGAGAGTGCTCATCATTTATCTCTTTTAAGTTTAATCATAAGAAATGGCTTCTTCATAACCAACAATGTGAACATTAATGTTGCTACGTTTATTATTATTTTTATAAGGATTACTTATAATATTAAATTTAGTATAGACTTCTTGTATTTAATAGAGGTGTTCATGAATTTTAACTGTTGATTGCTGTAATGTATTGATGTATTGTTGTAATGTTTAACCATTTTTGTTTTAGCTTGGAGCCTAATAACATCTGGCAAAGGGACTACCAATGAAAACTAGCCCTAGGGCTAATTTGGGTACATTTACATATACAAATGTTAATTAATGTACACTGTCCCTTTTCTAAATAAATAAAAAAAATAATAATGTGTTTGATGATGAAACGTTATGTGCGCATCCTGCATGAGGGACATCCGACAAACATCCTTGTATTCCATCATGTTAAGGTGGAACACGACAATGCTGATGGTATGTTTTTTAAAACATTTTTTAGTACATGCTATTTAGTATAGCATCCTGGTAATGCAGTTATCAATACCAATATATATTAGCCTTCTATATTAGGGTCACTTTTGTAATTTCACTATTAATCGTTTGCTAGATTTTCTATTGTAGTCATAATTATGTTACTGGTATTATTTTAGAAATCTATGCAGCAAAAAAAGACCAAATTTAAAATCCTGACGATAGCATTTGTAAAGCCCAGTTGTGGTGTTTAATTTTTTATCAAATAAATCTATTAACGTATACATTGTAGTTGTGGTGCTTCATAATTTTTGTATGAGTGCGCCTAAATTGTTGCTGGTGCTCCTAACTCTTTAAAATTGGGAGCACCAGTGCTACCACATAAAAAGTTAATTTTGAGCCCTGACGTATGTGAAATAAACATGCACAAATAACTCTTCTTGCCCGGACATTCATCAAACAAACCTCCATATCCTTATATGATGCGGAAATGTTAGAATGCACACAGCGAGAGTACAGGCACTACTAGTCCGTACAAGCGTGACCCATTCCGGGCTTCTCTACGCAGCAGATGGCGAGGGTTGCAACGTCTTCCCCGGGCTCCTCTACGCAGCCGAAGCCCAGGCTCCGGCCTACTTCTCGGGCTTCTGTTCCTTCATCTGCCTCAGCTTTTTGCTGTATTGTGGCTCATAAAGGTGCAACGAACAGCGGATTAGAGCATCACGCTTGCGAAATCACTGTCTTCCATATCATATCGATTACCTTCCGCTATTATTGTGACATGAAGTCTGGCTCGCTCCACAACGTCTGTTAGCTTAGCTTAGCATAAAGATGGCGGCTGATCGTTTTTTTTTCCATCTGTGTTCGTATATTTTCGTGAATCCCACCAACTGATCTGTAATAGGTCTTTAGTGTGAGTGGGTCCCACCCATAGACCCCACCTTGGAAAAATTAGGAATGAGTATCTGTAGTCTTTCACCCTTGACAAAGATACAGCAGTTCCTTCTTTCAATGATGCAAAATGACAATTTTTACATCATTGAAAGAAGGAAGTGCAACACTGAAATCTGTATTGCTCCCATCTCAGGGAAAACTGAGGCAATGATGCACGATCATTTAAAAACATGACTGGGATTCCAACGATACAAAGCTTCATGCAAATCGCTGAAGTCTCCCTTTAAAGGGGAAGCTACCTAATTTTGCTCCTGTCTGTCACTTATGTTTTGTGAAAATCTCTCATTTAATAACATACATATCGTTATTCTGGTATAAAATTTGTGAAATAAAATTTTGTTCATATCGCCCATCCCTAATTGTGACTATACAATTTTTTTTATAGTTCTATAGTAAAACTAAGGGATTGGATGAAGAGTCAGCTTACAATCTATAGTAAAAATTCAACAACAAAAAAAAGTTTGATTTGTTGTACTTAAATTGTATGAATCATTTAACTATTTAAAATGCATGATTCATATAATTCATTGATTCAGGAACAATATGTAATTTTTAAAACTATGAATCAAACATTTTTTTTGAAAAACATTGCTTTTATGTCATTTTTCTTTATTTCTGCTCTGTTACCTCAGTGCAATGCCAGTGTCTGACCTCAGCTGTCAAAGTCAGTACTGTATGAGGTAAAGGCTAACACAACAGTACAGAGAAGAACAATGCTGACTGCTGCGAATGCTTTAGAGCAATGTTTTTCAATGCTGCTTTATTGGAGAACCCAACACCCTGGATCTCCCTTATTTGACACCCATTACAGGATATAAAGCACTTTAATTATGAACTGAAGAAATGAATCAGGAGTGTTAGATTGGTGAGACATCTGAACTACTATACAATATCATGGTTGAGAAACAATACTTAACAATCTCGAATACTCACACACAGATAGCTGGAAATGTTAAAAGTGCAAACATTTATTTTAAGTTGGAAAAAAATGCACCCTCATACAGTCCTAAACAAAATGTGCATTTTTTTGTAATGCTGTGATATTCCCAAAAACTGCACAGCTTGCAGTCTAGACAGCTCCACTGACCTTATTGGCAGCACTGTCGTTTTGTTGAGTCACGCTGCGTCGCTCATTTAAATAAATAGTTTTTATTTACTTTCTTTGTGTGAAACATTGCAGGTACAGTGTATGTACATTTATGTCCCCACTGTGCCACATTAAAAAACATTTTGCAGTGTATTTGTTTGAGATATGGTATGCCTTGTACATCTTGCTTGTCAGCTGGGGGGGTGAGGAGGGAGCTATACCTGTATCATTGTTGGGCCTCATGAATTTTTAGCGACTGCATGTTTTCTGTCTGAGCCACTGCACACAAATTCACACAATTTCTCTCTCTCTCCAGCATTAGTCAAAAGCTTGACTGAGCTTCAAACGCCTGCAGTTTAAAGCTTATTTTGTGTGTGTGTGTGTTTGGACTAAATACTGGTGTGCAGTAATCCCTCACTGGCCTAAAGAGACAATGATGGTACTAAAGAGCCCAGTCCTGCAACCTAAAGTATTGCTTTTCCTATACTGTACAGCATATATTTGGTTTTCTCATGCTGTGAATATATACATAAATACAGTACATGCCACTACCAAATGACGTTGTCTTTCTTTTACATTCTCCGACTTATCAGACGTGTCATGACCATGTGATGGGATTATTAGAAGAGTAGAAGGAGCAGACAGCAGTTAGAGAGTTAAAACAGCAGGAGACGAGGAGGCGTAACGCTCAGTTTTCCTCTCGGTCTCTCCACACATCACAAGCACCTGTTCAGATGACAGGCAGAGTGATGGTGCTGCTATGCTTCGGGGTTATTTTAATCAAAACAGTCATGCTTTCGATTCTGCTTTCATACCTCTAATTTCTTCTTCTGTTTCTTTTCAAATGTTCAGCTCTCTGTGTAAAGCCTCATCTGCTCGAGTAGTTGCGGAAAAGTTGACTAAAGAAGTTGAGGTTAGGCTCTAGTATGTGTGTGTGTGTGTGTGTGTGTGTGTGTGTGTGTGTGTGTGTGTGTGTGTGTGTGTGTGTGTGTGTGTGTGTGTGTGTGTGTGTGTGTGTGTGCGTGTACTGTGTAATCATCACGTTGGGGGGCAACACATGCATTATTAAGGTTACATTTTGCAGCCTTCATGTGTACTTTCATAACATTACTTGAAGCAATAAAATGGCATCGTGACTTTTCGAAAAGTGTGTTTTCATTGCCTATATCTATAAAAAAAACTTTAAGAACAACTTTCAACTCAACTTTAAGTTTGTACATTTATCCATAAAAACAAAGCGTGAACTCAACGGGAGATGCAACGTGCACTGCGTTGCCAAGTCCTCTGCTTTTTAGTTCAGATTTGGGCTACTGTTTAAACTGTTTTTGCAGGTTAATAATGAAATGATTTAGTTTACTAGTTATTGGTATTTGGGTTTTAAATAGGGCTGGTTTTGAGAAATCTGTCAACCCTGGCTGTGCGCTTGCGCAGTTATTTTGTTCGAACTATATAGAATGTACATCCAAACAAACATTTTAATGAGATCGGAATAAATTCAGTCAGATTGATAAAATTTTGTGCATGTAAACAATGAATTTTTCAGTCCAAAGTTAAAATTCTGTTGTGCCCAAGCGTTCCGCACAAGCCCTGAAAAGTGAAGCCAAAATGTCTCGATCGCCCCCCAGTGACTGGTCCCAGTATAGGTCATAAACCCCCCTCCCCATGTTATTCAATGGGACTTGAGACCAACTAAACAATTTAATTACACTTCAATTTAATTGAATTATCTTTTTTCCTAAGCTGGTTTCTGTCATTTACTGTAGTTTTTATCATGCTGATGTAAATTCAAGTGTTTGTTTCTAAAATAAGTTTGTTTTTAGTTAGTTATTTAATGCTATTGTTGTTCAACAGTTGTCTCATGTATCAATTTTTATTTCCTTACAAAATAAAAAACTGAAATAATTGAAACTTGACAAAATGCAACTGAGAACTCCATTAAGTGTCTATGAAAGTGAGCTACTGTATGAAAGCACTATTTTCAAGCAGTACAAGCCACCCCATTGTCATTAACATTAGGGTTCAATTCCCAGTGAGAAAGCCCATTACAGCACTAAAGAAACAATAAATAAGCGTATAAACATTACATTTCAGCAATGTTTAAGTCACACACTCATACACAACACACACTATCTTTCTGCATGAGATTTCTTTGGTAAAATGCTACATTGATTCCTCCCAACTGAGTTCAGGTAAACAGAGATACAGCCCAATATGGAAGGCTAGTACAGGGCAAGTTAGGTGCCTACAATTTCAGGGCGGACTAAGTGAGAATGAGTGGAACAGACAAAAGGTGAAAAGAGTAAATGAATGAGACGATAGGTGTAGTCCACGCCAAAGAGAGACGACAGCGATCTCGACTTATGATGGACAGATGGGCCAACAGATGATGACAGAGACTTTGAGAAACACACAGATTTAAACAGACAGAGCAGCAGAAATGTGTGAGGGCAAGTCAAAGAATGAGGAAAGATCCTAAACAAAAACAGGATCTGACAAAGCACTTTCTCGAACTCATGCCTCACCCTCACTCTTTGCCTTACCCGCCTGTCTCTGGTGTGGAGATCAGTCTGATGAGATGCATCCCGACAAAGGCCTTGATGCATCTGACTCGAGAGCTTTTTCTCTGCCTTGTAAATGGACCACGGTCCACGGCAGCTGTGATCACAAACCAGCCGACAGCCAACCAGAGGCAGAGAGAACTAATCCTTCACAGAAAAGGTATTCACTTTGTTAAAAAAAAACAAGGACTTTGTGTGTACAAAACAAGGGGTCAGGGTTTGTTTACACCTCTTCACTTTACCTTGCAGTGGTAGAAAGTTTGTTTGAGAACAGAAGACATTTTTCCTGGAGCAGACCATTTAAAATGTCAGCTTAAAGTGACAGCACATCCAAAAATGTCTTATTTACACTTACTTACATTTATTTAGTTTGTTTGCTTTTTTGGTTTGAGCAGCCTTTAATACTGTAGTAGGTTTTATGCTGAGTTTACACCAACCGCGTTTTAGGCGTAAGAATCGCGTCTACCGCGCCTAGTTTGCCGCTTGAACAGTTTGAATGCATTCGCCCGTGTAGAGCGGAGTAGACGCGCAAAAAAAGTAAGCATTTGACGCGCGTCAGAGGCAAAATCCGCTTCTTGTGGGAGGGGCAAGGTTCGGTTGTCTGTTTGCAAGATGACTGATGTTGATTGTGCATTTATCAAGAGAGTTACCAGTTTGTATTTGGTAACCTTACTATAGGGGGAAAATAAACGGCGCGGGTCGATAAACGTCACGTGACTCAAAAGTGAAGTGTGTATTACCTCTTCCAAGCGAGGTCCTTTTTATTCCTGTCTTCTCTATAGAAATAAGAACTTGTGTCGTATAGCTCCGGGTGACTGCTTACGGACAAATCAAGCGTTGCTTGAGTGAGTGACTCCGGACGGGGCTGCCACCACAGCAGCAAGCAGGCTCCTGATTGGTTAACGCGGCGCGAAATTCCGCCAAAGTTCAAAATTTTCAACTCGGGCGTTAGCCGCAAATTCGTGTGAACCGCAAAATGCACAAAAAACACATTTGCGCGTACCGCACCTACAACGCTCAATTCGCGCGAGCTTCACGTGCGAATGAGGCGGAAACGCGTCTTCCACGGAGCACCGAACGCCTCTTCCGCGCCACGGGACCTCCTGACGCGCGTCAACGTGCCTTCACATTGACTTAACATTGAAATCACTCGCGCTTCACGGCTCTACCGCGGTTGGTGTAAACGCAGCATTAGTAAGTGCTACACAACGATTCATCAAAAATTGTACTACTTGCAACAAAAGTGAATATTGACAAAATTCATTTTGCCATGAACTATTCCGTCAAACCCCATCATCTGTGATAGCCTGGCTCCGCCCTCCTACGTGCTTCCGCTTAATTTTCATTTCGCTTCAGTACAACGTCTGGGACTGCTGTGTAGAGTTTCGTTTTCTCTGGCAAAATCTGCAGCGAACAGAGGGGGGTGGCTAAGAACGATGACGTTGAGGTTGTGCGCCAGACTGAGTGACATATGTCACGACCAAACGTTAGCGATTGGTTATGGCAGATTCAGAGTGACTCTGGGCAGGTCCAATAGTTTTAAACTTCAACAGAGGACCCTCCTTAACGGAAGTAACGCTTTGCAATGGAGCGTGGCCAGACTCTCTGTACAAATGAAATGAATGTACGAGAGTAGGGATGGGCAATATAAACGATATGCAATATAAACGATAGAAAATTGGCATACGATAGAGATTTAAAATCTATTGCACTATCGCGATAATGCGTGTTGATGACACAATCTACCCGCGAACTTAAGAGCCACGAGCTGCAGCCGAATAAAAATGGATGAAAGCGTCAGTGAAACAGAGGAACTCGTGAAAAAGACCAATGCAACATCTATTTTTTGGATTTAAGCCATAAGTTACATAAGTTAACTGCTGCTCCACGTGCGAAATTGGCATTATGGTAATATACAATAATATATGTAGCTGTAGAGTGTGTCAGGCAAAAGTTCCAGCTAAGAGAGGTAACAAGACTAATCTGGCCATAACAGTTTACTTTTACTTACTTTTTAGCAGTTTGGCTTTTGTAAGGGTCTATATAACCTGTTCTGAAACGTGTCTATTGAAAGTATTTTATCGCAATACATATCGCTATCGCAAGAGGCTGCAATGTATAACGCAATATGGATTTTAGGCCATATCGCCCATCCCTATACGAGAGTCTGGTTGGACCAGGCTACATCTGTGACTCTCCACCACAAGATAAAATTTTATAAATCGAACACATGCTTCTGTCCTTTTTTCCTCATCTCTGTCTCTATCACTTCTGCCATTTCCTTATGCCCAGTCACCATGGAGATAAAACACCAAAATGGCTGCCACCGAGTGATAAAGTCATTATGAGACAGCTTTTATTTACATACTCATAGATTTCCCACACTGAGCCTAATGAAATGAGAATCCAGGAGAGAACGGAAGTCGAGTAGGAGGAGAGTTATAACACTCAGGGAGCTATAAGGATTTTTTGTGAAGTGCCATGAATTAGATTTCCGATCTTGTTTTTAACAGCGCAGTTAGTTTTGCAGATGGCGCTTTGCTCTTTTCATGAGACCATAGTGGCCTTCTGCAAGCCCTTTCTGTTCAAACAGAAGAGCTAGAGGGATTTGAATAAACGCTTTTAGTCATATATAAGATTGGTTGTTTTTATTTTAATGGATGATTTGGGAAAAGAGGACGACATCAAAGTTGCTAAAAGTTCCCATATGTGTTGTTTTCTATTAGTTTGAGTATTTGTACTTAGGACAGCCAAAGTACCACATTTTATGACTTAATTAGAAAAAAGGAGGAGCGGTGCATAAATACCAAAATGCAATATGCATTTAATTCTAAACTCAGCAAAAAAAGTTATAAAGCGATTTGTTGAATGGTGCAAAGCCGTACATCACATTTTACAGGTCCCAGATGAATAACCCAAGTCAAGCAGGTTGCAAGTAAACAGCACTGATGAGGTATGAAATGGAGCTGAGCCCTAAACCTCTTCACACCCCTCTCTCAAGTGCCATAGAGAGGAGAGAGTGGAAGCAGAAGAAATATAGTGCTCAGAGGAAATGATACGGCGGGATTAGATGCTGAGTTGAAAGAGGGCCTCTGAACTGTAATACGGCAAAACAATTTAAATTTCTTCTGTGTGTCCCCGCAGGTCTTTGACACCAGGGCCTGATGCAAGCGTGTCAGTATTTTAGTTTCAACCAATTCAACAATCCCCCTCTGCCTCTATCGATCTGTGGATGCTCTTGGTTTTTGCATTCCAAAATTCACATCACGGTAACTGCGGTGTAAAACATAGTCTAAATAAATTTGCAAAACTAATAAACTGATCTTTGTTGATATGCGTCATTACATTCACTACAGTACAAAATGTGAGGTTGCCAAGCAACATCACAATTATGTATACTAAATGCTGATGGTTTATGGACATTTTACAATCAGAAAGTAGAATCTAAACAATTTATTTTATGATCATTTATGATGCAATTTAGCATTCAATCACTAAATGCCAGAATTTCAATAAAGCATTTCAGAGAGCTGTAATAAACTAAACAAAAGTATTGCTAAATAAATAAAACTAATGCAAAACACTCTTTTATTGCCAGTAAGAAACGTTTATAGCCAATAAATCTTCTCAAACTACTGGCAGGTGTGGTATGCGGTTCATTTTCTGTCCATCTGTTTCTCCACTGCTCATATTTTCTCTTCCTTCCTCTCCCTCTCTCAGTCTCAGTCTCCTATATGACTTTATGAAGCTTTCAACTAATAGAATGAATCCACACAACTAGTCGAGATTACAGCTGGAAGTGAAGAGAGACAACACAGATACTTACATGCTGCGGCAACAAGGTATCGATCGGATGTTTGGCTCCCTTCACAGAGAGGTGTAGCAGATGGGAATGAAATATAACCTCTAATATGTGTTGCATTTGTTGTGAGCAGCTTATTTCGAAAGCTTTTCAACAAGTTTTTGGTTTGTATAAAAGTGTGAGGTGAGGTGAAGGAAAAAGACAAGAGAAATGAAATGTGTCGAGAGCTAAGGGATGTTTCCCGATCAAAAAATCCCAAGCTGTACCACTGGGACAGTACCCTTTAAAAAGGTCATAATACAGCGGGGAAAATAAGTATTTGACACATCAGCATTTTTATCAGTAAGGGGATTTCTAAGTGGGCTATTGACACAAAATTTCCACCAGATGTAGCCATCAAGCCAAATATTAAATTTATACAAAGAAATCCGAACATTTAAGTATACAAGTTGAGTCATAATAAATAAAGTGAAATGACACATGAAATAAGTATTGAACACATTTTATGTAATACCTTTGTTGGTGATTACAACTTTTAGACGCCTCTTGTATGGAGAGATCAGTCGTCTGCATTGCTTAGGAGTGATTCTGGCCCATTCTTCCACACAAATACTCTTTAAATCTTGAAGGTTCCTTGGGCCTCTTTTATGAACTTTGATCTTCAGTTCTCTCCATAGATTTTCTATGGGATTTAGGGCAGGTGACTGGGCCATTCAAGCAACTTGTTTTTTTTTTTTCTTTGAAACCACTTCATTGTTTCCTTGGCCTTGTGTTTGGGATCATTGTCTTGCTGAAATGTCCATCCTCTTTTCATTTTCAGCTATCTGGTAGATGGCAGCAGATATTTATCCAAAATGTCCCGGTACATTTCTCTTTCAATAATATAAGGTCTGCCATTACCCCTTGCTGAAAAGCAGCCCCACCATGATGCTTCCAGCCCCAAACTTAACTCTTGGTATGGTGTTCTTGGGGTGGTTGGCAGTGCCATTTCTTCTCCAAACATGGTGTGTAGAATGACTGCCAAAAAGTTGAATTTTGCTTTCATCTGACCATACTATAGTCTCACAATAATCCACAGGCTTCTCCAAATGCTCTTTCGCAAACTTTAACCGAGCCTCAACATGCTTTCTGTTCAGCAATGGAGTCTTGCATGGTGAGCGTGCATTGCTTATAGATTTCTTTGAAATAACAGTACCTGCTGATGCAAGGCGGTCCTGAAGTTCTGCCCGACTGGTTCTTGGCTCTTGGAGAACTCTCCTGATTATTCTTTGGACTCCTCGGACAGGGATCTTACGTGGAGCACTTGATCATGGCCGGTTTATGGTGAAGTGATACTCTTTCCATTTCCGGATAATGACCCCCACAGTGCTCACAGGAATATTCAGCATTCTGTAAATGTGCCTATAACCATTCCCATAAAAATTTTGACGATAAGATTACGAAGATCTTGAGAGAGTTCTTTGCTTTTACCCATCATGAAGTCTTTCCTGAAGTCTTTACCTCCTGGGTAATGAGAAGCCTTTATAGGCCATCAATTAGGACTAAAGCAGCTGATATCAATTAGTACTGATCTCAATACTGACAGATTTCAGGTGATCTCCTGGCTTTCTATGCCATTTTGCACCTTGTTCTCTTCATGTGTTCAAACTTTTTTTCTTGTGTCAATTTACCTTATTTATTATGACTCAACTTGTATACTTAAATGTTCTGATTTCTTTGTATGAATTCAATATTTGGCTTGACGGTTACATCTAGTGGAAATTTTGTATCAGCCACCTTAGAAATCCCCTTACTGATAAAAATGCTGATGTGTCAAATACTTATTTTCCTCCCTGTAGATATGTATACATTTGGCACCAATATCTACATTTGAGGTACTAATAATGTATGCACTCCTTGGTACCAATATGTACCTCTGAGGTACTTATTTGAACTTTTTAGGTGCAAAGGTGTACTTTTTGAAAGGGTACAGCCCCATTGACAACTAGGGACCTTTTTTTTAATATTAAAGACAATGATATCTGCTACAGAAATCAGGGGTGTGAAGCATTTTTTAATCCTTTTTGATGAACTAATCAGAACTGGAGCTAAGCTTGACTGCCAGTGATCACAATGTGCTTAGTTGTATAAAAAGCAGGAGACTCTACAAAAAGTTTCAACACTTCAAAAGATAAAAGGACTGATTAAATTAACAAATGTGAAAGACTGATTAAAAGTTTTGCTTTAAAAGTAACACTTTTGCCTAAAACACCAAAGTCAGTTTAAATAACATGACTTATCTGGTATCAAAGAACTACTTACTACATCAATTTAAATCAATATATAATACTTAATATATTCACTGCTGAATTTTGGGATACTTTCTTTGTTGCCTCTGGCTCACTGCTGCATCTTTCCTCTAATAAAACATGCACACTCATAAAATTTTCATTGCATCAGCCCTCAAATGCATTACAGATCCCTCGTGACTGAGCGGAGCTCCATACATACAACTAAAGAAACAATGCATTACAAAAGACATTTCGGAGCTTGCAATGTCCACTTTCACGAAAAAGAAACTCACATTTCAACTTTTCCCCAACTCATAATGAACACTCCCCTAATGAAATGCCCTAAGAAGGCAGTGCCATCTTCTCCAGATGGATAGCAATGTCCATCAAGACTTGCAGAGGAATGACGGCACTGAAAAATAGATGTGTCATAATAAAGGCATAATCACAGGATCATAAATATGAAATAGGGTGCAGGCCGATGCTGAGTAAGAACTAGGCTAAATGATTAAGCGGACAATTAATTTCAAATGAGTTTGATTCTCTTGATTCATCTGCCCTTTTAGATAGACATCATTTTGCAGAACTTAATGACCTTGCTTAATTGTTCACAGAAGAGAAAAGCAGCACATTTGTGTGTGTGTGTGTGTGTGTGTGTGTGTGTGTGTGTGTGTGTGTGTGTGTGTGTGTGTGTGTGTGTGTGTGTGTGCATGGGTGTGAGAGAGAGACAGGCAGCAAGGTTGTATCGTTTCAGGGATCAGAGTAAATGGCTTTTCATGGACCTAAATATGGTTATGCTCTGGATGACTCAGTTCCCTCCTTCCTTTTTCATTATTTCATTTTCTTTAACAGAGAACGTATTTAATGTAATCAGCACAAATTTCATGGCTATAAATGACAAAGGATTCTTTATTGAAAGACGTGATTCATTATTTTAATGTGCGTTTGGACACTGGTGACTTACTCATGTCATCGTCTACTGTAACAATAGACAATCTTCAGAATACTGACTCAGTGATGTGAGCAATCATTTGAAAGGTCTCCTATTATTGTAGCAGCGCACACCAGACACAATAAATCAGCAAAGTCATACAAGTGGCCTTAGAGACAATAGAGATAGACTAAAAGTGGTTTTTATTTCATTTTCTTTCATTTTCAGTGGAACAGGTTTTGCACTTTGACATTTCACTGTTAAAGGGGTTACCTGGTGAAAAGCAGCCAAAATATAAATAAAAAAGACAGCGTCTTGTCACATTTTTGAGCAAAATTTGGGTTGGGTTAAATTAGCACACAACATGTTCATTATTGACCCAACAAATGGGTTAAAACATGCCAGAATTTTGGGTTGAAACAAACCACAATAAGTTAAACTACAAAGGGTTCCTTTCTGACTCTAAGCTGGGTTAAAAATAACTCAGCATTTTTAAGAGTGTACGAAACCAGTCTGAATGAGGCAATCTCTAGACCATGTGATCCTATAGGTATCGTTTCCCTCATGAGTGCCTCTCTTTCAGCATCTCTGCTCTTTTTATGAACCTGACAAGCTTTTCAATGGTAAATTTTCTTTGGACATGTTACATAATGAAGCCATGTTTCTTTCAGTGTTAAGGGTTGACTGCAGTGCGGTTAGTCATAGCCACTCGGTTCACCGTTGGATTTATGATTAATGGTGGCCAGCCAGCCAAAATACAAGCTATATGAGCTACAGCAAGCACATGTGGTGCAACCATGAAAAATGAAACAACCTTTACCTTAGCTTTCACTATCTGCCCACTATACAAAATGTTTTATGTGTGGGTATAGTCTGTGGCGCCCCCTTGATGATTCATCATTAGTACTGCGGTCACCTCTGGAGGGGGGTGTTGTACTGTATTGCCTCATCAGAAACACCAGACTTCCAGTGATGCTAACAACAACCGGTTAACATGCATAGCATGTCAAGTCCGTCCCCAGCTTGGTGATTCTGCAAGCATCTACAGCAGATGGTCCTAAAAGACCTTTTGTTATTACAGGCTTTAAAGATAGGTCCACTTATCTTACACACTCGTCCTAAGTGTTCAGCACACGGACACTTTAAACCTCTTTTTTTTAATCTATCCAATGCAAAATCCTAACTGAACCTCTTATAACCATAATCAGTGCTGAACCCATATGGAGACACATAATAGATGTACACCAATGGCTGGTTGGCAAAAACCCTCTCCCGAGCTGTGCCATCTCTCTGCTTGAGAGAAAGATTGAGGTAGGAGGTGAAAAAGATAAAGATACACAGAAAGGTAGAAACTGACAACAAAAAAGTGAGATAGACAAAGAAATGAGAGAGCAGAGACAGAAAAACATAATGTACGGTGAAAAAACATACAAGAAAATTGGAACCTTCAACATGAGAGAAAAAACACAAAGACTAAAGGAAAGAGTTTGTCACGCAGCAGGAGAGTCTAGGAAGCTGACAAACTTAGATATACAAAAAAATGAGAGAGTTAGATGAAAACATTAAGCAAAAATATGACCAAAAAGCTAAAAAAAGGCAGTGCAATCACAAGACCTTGACAATTCCTGCTATCTCCGTGAGGACAAGGCCACAGGTGTATTATGGGCTGTTAGATGCCTTCAGAAATTGTGCTAGCCTAAATGTCCCACACTCTTAGGAAAAAGCTGTTTGTCGATGAACACAGTAATGAGTTTTGCAAATTAACCTGTCAACATGTTACTACATAACTACATCATCGCTCAAGACTCAAATAAACAAGTACTGCATTTGCATCCTGTCAAGACAGCTAACAATATACAACTAAATAAACAGACAGTTCACTTACAGTATAAACGAAATGCTGTCATCATTTACTCAACCCTCATGGCTTTTGAAATTTGTGTGGCTTTATTTTTTAGGTCCATTTCATGTCAGAGTTTGGTTTGTTTAGATGATGTGAACATTGTTTTCAAAACAGAGTCTATTTGAAAAGGGTGGTCTGAGGTACGACTCGTGTGGACTGCGGTACGGTTCGCCGCTGACATGAACACAATCTAACTAAATCATGGAAGTAAACCGCTACTAATGATGCACGCGGGTGTGTTTGTGCTCATTAACCCTCTGGGGTCTAAGGGGTTTTTAGAGCCCTGGAGAAGTTTTAACCTGCACATTTGTGCTTTTTTCAGTTGCTTAAAAACATAATGGCAAAGTCTCCTGTGTTCAGCACAAACTGGGCTACAATATTATCTGAGCAACATGTATGTACATGTTTGTATTTTTGATGTTTATGCATGTTTTTTGAAAAAGCTAAATTTTTAAGTCACTGATATAAGTCCACAAAACTCATTCTAAACATGTTTTCACAAGACTTTTCAAAACAGGATCTAGTAGTCTAATTTTTTCTTCAAATGTTGTGAAAATCATTCTGCCTACTCATTCACATAAAACAATATATTCATTTACAATTTCTAAGACACTTTTGCCTGGGAAAGGTTGTATGCGAAGAGGTGTGAAAGGCCCTGAATAATCTGTGATTGACAGCTGAGGAAACAAAAGACTTGCATAATGAGTCACATAATGACCCTTGTAGGACTGTAACAGGAATGTAACTTTTTGTAGTACTAGGGAATTTATAACAAAATTTTTCAGTAAAATGTAAACACACACACACACACATTTTTTCTATTGAAATATTTTCTATGAATTTCACAAGTCTACCTTTAAAAAACATGGTTTTACTACAAAAAAAAGTGCAACCATGTTTTTGGTTACAAATACTATAGTAATCATGGTAACTAATAAGGTATGTAGTGTATAAGGGTGTCACGATTTCGATTTTAAATCAAAAGAGTCACAACCTCGAACTTCGAATTTAAAAATGGGATCGTCGATGCTGCCATGACCTTAAAATCGAAAATGTAATTGAATCGAGGATTTGGAGAATCGTGACACCCCTAGTAGTATAGCTTTATTGAACTCGGGTAAAAGTATTGTTTAGCCATTGTAAAAATAAACACAGGGTTAATGTTTGGTTGGCCAGCGAGAGTTTTACTTTTGCGCAGTAAAAAGCTCAAAAGAAGAACTGCCTATCGTTGTCTGGACTCTTATTTGTGGTTTTGTAATCATTATAGTAGAAACACAACGGGGACAAGCGATGTTTGTTAACATTGACGACAAGTGCTTGCGGATATCTGGGCACGAGAGTCACATAATATTTTGTTAATTTTCTGTTCATCATCAGTGGACAACCTGCTTTCTTTTGTACAATTTAAGTACTTTTGCAGCAAAAAGATGCGAGTGGGTTTCTGTTCTGTAATTTATTCTTTGATAACAAAACTAAAGTTTCAAATAAAAACAATGAGGATACAAGCAACTCTGTACATTTTGGCGCATTCTCTTTCATAGCCGCTGCAGCTTGATGACGCAAGTGCACCGCGGTTCAGAGCAAAATATTATGATGTGCACAGAGTTTGTGCCGGAGCCATTTTTGATGCTTTTAGAATTTGACAGCTGCAGTCCCCATACACTACCACTGCATGAAAGCAAACAGCGTTTCTTCTTAATCCCAATTGTGTACCACATAAGAAAGCACAGGTACACAGATCACACAGGTCTGGATTTACATGAATGTGAATAAATGTTGACAAATGTGAGTACCTGTCTCTAAAAGAATCAGGCAAAATTTGTTCAAGTTGAAGTATGTGGTCCTGGACTGAACTCGAACATTTTAATGAAGGACAAATGTATCAATAACGTCCATAGCAGGGCCTTGGAGCATGGCTGACTTTTCTGAGATATAAAAAGAGAGCCTCCAGAGGCAGAGGCATGTCTATTTGCTGTCAAAAACCTTCTCTGAAACAGGCAAGCTCAGGGCTTTTGAGTTATAGCCAAGTCTTGGAAAGAGTGACAGAGATACTGAAATGTCTTTGTGCCAAAAAAGATTTCGCTATACATGGGAGTTACAGGTGGGGAAAGAGAGATTTGGAGGGGGGATAAGATAGACGTCTTAAAATCAGAAATGCTATCTGTGCATCTCTGTTGTGTTTTTCTTGGCTCATAGAAAAAGAGTGTGAAAATGGAGCAGAGCCTTATCTATTGTTGTAAAAATTTAGCACGGTATCAAACAACCCACACTAGAACAGCATTAATAATTCACATCTGTACCAAGAACAAAAACTCAAATGATCAATGCAGTATATGTGTGTAGTAATTCACACTGGGGAGTTGCAATTGCATACATGTGAATGTAAAAACTGTGTGCATGCAAGACCAGGAGGTCAACTCTCTTAGGGTCAACCGTACTATAACTCACAGTCTACGTATCTACAATTACACCTTTCATTTTTTCAGATCTGTTCAGTATGATATCTCAGTCATATCTGCCCAAGAGCCTTATCATATTGAAGCAAACATAAACAAAACCATCTCTGTCTAACACTATGGGTCGGTCACATTCGACTTCTTATCTCCTCCAGTGGTCAGTTTGGTCAACACTGAACTGCATGAGAAGGATTGGCCTATTGGCTAAACTAAAGAACAAGAAAGCAAAGTAGTTTGTATTCTCAAAAGTCTAGCGTGGTCGCAGCTAAACATTTCTAACATCTCAATTCTTCCAGCACCAGAACAGTTTCAATATTACCTCTTGATGCATTTTCCAGGGGTTGGGGGTGATGAGCTCATCTATGAACCTGACCATAAAGCCGCCTGCTGATGTAACAATCAAGCACAATATATGCACTTTGTGGTAGGACGCTTTGATATGAAAACATCTGCAGAGAACATAAATATAAATGTGTTTTCCTTTCCTCTCTGCTCCTATTAAGTGATCTTCTGAGCTATTGCACTGCTAGACCCTTCTTTTCATCTCCATCCTCCAAAATCTGCCACAAATTCACCTTTGCCCACAAAAAATACGATTATATAGCTTTCGCATTTCTCTCTGTTGTATTTTCTGTCATTTTGTTATCTTACCAGTTTTGTGTTAGTCCCCAGTTGTGTCCTTGTTGCCCTCCTCAAATTGAGCTTGCCTGCATCTTGTTACCCCTGATTAGTCTCCTTACATGTACCCCTGTGTTTCTTTTCTTTGTTGTCAATTGTTATGTTGTATGTAGGGATGCACCGAATCCCGAATTCGGATTCGGACGAATACTGGGCTTTTTGACCGGGTTCGGTTTCGGCCGAACCTTAGATTTTTTTTCCACCTAACCGACCCCTAGGCTTGCGCTACGCTGGTCGACGTCAAGCGACCCTAAGCAGTACACAACATCACCACTGTTAAAACATTTGCGTCTAAAACATCCAAAAGAATACGAGTTGTGCATGAAGGAATCTACAGACAGCAGCCAAAATGCAGCAACTTCAGGATTCGCCATCATTTGAAAGGAAACTCTCATTTCATGTGAAAGGTTAGAAGTTTTACGTTCATTTAATTATGATGCAGAAGATGTGTGTGACCTTACGTAATATTTGGCTACTGTTCTAATCCTACTGTTATAAACGAAAACTAAACAGTCTACTATCATTGTTTAGTGTTTAATAACATTAATTTTAGTTAAGTCACCAAACATATTCTGATTTTAAAAAAGAAAAGAAAAAACACTTTTCTTCGTAATTTAACCCTTCGTCTGGGTCTGTCTCTTTTTAACCTAATGATGGTTTGAACATAACTGAGTATTTTTAGTGCATAATATTTTTTATCTCCACTCTTACCTCTTTTCTCTTTCTTACATGAACTATTCACTTTTTAGGACACACATTACACCACATATCAAACCTTCCGGCTATGACTCACGCCAAAAGAAGGTTATTACAGCCAAATCACTACCCCTGAGATCAACAACACTCCATAATTCACATCCACATTTGAAAACAAGATGCATGCAACATTTTGTCAAGTCGCCCCCTCACACACAGTTCACACTCCTTCACTGTGCTCCATCGATCCTTTTACATTTCAACACTCGATCCATCAACCCTTTTGACCTAAACGCCTGAGAGTGAAGAAGGGCACTGTTGCACAAAGGAGACATGCAACTCATCTCTCTCTTACATTCAATGATGTCATTGAGCATTGATTCACCGTCTCTATGCGAAGTTCCAGGTCTGATGTAATTAAATGAGCTTTAATGATGTTTACAAGTCATCAGTGGACCATCAACAAGTACTGCGCAGCTGTGTTTGAGGGTAGCCTGAACTTTAGCCTGAACTGTTTAGTCTTGAGCATATGAGAAATTGAGATTTAATACACAGGGGCAGGTGGTGGGAAAATACTGTAATTCAGCGCAAAAGGCAAGAGAGGGGGAATCTGGTCAGGCATGTCAAAGCTTTAAGACACTAACAGTGATTTAAGCATAAGATAAGCCAGTGTAAAATATTTAAAGCTGCCATCAACATGGTACTGTCACATTTTGTGATTTGAGAATAAGCAGTGCTGATAAAATTTAACAAGGTGAGGCCACCTGAGACCACACTGTTCTCACAAAATATGATTGTATAGCCTTGGTCATAACTGAAAGGGGCCAAAATTTCCCACAAATATAGTGAGGTGGCAGCAAGAAAGTCTGATGAATTGGCCTTTTCCTTTCTTAATCTAATAATGTGGGGATTAGCTTAATGGGATTTGTGTGGTTTTACATTTACATCTTTTTTTCATTTAGCAAACGCTTTATCCAGTGTGACTTACAAATGAGAGAGCATTTAACATTTTGTCAAAGGAGCCAACACTACACTATAAAAATGCTGGATTGTTTTAACCCTCCGCTAGTTTAAATTAACCTAGAAGATGTCTGTATTTGTCCGAACCATGGGCTTAGACAACCCAACATAGGTTATTTTAAACCAAGTGGTTGGGTTTGTCCATATACTGTATTACCCAATCATGGCCTGAAAACCAACCTATAAAAACCCCACATTATGGTGTCAAACGCATGCAGTGTGAAATGAAACGGGGTTCGAATTTTATGACTCGATGCTAAGTTGGTAATGGACAGCTAATCAGAAACTAAAGAACACGTACTTCATATCACGATCTGTCTACTGAAAACACCTGAATTGGAGTAAAAATGACATCCCAGGGAGACTTAAAACAGGCTAGAGAGATTTACTTTTCTATCTGTTCTGTCACTGATGTGAAAGTGCGAGACAAGTGGGTACTTATGCAGCAGCACGCTATTTTAATTAAAGGCAGGATAGGCAGGAATTATCTAAAAAAACTTTTTTACAAATTTGTTTAAACTGTCTTTATATACCAATATAAGTAAAATGTAAGTACTCTGAAAAAGAGAGTATAAAAATCGAGTGTCTGTAGACCTCTCAACACTGTTTTAAACACAGCTCATTTTTCCATTCACTCCAACCCCTCCCTTTTGGGTTTCTTCGAAAGCCACGCCCCCAAAACACATGAACGCGCAACGCTGACCGGCTCTGCTGGGAGCAGCATTTACCTCAGACAAGCGGAGAGGAAGGAGCGCGGTGCATGTAGTAACATCATGTCACAATCACATGTAATAATACAGCTAACTTTATCACTATGAATATAAACAAATAGGATGGCTTTTAATACTCACTATTAAGCCAGTGTTTTGAATGTCAGAGTTTCTGTGATGAAAGCATTGTTGACTCTGATGAGGACTACACTCCGGAGACAATACCGCTACCGCATCGTCGGCTCGAGGAAAAGCCACGTGATATTTACTCTCGTTTGATTTCTTCGTTTATTCCTTTTTTGACACGTTTGCCCTCGCTGACTGGATATGCAGGTACTGTGAGTTCTGAATGCTCTTTCTCTGCCATACTTTTGCTCTTCCTCGAGTGCCTCGTGCACGTTCAAATCAATCGGGTGTGCGCATGTGTGGGCAGATCCCATAGCAACAGGGGTGGTGCCATGGACGCGAGAGAGAGTGATTGTCGGGCAAGCCAATCATTTGTTTCGTCCCGAATAGAAATAATAAGCTGTGTTTAAAACAGTCGTGAGAGGTCTACACTCGAGTTTTATACTCTATTTTTCAGAATACTTACATTTTACTTATGTATTGGTATATGAAAACAGTTTAAACAAATTTGTAAAAACGTTTTTTTGATAATTCCTGCCCATCCTGCCTTTAAGTCAGTGTGAAACCTTAGCTTATAAATATAGAGGGTTATGTCTTAACCCCTGGTTAAGTATGAACAGTGTGAAACGTGAAACAGAATAGCCCAGGGTTAACTTTTTCCAGTGTGAAAAGTCTATTAGCAGACCCTTTTATCCAAAGCGACTTCAAATGAGATAGACAAAGGAAGCAATCAAATCAACAAAAGGGCGGCAGTGCATAACTGCTCTAAATCTTGTCTCGGTTAAGTAGTATACGAGCAGATTTTGAAAAAAAAACAATATATAAAGTGTACATAAAGAAAAAAGTATAAAAGATCCAACATGATCTCACAAAGTTCCGTGGGATAGTCACGGAATTTTTTGCTCATTTTCCGTGGCATTCTCACGGATCTCCGCATATTTCCGTGGCCCTGCCACGAACTTTCTTTTCCGTGGCATTCTCACGGATTGGTAACTCAACTGCTTTTTCCTATTTTCAAACCATTGTCGCTTCGGTTTAGGGTTAGATTTGGTGTTTGCGTTAGTTTGTCACTGTAAGTATTGGTTTATAAAAAAAATTCTGATGTATTCTTTTATATTTCCTAAACTTTAATCATTTGTTGCCTGGCATTAGGATTAGAGTTGGGTTTGGGTAGGGATGTCATTTTATGTCAATCTAACCCTAAACCGAAGCGACAATGGTAGGAAAATAGGATAAAACAGTTCAGCAACCAATCCGTGAGAATGCCACGGAAAAATTAGCAAAAAATTCCGTGACTATCCCACGGAACTTTGTGAGATCAGGTTGAAAAGATCAGTATAGCACAAAAACTAAGTTCTAGCAGTGCAGAGTCAGGTGTAAACAACAGATGTGTCCTCACTTTTTTATTGGAGGACATGGCCATGAAAACATAGTCTTAACCAATAAATCCTAACTAATAATATTTCCGTTATTACAGAGAAACAATAACAATGGTGATCCAGAAATATGATTCTTGAAATTATGTTTGCCATTTAAGAGTAGAGGATCATTATACTATAGATCAATATCGGTAGGCTGCTATAAAGACTATGAAATGCTATTAGATGCCAATTTGGTGAAATAAAGTTGTGTCCATGTGAATGCTATTGTGTGTGTTAAGTTATTTGTGTGTACTTCATGTGTCTGTGTCTCCAGCGTAAATCAAATGGGCCTATTTTTTATTGTATGTCACTCTCATCCAAATATACAATGTCATCAAACCACTGCCGTTTACTGACAGATAAATAAGCACATCAAGCTGAAATATTAGCTGATGAAAGTAGTGAAGTTGTTTATTACTTATTGATTTTCTTACTGTACTGTATATGTGAATGTCAAGACTAAAAACTCATTTAAAACCTCTATCCACACACAGAATAACTTTGGTCTTGCTGTTTCCAGAATGGCTCCTAAAGAAAAAATCTGAAGCCACAAATCACAGTGGGTGCCAGTGCCAAATTATCTGTCTTCATCGGTTATACTTACCTATGTGTGTGTGCTGCTAATATTTCACCTCAGCATTACACAAAGAACATCTGCTGGTGTGATATGTCTTGGCCTTTCTGTTGCATGTGGGCATGTGTGAAATGGTGATGTATTTAAAAGTGCTCTGGGAACATCTACAATAATGGCTTTCATCACCAAACACCAAGAAAGCCTGAAAAGTGACATTGTGTCTAAAGTATTTATATAAATGTGTGTAACATTCCACAGCAAGACGTGAGGTGATGGGTTTAAATGAAGCGGGAGTGTGATTTGAACAGGTAAATACCATTCACTTCATTGAAATACCATACGCTTCATTACCTCTGAAGTATAACGGATTTAAAACGCCTCAGGTAACAACAACACATCAACAGAAACACTCTCACACACGCACACAAACAAACATGCTCGCCGCTTTGATAAGTACCCTAATACCGGACACCTAAGGAAAGACATCGAAAGGGTTCTGTCTCTTTAACTTGTTATAATGTTTCCTAACCCCTTAAAGGAGCACCTGTAAAAACATTAATCTTTATTGAAAGTGCGTCATATTTGTGGTCGAAATGTAACATACATTTCGAATTCGGTGCCTATTTGACAGAGAAAGGGGTGTTTGTAGTCTCACCCCCTCAACAAAGATATTGGACTTCCTGCTTTCAATGATGCAAAATGATGATATTTACATCATTTAAAGAAGGAAGTGCATCACTGAAATCTGTGTTTCTCCTGTCTCAACGGCAACTGAGGAAATGATGCACGACCATTCAAAAACATGACTGGGGTTCTAACGATACAAAGCTTAATGCAAATGGGTGAAGTGTCCCTTTAAAAGTGTACTGTATCAACATCTGTGAATGTAAATGCTTACACACTTACCACACAGCATGTGTTCCAACCAAAAATTACAAAAACAGCAGGACATGTACCATAACTCAAACATGGTCATGATTCTATTGGAATGCATAAACAACCAACACTTGTGTTGTGTTTTGATTGCTAATATTTTAGCCTCTACTTCCCCTTGACTATTTCACGTCTCTCCTTCTCTGTCAGGAGCAACCGCCATCTGAAGAGACTGTGATCACAGTGTACCACCATCTGAAGGGACAAAACAGCTCGGTGGGAAAGGACAGACGTGCCGATGTTCTGAACGCCCAGTGAGCCTCCAGTGGCCTCAGCCAAATGCCACTGTTTCCAACAGCGAAAAGTGCCTTTCTCAGAAAGCTGAAAATGGACTGCTATTATTGGTAGAGTTAAACACTGGAGGACATTTTTCCTATCCCAGAGAGCCCATCTATCAGCACTAATAGCTTCTGAAATGTACAGACCAAGCTTCAATATGTGGCATTACTGTATTAAAAAAGGTTGATAATGGCGGATAGAGCTGTTTTAAAGAGGCAGTCAGTAAGCTAAACCATGGTGAAAGCATACAGAAACATATGGCCAGATAGAGAGCAGACATGCATACACGTACCTAATCTGCTAGCAATGTCATTGAATTACTGTGTTTATGTAGCTCAATTGGTAGCGCAATGCATTAGAAGTGCAAAGGACATGGGTTTTATCTTTAGGCTACACACACTGATTAAAAATTATGGATTGAATGCGCAAGTCTCTTGAAATAAAAGTGTCTGCCAAATGCATACATGTGAAACAAGTAAATTACTGGGAAAACATTTACTATACCCTACTACAACAATAAAGCAATAAGTACAGGGTTCCCAGACCTTAGTTAACTTCAAATTCAATGACCTTTCAAGGACTTTCCAGGTCCAATACCCTCAAATTCATGGACTAAATGGGGACTCATTTCAAGTGAGAGCAAGGTTACATCGTGTTACCTTTTAAGATACATTATTAAAGTTCGCTTTCGAGGGAACTCGCGCTGCGTCACTGCGGTGACACTTTGGGGATGCCTCCAGGGGTAAGTGCGTGTGTATATCAAATTCAACCATTGGTGAGGCTTAACGACAAAGACAGGGTGACGCGGGAGCCAGGAATTATATCGCTATCTGAAATATTGCCAAAGACGGCGTTACAGGGATGCAGGAAGTTTGGCAAGGGAGACACAGCATCTCGTTCCCTTCTCCGGGAACAACAGTTACATACGTAACCCGAGACGTTTTCATGTGTCAAACAAAATTATGCATTTTGGTATGAATCAACATTCGCATACAGAAGATATAAGCATTTAAAGTGAAGAGTTTAGCACGTGTGCTTAAAAAGTCTAAAAATTGTATGATGTTATCCTACACTAAACAGGGAACAATATGGATTTTTTCCAGAAAACTTCTTGCATAAAATAGATTCAAACACTTTCAATTACCTGTATCTACATATGTATATTTTAAAAAACTTCCCAAGGCCTTAAATCCCCCCCCCCGATTCACAAACTTTCAAGGATTTCAGGGACCCGTGGGAGCCCTGTAAGTAATAAAGTATGTTACAAATCAATCAAAATTTAATCTATAAAGTCAAACAATAATTTTAGTAATTCTGAAAGGCTGTCAATAAAGAGCTTTGAGAATCAGATGGTGAATTTGCAACGTCTACCAGCAGGTGCTAAATAGAGCATGCTAACTAGAAAGCGCGCACAGATTTTCAGAACCATGGACAGCGGCCATACATGGTACACATACAGTTGGCTGTTCAGCACCACGGACAGCAGCCATTTACAGGCACTTGGCTGTGGGATGTAGAACTGGAACCAGCGAATGTAGGACGAGGCAGTCAGTCCAGAAGTGTAAATCATATCAATCCCAGGACACAGTACATATTGCTAATACAACACAGCTGACAAACAAGATACAGCAAACTTTTCTGAATCACATAATGGATTCAGGAGTTTTGGATTTTGATGGACATAAAGTTAGGACTATGGATGTGGGTGTAGGACCCCAGGGTTACAAAACTCATGAACTTTTGAAAAGAACATACATTCACCTAGACCTCACAGCCACAGCAGTATCAGCAGTTTTTCCCCTTGTCAACATACCGCAGCACTCAGAGAGAAAAGATGGAGTAAGATGGAGAGAGAGCAGGAGGAAGAGTGAGAGAGCTGAATGGGTAAGAATGGAGGATGGGAGAAGGTAACAAAAATGTGATGGAGGAAATTGTGGTAGCTGAAGCTCAGATCAAGAGCATGCAAAGGTCAAGGTCAAACTCTGGCCGGGAAATGGATGTGAAGCGTTTGTTGTGTGTGCGTGTGTGTGTCTTAAGTAAAATCAATACATTTTTGATTCAGAGAGAGAGAGAGAGAGAGTGAGAGAGAGACTCCTGTAAAGAAAACCTGAAAGAGAGCCAAGTGCACAACTTGAATATATTTTGAAAGAGCATAGCTGTACTAACTGCTATAGCATACACAAACCAATCTCTGTACATAACATTCCATTCATATTTTTATTATGTGTTCTCTCTTTGTAATTATTGTTTATTTCCTTAAAGCGTCCATAACACAAGCTGTTTCTGCATTTCTGATGTTAATCTGGAGTATCTATAGAGTAGTATTACATCCTTTATATCTCTGAAGAGTCTTTAATTTAATCAGATTTATAAAAGACAGATCAGCTTTACCAATTCTTTCCGATAACGTACAAAAAATTCAGTAGGAGGGGTTACGAACTGCGGGAGGAGCGAGTCATGCAAAACACTGGATAACTTATGATTCACTACATGTTCGTGTCATTTATATAATATGCACTTACAAGCCTATTTCTAACATAACACAGAATTCTTACTTACTGCATGCAACTCATGACCTGGTTGGGACTTTTCAATGAAATCTCACATTAAACAAACACACATGCAAAACTCTGCTAAACATAAACTTTATCCATTGTTTCCATTATGCTGGCTTTCTTCTTCCTACATAAAAAAACACTTTTTCTTTCGTGTCATTGTTAAATTTGATATAAAACAAAACTGTCGCGTGAAGTGATGCCTGTAACTTAGCGTCCTCGGTTCTCGCTCTCCCGCTGATTGACGTGTGGGCGTGTTTTTCGGGAAAGTGCCCTTAAAAAGAAGTGATACGTATAGCTTACCCCTGAAACATCAGCTGGACCCGTAAACTTTCCGAAACTTGTATGAACCCTGGCGAAGTGCATTCGGCACAATACTCTCTAACACGTCCAACTGCTGTCCAATTTGTTTAGCATGAGGAAACCAACTCTTAAACTGTGTTAAGTGTAATTGTAAAATTTCCATCAATGCATACACTGAAAAAAATGATTCATTGAATTTAATAAATTTTTTAAGGTAAGTGGTTGCAATCAATGTATTTAAGCTACATTTAAACAAAAAATATTAGTAAAGTAAAATAAAATATAAAACTTTTGTTTTTTTTAAATATAGCTTAAATAAATTGATTGCAACCACTTACCTTAAAAAAATTGATTAAATTCAATTAATAATTTTTTTCAGTGTACTTATTTAGCCATGTTTAACCTACAACTATTGCTGAGATGCATGCAGCTATGGACCTGATATACATGCTGCAGCTTTTTATGGAAAAAACTGATATAGTGAAATATGTGCTGTACCAGATTCATTAGCATTTAACAGCTCACTTTCTTTGTATGTCAGCTTATAGAGTCTATTTGATAAACACTTGGCTAGTGTTTCTTTGTAAGCCACACCCATGTCATTTGATTAAAAAACCAAAAGCTGCTGTATCAGCCTGCCAAAGCCAAGATGTTATAGGAAAGGAAGTTAGAGCTTATAAAATGTCTGCACAGTACATAAGAACTTTGAACAAATACAAATGTCTTTAGAATTAACAGACCTGAAGTCACAGGGGTATTTTCAGCTGACCAAACCACTGATGTCATTTATAACCTAAAACCTTGAATCTGATATTCTATTTATTATGTTACATAATAATACATGCCAGCACGAATAGATTCTTGTTTTTTTATCTACTGTATGTATGTGTGCTTCCAAATGCCCTGGAGGTTATGCTAATATATAGTTCACCTACCCTGAATGTAGGTCAGCTGTCATAGATAAACATGTAAAGTATATAATATATAGCTATATACATATACATGTCTAGCTCTGACAGTATCTAGATAACCTGTTTAACCAGTTTGACCTTATTTACTCAGTTTACTCAACCTGATCTCATGAATTTCTGTTATAGTCACAGAATGTTTTGCTCATTTATCTGGGTCATTGTCACGGATTTCTGCATTTTTCCGTGTCCATACCATGGACTTTCTTTTCCATGTCAGTTTCACGTATATGCACATATGCCGCAACGTCATAGAATGTCTCTGAAAAGGTTCACGCCCATTTTTTGGGGAAAAACTAACTAGACTTCCCATAGACTTACATACAAAATAGTGGCACAAAGCAACGTTCGTGCACACCCGGCAGGCGTAAATAACTTAAGAAATCACTCAGATTAAACATGTCAAGTTATTATATTTCATTGCTTTGTTCTGCTATTTTGTATGGAAGTCTATGGGAAGTCTAGTTTGTTTTCCCCCAAAAAGGGCGGTGACGAAATTGACAGTCAAGTTCCCAGATGTGCCGGTAGTCTGTATTGGTTACTCAATTGTTTTTCCTATTTTCTTACCATTGTCGCTTGGGTTTGGGGTTACTTAGAACGACTTTCTGTTACATAAAATGACATCCTAACCCAAACCCAACTCTAACCCTAAGGTCAGGCGACAATTGTTTAAAAATCTGGAAAATATAGTATAAACCAATAGTTAAAGTGACATCCTAAACCAAACCCCAAATCTAACACCAAACCCAAGCGACAATGATTTAAAAATATGAAAAACATCAATCTGTGAAACTGACACGGAAAAAAGTCTGTGGTAAGGACACAGTAAAATGCGGAGATCCATGACAATGACACGGAAAATGAACAAAATATTCTGTGACTATACCACAAAACTTTGTGAGATCATTAGACAACCTAGAAATATTTCTTAAAACATATCTTTACAAAACATTAGCCTGTCATTAAGAAAATATATCTTCATAACAGTATGTAGCATTGCAAAACCAACACATTTAAACATCAACATCCATATGCTTTGTGTGTTTAATGTCATTCAATGTTTCAACAGTCCATTTCTGAAACTTGCAGAAACCTTGAGACTACCATGTACAGTATAATTACCTTAGGACAACAGAAGATTAGTGTTAACCAGCATTAGTTAACCTGACGCCTGACCTTAAATTAAACCTGATTTTTCATGACTTTCTCTATCCTGTATTGCCCCCAAAGCCTCAGTCTTACTCCAAATACCACAACTACTCCGAAACAGCAAGCCCTGAACATTGCCAAGCTCTGATCAACTGAGATTGTCAGAAATAGGACCAAACAGATGGACGAATGGCTCCATTTGGAAGAGAAGGTCTAGGGTGGTTGGCTCCCTGGCCACAGTCTGATGGCTTGAACAGGCTATACTGGGGCAGTGGGAGTAGCAGGCCATAGCGGGATTCCAGCTTCTCAGCAGTGGGTTGAGGAGGGCTGGATTATGTCCATATTACTTCCTGTTATCTAGGAAGTGGAACATTCAAGGCACTTTAAAGGTCAAGTCTGCTCTCTGTGGTCAGATACTGATATATGTGTGTGTGTTAATGGAGATATAACAGTTATTTACATTTACACGATGTGTTTGATTTAAACTGTGGCTAAACTTTCTTATGACTACGGTTGGATGTGACTTTTTAATGGAACTAAAAGACTTTAATCAAGTTCTCCTTTTTTGATTTAAGTCAGTCGTGCCCAACTGTTAGGGTGAGCGAACAGACTGGCAACGATAATGGTATTCATAGGCCCAAACCATCAATTAGCGTTTCCATTTTGAAAGCTAAACATGTTTTCTCAGATGATTTGACCCTCATGAATATCAACAAGTTCATTATCTTACCATATGCACCATGTCTTTGCACAAAAACACTGGAAATTTCCAGAACCCCTCCTTTCAATTGGTAAAACAATGTCACATCAAAACTGATAATATCTGCAATTGCCCCTCGCATTTAGAGGCGGTGATACAATGTTATAGACTTTTAAAGCGCACCAGCTGCGCTATAACTCTTTGTTTACAGAGCATAAATTAGATCTACGTTCTCCCACTAGATCTGAGCTATGCGTTAATAGGATTCTCGTAGATCCAAAAGACCCCAGACCCCACGTCCCACTCAGCACAGCGATTCCTCCATCCGTTCCCTCTGCTCTCGATCGATAGTTTATGGCCCTGCCACACAAAACGCCACAGAAGGTCAATAAAAACGAGAACAGGAGTTGACGGTTTATTACGCAGAGGTTTTAAAATACTATTGGCAATTTCCACAACACATAGCCACCGTGTGCCGCAAGTAATGTTTGATAATAGCAATAAAGCCTCTGTCATGAGATTTTATGCAGCACGATATTGAAAATAGGACCTTTGCGTAATGCGCAATAAGCTTGCAGTTGGCAAAAAGAAGTAAGAGCTTTCAGAGGAGTTAGCACGCAACACTTAAAACGTCTGCAAAAATGGCTTTCAAATGATCACGAGTCACATTTGTTTTAGTTCAGAGCCGTTTGGGGGGTTTTGGTGATGTACCTTCTCTAAAACCAGCACGAGCTTGCATTACAACTGGGGTGAAATTAATTATTGACAAAGGCATCTACTACACTCAAGTGTAATTACAGATAAATGACTCGGGATGAAAAAAATCAATATCACGTCTACATTAATACATTAACAGAAGTGATGGCACGCAAGTGCATGCATCCACGGGCAAGCACGCATACTTAAGAAATCATTGAACAGTTAATGGTAAAATTTTTAATATTCAAATGTGCCCTTGGGAAGAGTTTACCGCAACAAACTGATTTACAATTTTCCTTACCCCTTAAGGCTATTTGCAGATGCAGTAGCTAAAAATGGATCTGTTAGCCATGCATATGCAAATGCGAGGGGAACGCCAGAAATCTGAATCTATTATATTACTATCCGGAAATTGTTTAAGTGTGTGCATACCGTATATATCAAACACAAACTCATATATATACTGTACACCATATCGAAACCTCCGTGAAGCAAGGCAGAACTTATTTATTGATTTTCAGTGCCAGGGTGTTCAATACTGTACCTCCACATCAAGGAAGTCTATGATACCTGGAGAGATTCACATTCATCTCAATGACAGTTGCTTGGCTAGTGCAACTATGGGGTTTGTATTACGTCATCTTTGCACATGGGAATAGCATTTTTATTTTCAGCCAATCACAAGAGCTGTAATCCCATGACATCACTCTGGAACAGCGGGGAAATAATGTTATTCTGCTACTTGTCTACAAACACGAAGAGAACAGCAGCAGTCTGTAACCCTGCAACCTGTAATTCAACAAGACTCGTTTTTCAAATGTTTCAATGACATTGTGTTCGCAGTTTCTCTGCAGTTTCTCTCTCACTCATCTCCCTTGCGGAGTTCAAAGGCTTCTCAGCACTATTGGACCTGTCACAGCTTCCACTCATCAGATATTAGTTCTTATGCATCTCCGAACAGAAGCAATTGGACCTCTCTCTCTCTTTTCATTTTCTCATTAATGCTGATGTTTGTGTGATAGTGATGTTGTGAACGCCAGGCAGCTGTGAATTTACATATGCATGCTTATGTCTGTAAAGCCATCTATCTGTTTGCATCTGTAAATGTGAGAGAAGCAGAATAAGAGATGCGATATCTAGGCCTTATATAAGCTCAAATCCTTCCATACTAATAATAAGAATTCAGTGTTTCCCACAGGATTTTGAGAGACTGTGGTGGTGATGACGTCACCTGCTAATTAGCATATACATGACGTCATCATGTCGTGTTTGCGTTTGATCTAGTGTTGGCACCTGAAATATGTTTCACTTCTACTCTTTGATCTATATCTGTATTTGATCTGTATTATATATCAAATTATATTTTAAGCCGAATTAAGCTGTTTTAAATAGTGAAATAAAAATGTAAATGAGAATCAGGAAAATTCTATTTGTGGGGGCCAGTGTTGATTCTGTGGTGGGCCACCACAAATAAATCAATGTATGGGAAACACTGGAATTAATTTACAACAGTACTCGAATATGGTCTATATAAAATAATTATCCACTAGATCTGCACAATTAACTTAATTACAATTGAAATCACGATTTGCCCTTAACGGTTTGATTATTAACCTCCAAAATGCTGCAATTATATAAATATATTCTCCATGTGCTGGGTGCTTCAGATTAAATGGGTGTTACTGTTTGTTGTCTACTCTACATGCTCTAAACATACATAGGACTTATTTTACTGTGTTTTTGCACTGAATTCGTCAGGCCAACAGGTCTTAAAGTACTCACTCCTTATGAACTACATCTCAAAAGGCTTCTGTATACTGATAAAATTGTATACCTTATTACCTTGTAATGAATAAAAGTGTTTGCCAAAGGCATAAATGTAAATAAGGTTTCCTGTGTTTTAAGTTACTATACAAACCTAATGAATTCTTTCCCTGCCATTGACGAGTTATCCAATAATACATTTCCGGCTTTCCGCAATACCACTATTATCTTACTTCTGCAACTTTTACAACCCAGAAGTAACGCCTCACGTGAAAGAGAAAGAACTCTGTGCATGTTTTAAAGATCACTCTGCATCTGATCTCTATCAAAAGTCCTTCACAAAAAAGCAATTAATTTTTGCTTAAATTTGGTGTTTTTGTAGAAGCCTGCCCATATTTGAGAGGTGATAAAATGAGAAAAAACGTTTTTTTGAAAGCAGAGGGTCTGTTCTTTCATTTGATATATTGTATGTTTATACACTCACCTGAAGGATTATTAGGAACACCTGTTCAATTTCTCATTAATGCAATTATCTAAAAAAACAATCACATGGCAGTTGCTTCAATGCATTTAGGGGTGTTGTCCTGGTCAAGACAATCTGCTGAACTCCAAACTGAATGTCAGAATGGGAAACAAAGGTGATTTAAGCAATTTTGAGCGTGGCATGATTGTTGGTGCCAGACGGGCCGGTCTGAGTATTTCACAGTCTGCTCAGTTACTGGGATTTTCAAGCACAATCATTTCTAGGGTTTACAAAGATGATGTGATGATGTGAAAAGGGAAAAACATCCAGTATGTGGCAGTCCTGTGAGCGAAAATGCCTTGTTGATGCTAGAAGTCAGAGAAAATGGGCCGACTGATTCAAGCTGATAGAAGTTTGACTAAAATAACCACTCGTTACAACCGAGGTATGCATCAAAGCATTTGTGAAGCCACAACACGCACAACCTTGAGGCAGATGGGCTGCAACAGCAGAAGACCCCACCTGGTACCACTCATCTCCACTACAAATAGAAAAAAAGAGGCTACAATTTGCATAAGCTCACCAAAATTGGACAGTTGAAGACTGGAAAAATGTTGCCTGGTCTGATGAGTCTCGATTTCTGTTGAGACATTCAGATGGTAGAGTCAATCCATGGATCCATTATGCCTTGTTACCAGTGTGCAGGCTGGTGGTGGTGGTGTAATTGTGTGGGCGATGTTTTCTTGGCACACTTTAGGCGTCTTAGTGCCAATTGGGCATCGTTTAAATGCCACGGCCTACCTGAGCATTGTTTCTGAGCATGTCCATCCCTTTATGACCACCATGTACCCATCCTCTGATGACTACTTCCAGCAGGATAATGCACCATGTCACAAAGCTCGAGTCATTTCAAATTGGTTTCTTGAACATGACAAAGAGTTCACTGTACTAAAATGGCCCCCACAGTCACCAGATCTCAACCCAATAGAGCATCTTTGGGATGCGGTGGAATGGGAGCTTCGTGACCTGGATGTGCATCCCACAAATTTCCATCAACTGCAAGATGCTATCCTATCAATATGGGCCAACATTTCTAAAGAATGCTTTTAGCAACTTGTTGAATCAATGCCATGTAGAAAATTAAGGCAGTTCTGAAGGCGAAAGGGGGACAAACACAGTATTAGTATGGTGTTCCTAATAATCCTTTAGGTGAGTGTATATTTAAAGAAGAACATTTCCTGGAAGGCATTAAACTTTTGTAGAAATCATGAAAAATGCTGGCTTGCAACTTTTAAAAAATGCTGGCGGGGAAAGAGTTAAATGGTTTTATATTCAAATGAGATTTTGTCTTTTTTTGTGTCATATCTAAGCAGCATCAATATGAAACAACATGAATTATACCACAGGTCTGTTGAATGCTTGATTTTGATTGGCTGAGAAATTTTCAATGGGTGTTGATAATTTTTCTGTAAACTGCACACCTAACTTGTCAGATGTCTTAAAAATAGGCACCAGAGCAATGTTTTCGGTAACCGTGAATTTTTCGAAAATAATGCACACCCACGGTGCATTACCACCTTGGGTGGGCATTGCTTTCTTATAATTCAACAGCCCGTCGTCAATTATTCCTTACATATTTATCTAATTGCAGTCAAAAAAAAAATGCTAATTTAAGAGGAATGAGTCATCGTTAGCCTATGCATTTATAAATAATGACTGCTGTCCTCCCTTACCATTATGGAAAACAGTGCGTTTCTGTGGCAGTACTGTATATGTGAGGCAATCTGGATATAATTCTAATTGCACAGCTACAGTATCTCAAGAACCACTGTTCATGTACCACGCACACAGACATAAACATATTTTGCACCAACTGGAGGAAAAGTATACGAGTACAAGTTGAAGTAATGAGGGAAAATATAGAGCGTGCTGAACTCTTCCTGGCACACTGTGTGAACGATAGCAGCACACTTAAACTCCACAAACGACATTTAAGTGTTGAGAACATCTCAAGCTGCAAAGCACCGCAGGGTCTGAAAGTATTGAAGGGTCATGATATAGCACAGCAGAGCTTAATTCATCTGCCAGTAAGCTCACAATGAAGCCCATCTCAGCCCACCGGACTCCAGACCTTCGCCTGGTTTAGCCACAGGATATAAAAAATTATATCACTCAAAATCTGGAGGAAGCCGAAGGATGTAAACTTGACCACAAATATTGGATATGACTTTGATATGAATGCAACTTTCTTCACCAGAGAAACATTTTAGCCTTGTTAAAAGGGCAACATTTCAATAGATGATAACAGCTGCAGAAAAATTAAACATATTAAATCACTGGACATTGTTATAGCTGCACAAAGTTCCAGTTGGGTGGGTGTCTTTTCTCTGCTTGAGTATAAACATTTTCCTGCTCCACTTCCCACATGTTTGAACTGGTGTTTAAAAGCTGTTGAAAAACTGATTTACTGTTTCTTGGACTTTTTCAGGAAGGTAGTCAGATCTATGCCATATACTGAATTATAGTATGATTAAGAATGATAATATGAGTAAGAATGATTAAAAATTAGTAGCCTATAAAGCTGCAGACATAACGTAATGCAAGCCTTCCCTGCTCTGCACCCGCACCCCATGCATTCGATGCACCAATAACACAAAAAGAGATACAAGTAAATAACCAGTTTAGGGGTTATAAATTACTTACTAGCCAGCTAAAGCCCAGGATGTAACTTACCCTCCGGTGTGTGTAGTTTACTTGAAGTTATGTCAGTGGTGTCTGCATTGATGTGCGCATCTAAGGGAGGGCAAAGAAACCTGCTTAACTAGCTCCGGGCAAGCATAGTCCTCGGTATCGGCCAGCCCCTTTGTGTTTTTTTCCTATATAATTCAGGGCTCTGGATCAGGTGGCTGTGCATTCCCAAAATTAGAAGTGTCTTCCACACACACCTGCAGATAATCAACTGTTCCTCATTAATGTTAGTGCAGCCTTGCCTACTAGTCAGACTTGTGCCTCCCAAATCAGTATGTATTTGCCCTATCCTGATCTCGTAACAATACTGATGTAATGAGACCTGGCATTATCTGATTCCAAGAGCTGTACTACTGTACATACACACCGCCGCAGATTTGAGCTTCCAAAGTTACGGGAAGTTATTCATTTACAAATGGAAGCTGGCTTCTCTCAGCTGCAAGGAGCGTCAAATCCATCCGCGTCGCGTTTTGGGCGTCTTGAGCAACCAGAGTGTCAATCAGAAAGTTGAAAGAAGCTCAACTTTATATTAATGAGCTATGACGCGGTTCAGTGGCAACGCCAGCAACCAATCGAAATATAGCATAGACTTTCTTCGCTGACTGATTCCAGAGAAACATACGATGTAAACTTTCATTCCTACCAAAACATTAGTTCCGAGAAAATGGAGGAGAAATTGATAATCGCTGTTGCTGGGTTTTTCTATAATTTATGATATGACTTTATTTTCATATAGGGACCAGTTACAAAAGAACGAGGCATGGGATAAAATAGCTGGTATAGTTGTCTGTGTCTTGTCAGTAGGACTGCACAGTGAATTATTTAAGCATCGATATAACGTTGTACGAATCCATGTAGTCACATCGCAGGAAGAATAGGTAGCTATCGTAGTTGATCCGTGATTCAGATACATTAATAATTAAAAATATTAATAATAATAATAATAATAATAATAGCTAATTATATTTTTCAGACAAAATGTGACCAAAACGAATATAAAAATGCTGGTTTATAATGTCAATGTATTGTTTTTTTTCATTAACAATTCATGGTGACACAGACTTCAGAGCGGACAAAGCTTCAACAAGCTTCCCCGTACCTTTTGACAAGTGTCCTTGACCAGGCAGCCTGAGCTTCTTTTGGTACTTTCTGTGATGCTTCATATTTTTGACTTACTAATATTTTCCATTTCAGAGTTTATACATTCAAAAGTAGAAAAGCTGGGCCATATTCTCAGATGAGCATAGCATATAATCACAGGCCATTATAATGATATATGCTGGGATAATAGTGAAGATAATAGAAAAATAACAAGTTACAGCAGTTTTATTACTATAAATGGGGAAAATGTAACATTCAATATGGCCGCTCTAGTGCAAACGTCCCGCCTCTCAATAAAAAGAGAAATCATCAATTGTTAATGACTTTTATGATGGACGATTCTCTGGGGAAGGGGCTCTGTAGCTCTCTACTGTGACGAACTTTCCAGTCTTTGTGCATGCACAGTACCTAAAACAACCTGGTTAAAGGTGTTTTAGCATAATTTAAGCTTGTTCTATTAAACATAAAGACAGATATTTGTAACCAAGCAGGAGGCAGGAGCACCATTGACTATAATAGTAGGAATAAAAATCCTATGGAAGTCAATGGTGCTCCTTAACTGTTTGGTTTCAAACATTCCCCAAAATATCTTCCTTTGGGTTCGGCAGAACAAAAAATTATACAGATCTACAACAACTCAACAAGGCTGAGTAAATGATGAGAGAAATTTAATTTTTGCGATCCCTTTAAGAAACAGATTTGTGGTGTAGTTTAAAAATTTGTAAAAAATAAAAAGGCAGAGCAGAGAAATCATGCAGGACCCTGAAGAATGAATGACTGGACAATAGAAACAGAGACAGAGATTATGTGACAGAAACAGGCGAGAATGTGAGAAGTGGATGAGGAGGAGTGATGGAGGAAGAAAATGAAAACAGAGGTCATTAAAAAAAGAGGAAAGAGCCAGATGAGATGGTGTATGAAGAGGTGAGAAGTGAAGAATTTGGCAGCATGGTGGAGGAGGAAAAGTGGAGCAAGAGTGTACCCCGAAGAGTCTCAAATAAGATGAGAGCTACTCTAATTGACCATGTTATGAATCATGATCTCTACTTGAGAAATGCTGGACGGAGACTTCAGCCAAATGTGAGTGAGCAGATCTAGAGCGACTTCAATCTCAACAAGCGTGCCAGAGTCAACAAGGACACGACATCACCATCTGTGCTCCGCTGTCCTGGAGCCATACAAAATAACAAGACTCCTCATTATATAATGTAAACTTCCTCCTTCCACAGGAAGAGCATGAACAGGCAAAGTTTTCTTGTGGTTTTGGGCAATGTCCAATTGCAACATGCAGTGCCGGTGTGTGAGTCATTTTGTGACAGTCTTTCAAAACTCTTAATTTCTAACTACTTGAAGTCCGAGACAGAATGAATTTAACACCAATTAACTTAATCACAATTAACTTAATCAAGCACTAAAAGAAGCCTGCAGAAATACTAATGCATACATTTAATATTTATTATTTGAGAAATATTTTACTTTAAAGGTAGAAAACATCTTTGAGGTGTGATCTGTAAAGTTTTGAAATTCTTGTGGTTTGCAAAAGACTTCATAAATGAGTTTAAAAGGTGACTACATTATTTGGTAAATAATGGTATAATGGTAAAGATTTAGACTCTGGTAAACTATTTCTGAAGTACTGTGGCATTCATGTGAACTTTCCTCTTAACTTTTAAGCTACGAAATCCATTGGCTACATAGCAGAGAAATCGAAATCTATTCTTGCTGAAACTCAAAACATCTTTTCTATATCAAGTCCAGTTTGAAGAAAGAAGGCACCGCATCAAATTTTGCACTCGTTCCAGATGGGAGACCCCCTGATGGAAAGCTTCAACCTCAAGGATCATTACAGTGCCAGACCAAACTAATCAGCTCAGTGTTGGAGCTAATGAAACCCATCCATTCCCATCAAATGATTGACATGGCAGGCGAACAGCGTTACCATGGGGATGTAGAGATCGAAATTGATGTCTTCATTATTCTATTCTTTTGAGAGAAAGGAAAAACTAAACCACAAAGTGTTTTAATCAAATTTCAAAGCTGCCTTTGGTCCCATAAGAAACAAACTTCTAGTAATAGATATAGGCATAGTACTAGTAGTAATGTAATAGTGGTTTACCTTAAATAGTTATTGTAAATTGCGTTGCATTAGCAGTGCAAAAGGTTCTGTGTTTGATCCCAGGGAACACACATAATGATAAAATGTATACCCTGTAATGCATTGTAAGTTGCTTTGGATAAAATGCGTAAATGCCAAATGTTTAAATGTAACTATGTTAATTTTTTGGTAAGAATTGTATCTTAAGATTATTTAAAAAACATTCTAGAGCTGGGTTTAAAAGCTTTCCCTGTTGGAACGGCTGTGATTGGGTTTCTAACTCACTTTGTAATGAGTGGATAATGTCTGGGTAATGATGAGGAGAGGAAAGGGCGCTAATAAGGAAGAGGGAAATTAGGAGCTGCGCAGGGGCGATTCCACTTTCTAAACTCTTACGGTGGAAATGCATGTTTATCTTCTATTGCTATCTGTGTTAATTATTCAAATGTCTGGTATACCAACAATCATACAGTGAGCATGTCAAAACAAACATTATGCTGTATTAGTACAGTGCGTATTAAAATGAACATTGCTACGTTAACACACCCGGACCGTAACAATTTGCTGACAACATCACCTATTGTTTAAGGAATTGTTAAAACAATTTTGTTGCGTTGGTTTGTGAAAGTTTTTCCTTAAATTATTATCAGTCATGGCAACAAATATTTTGCTTATGCCACTTGCGTGCTTTGCTCCCCGTAACTGCTGCTTATAATTGCTGTAGCAATATTTACATGGGTCTCAGAGTTGAAAAAGCCTCAGCAAACTGCAGTGTCATTTGACATTTCAGTGATATCCAGCCCTTATTAAGATTTATTGAGAAATAGTTTTCAAGTAATCTCACACAAATACTTCCATTTTCCACATCAACAACAGAATAAAAGAGACAATAGACCACCACACGAAAGAAAACAACATACTAAAAATATACTCCAAATCTCCTCACAGATCAACACACAAAATACAAAACCTATTTCCATACTCATACATCAGTAGTTACACGAGTAAGTATGGTTGCACAAAAGTGGTCAAAGTGCTGCAAACTAAGTGCTCTTCTGCCATACAATATAGTTCTCATTTTTTATCTGTTTAAAATATCGCTAGGTTTTATTTTGTGCCACCATACTTACTCCTGTAACTACTCATGTTACAGTCTTTGTTTGGTGGCTTCTAAATTCATCCCTGTTTGGATCCTAAGGAATGAATGCGGCTAGGCTAAATGCTAAAACATTCACAGCGCTCCGTGCATAAAAGAAGTGCACGCATTGATAAAAGATGGGTATGTATTAATTCGTCTAAGTTGAGATAAGAACATAGTAAAATATTGAAAAACGGTGGTGTTTTCCTTTAAAGGATTAGTAAATTTTCTTTTAAAAAATCCAGATAATTTACTCACCACCACCTCATCCAAAATGTTGTTGTCTTTCTTTGTTCAGTCGAGAAGAAGTTATGTTTTTTTGAGGAAAACGTTCCAGGATTTTTCTCATTTTAATGGACACCAACACGTAACAGTTCCAATGCAGTTCAAAACTGCAGCTTCAAAGAACTCCAAACAATCCCAAACGAGGCACAAGGGTCTTATCTAGCGAAACGATTGTCATTTTTAAAAATATGCACTTTTAAACCGTAACTTCTCATCTATCTCCGGTCCTGTGACGTGCCAGCGCGACCTCACGTACTTGCGTAATGCCGTGGAAAGGTCACGTGTTATATACATGAAACGCACATTTGCGGACCATTTTAAACAATAAACTAACACAAAGACATTAATTAGTATCATTCCACATACAACAACATCGGAACGGTCTTCTTTCTCCACACTTGTAAACACTTTGAAACTCTGCTGAAACTGCAATTTTAAACTGCATTAATACTGTTACATGTTGGGGTCCATTAAAGTCCATTAAAATGAGAAAAATCCTGGAATGTTTTTCTTAAAAACATAATTTATTCTCGACTGAACAAAGAAAGACATCAACATTTTGTATGACATGGTGGTGAGTAAATTATCTGGATATTTTTTAAGAAAATGTACTAATCCTTTAAATCCGAAATGTAAGGTCTGAATCACTGTGTTGTGTTCTGTTTCAATTTAACCCCCTCTCTGCCCGAATAATCATATCCTTAATGTATACATTTTCTTACTGTAAAAAATTTCCTTTCCAGAAAATATCCAATTAAGAAACTTTAAAACCTGCCGAAATGTTATATCACTTACTTATTCTTCTGCACAATTACACTTTCTTACAAGAAATGCACTTTATTGCGTGTAAGAAATAGAACAGTGACTATGAACAAACAGAACAAGCATAAAGAAGGTAGCGAGACTTATTCTAACGCCTGTAACATTAAGTTCTGCAGTCTCTAGACAGTCACAGCTAAAACCAATTTTTTTTAAATGAATAGACCTGATATGTAATGTAGTCTGTTTTTAAACTTGGTTCAATTGCTTGATATGGCTCAATTTTACTGCAGCAAAAGCTGTTGTGTGAAAGCATCCTTATAGTATTGTGAAATTAGATTTCGTCCAATCATTAGCTGGCGGGATGAAAAGTCAGTTTTTGCTAACAGGCTGAACGGTTACTTCGGTAACAGAGCTGTGTGTAAAGAGATGGAGGGTCGTGGGGTTGGTGTTCTTTATGAGCAATGCAAATAGCACATTATGCCCAATCAGAATCGCATTATGAAAATCAGCCTAGAGAGATCAGCCCTCACACCTGATGTGTTTGTGACCGCTAGTATTATACGTGGTGTTATCCTGCAAAAAAAATTAACTTATGAATTGGGGTCACATGTGGGTGCCAAAAATGTAGCGTGAAAGATCTGAAGCATGATAGAGGGCAACAGAGGACAAGAACTAACAAGAGAGGTCGTCGCAGATGGTGAGAGCCCTATTCATGATCTGCATGAGCGAACTGAGATTTTACAGCCAAAAGGTGAGAAAGAAAAAGAGACAGAAGGAGAGAAAGAAGTTTTAACCAGACTCACAGTAGAGAAGTTGTGAGCTCCGCAGGGTTCTCCACGGTACTTGCATCCCAGCAGCATGTCGTCCAGCTGGTGACCCAGTCGGTCCATGAAGTCCAAGCTGGTGCCCTCAAAACGTCGTGGTGGCAGGAAAAGACGGAAATCTGACAGCTTGCTGAACCAGGCCTGCTTGTCATCTTGAAGCAGGTCCAACACCAGGGGCCTGGCTGTGCGATTGGCCAGCAGCAGTCCGAGCCAGTGACCCGCAAAGTACAGATCACTCTTGGTGAGGTGATACAAGCGCACGGGGTTATTGTTACAGATGGTGACTGTCGGAAAGGCAAGTTCCCTCGCCCACTCTGTGTGGACTCTCGTGTGCGTGGGGAAGGCTAGCCAGTGAAGTAGGCGATTTGATGACCAAGACAACAGAAGACCCAGAGAAGTACAGAACGCTAACATCCAGAACGCCCGACGGCTGAGAGAACTCGAAGGGGCACAGACGTGCCGTAAACCGTGAAGGCGAGTCTGTGTCAGGAGGGTGACGGTAAGGCGGGACAAACCGCCTTGTGATGTTCTAGGTCGGGTGGGACGACGACGGGCCCTGCGTTGGCCCGGTGAGGGTGAAGCAGGGCGCAGGCAGCGGCCTTCCAGAGCCATGAGGGCCCACAGAGCTGCTAGAGCAGCAGGGGGGACGGCTTCATCTCCCAGCCAGGCCTCCACGGCCGGGGCCCTCATGGGGCTCCAGCAGGACAGAGAGAGGCACAATACTGACCACCTAAATACTGATCTAACTTAAAAAAAAACAAAAAAACAGGAACAACCCACAAGCCCTCAGTAAGCTATTCTAACACCTACACATAATTCCCTCAATGTTAGATCAAAGTATACAATTTTAATGCACTTGGACTTTATAGTCCACTTTAATATTATGTAAAACCTATGCAAGCTTTTGAATGCACATAAATGGACACAGCTCTCTATGCTAACCAAAATGTACGTGTCTTCATACCCACTGGCAACTTTATAGAAGCCCTTAGGCGAAATCCCCAGGCTATTTCCTCTCTCTCTCTCTCTCTCTCTCTCTCTCTCTCTCTCTCTACTGAGCCCCCTCTCAGTCCACCTGATCAAAATGCCCACAGTTTGTCTGGCTAGGAACAGTCTGCAATATCCAAAGCCACTGTTGCAGTTCAGAAGAGCGAGTCCGAATGAATGAGGCAGGAAGGGATCCTAATGAGAGAAAAGATTCAATAGATACAAGACAGATAATTGTAACAGAACATAATGAAAAAGAGATGGATTGTGAAGGAAGCGAGACAGTGGCAGGAAGCCAGCTGAGTCACAAAAAAAGAAAAGGATTGGAGGAAAGCTGACCTGTTGAAATCCTCCTGAGGTGAAATCCTCCTGAGGCAAAGTCCTCCTGAGTCTTTTGGGGGTCCCCGAAAAACTAGCTAAAAGAGACACCACAGCTAGCCGTTTGTACGTATGCACTCCAAAACTCATTCATCTTTTTTTTACTTTGTTCTCCGTTTGATGGTCCAGTGCTGACTTTTAGCCAGAGCATCTTTCACGTGGATATAAGCCTGATGTAAGGGATGTCATACTTCACACACACACATAAATACACATAGCAGTGACTCTTGCCTGCAAGGACGCAGCTGATCTGGAATCGGTTCTGACATAGTCCAAATTCAGCGTCTCACTCGCTCTCTTTTCCCATCCCTCTATTTTCCGGCTACAGCATTTTATCTTCCGTTCTCGTTTGTGCCTCTTCGCTAAAAATATCCGTCCAGATTTCCAAAACAATCAAGTCTAAACATTGTTTTCGCGCCCCGCCTCCTTGTCATGTCAATCAATGCTCTTTCGGTCCTTCCCCTCTCGTCCTTTATCGTCGTCTGGACGTCTTCACTTCTGCGTCTTCACGCGGTAGAGAATGAGCGCGAGCGTCTGAATCAGCTCCGCGTGTGCGCTTTGCTCCGCTTCTCGTGGCTAAATTGCCGCTGCGCTTGTTTTTCTTTTCGCGCGCAGTGGGTGCATCCGCTTGGCACTCCTTTCCTCCTCACGGGTCATTCCATCCATTCACTTCTCCTGCTCTGTCGCTTCTGCTCGCTCTGCACTCCTCCGTGTCCACACAGCAAGCGCCCGGCTCGTGCCAGCTTTCTCTCTCTCGCGCTCGAGCGCGCGCTCTCTCTCCCTCGCACGCTCACTCTTTATGACTTTATTTGCCTCTACAGTTCGTTCTGTGCATGAGGTTAAAGAAAAATAAATAAAATACTAGTTCTGAATGTTTCTTTCGGGTGTTTGCGTTTACTGAACTATATGTGAGTGTAGGTTGTGGAGTGTGGAAATGAAATTTTCAAAGTAGACAATAAGTCCAAATTCAAAAGAGATAAACAAATAAGATTAATGAGAGGACAAAAAGTACTTCTGCGATTTAATGACAAAATTAATACAAAACACATTTGTATTTATTTATTTATTCGTAATTCTTAACTAATTATTTTTAAGTTATAACCTGTAATAAGTCCCCATGTCTTTTTGTCATAATTAAAGTCAACACTTCACATACACTAATTGACGATACAGTTAAATAAAAATATTTCAAGCTTGAAATCCCTGAAATAAAACGACTTTAGGCACATGGGCTCTGTATGAGCCAGCACAGCATGCAAATTGCGTATTGATGGCATTTAACACTATCCAGCGACAAATAAGAGCTTCTTTTAGTAGCTCTTGAAAACTAAAAGCAACATCAAACAGACTTGACTGTCAGAAATGGTAAAGATGTTCAAAAGGGTTCTTTCCCAACCCTGTTAAAGGAGACACACTACACATTTTTCAAGTATTCCTATTCAAACACATCTGAATTCAATCATCAACTTATTAATAGAGATTTCAAGATGGGAAATAATGGGGGTGGATGTGGGAAACATCCAAAATAGTGGTGTGCTTCCAGGAATAGGGTTGGGAAACACTGCCACAGAAGAATCATTATGGTTCCCAAAAGAACCTTTCAGTCAAAGGTTCTTAAAATATTTTTTCTTAGATTTTTATAAAGCTTTTACCACTACAAAACCTTTTTGTGTAACAAAGGTGTGAATATTAATTTTTCTTTATAAAACTTGTATTGTATTTGTTGCTTTGTGTTTTGTTATTACTTTATTTGTCATACACCGGCATATTTATTTTTCATAATACTGCTGCTCGTCTATTAACAAAAAAAGAATAGCTTAACATGAAGTTATACGATGTATTTTTATAAGACATAATAAAATGACAATAAATGTAATGTATAATTTATTGGTTAGACTTGGAGAGCTACTGTAAATTCAAAATTATGACTTGGAGTATCAGAGTATTAGACCTAGGACGTTCTTGTAAAACAATGTGTTGGACCTATTCCTGGCACTCCTTTGATGCAATGCATTGTTAGATGATGAAGATATTAAAATGAATAGTGGATGAAAGGTCAATCTGATAAATCCAGCTAGCAAAGAACAGAGAACTTGGCACAATGGCACCGAACTAAGGCCAAAGGTCTTGAAATCATTCCAACATGAAAACGATTCATGTCCTCTTTACTGTCTCCTCATATCACAAGCACAACAACTTCTGTCTGGAGGCCTTCAACAATTACTTATCAGTTAACATCACATTTTTCCTGCATTCTCATATCCTCTAAAGATTATTCAATATCCCTGGTCAATGCATCTGTTAACTGCTGGGCTCCGTTTCAGAAAATACAATGCAGCACATTTGCATTTGCATTGTGTTGCTTTCGTTTTTAAACTATAATGAGTATGACGAAGAAGTGAAAATAATTTTAGTCTTTTGTGTTAATTTTCACAGGTGGAGAGTTTAATGTCACAGCTTGTGAGTAACTGTTCTTTACTGCTTTTGTGATCTTACTGTGAAACAAGCCCTTCGGCATTTACACTAATGTGTTTAAAGAAACATGCACACAAATCTGCAGTGACCAGATCAGATACGTACGATAAATATACATACTGTAGATATGTCTCAATGGTGGAAGGCGCTACCGAACCCACCAACACGTATTTGCAAATGTAGACAAATGTACAACTCAACAAATTTTCATGTTAATTAATGTTAGATAGAAAACTAGTTAATTTAGCTAATATGCACCCTGCTTGTTGTGATTCCTGTTTGCAGCAGTGACTTTTTAATGCAGTACTATACTAGGACTAGCAATTCCAGTGTTATTTGCAGTCAAAACATGAAATATAATTTCTCAGGGAATGCATTGATTACCAATATATTAAACCCTCTGTTTATATTTTCCTAAATCCCTGATAATAGAGTCCAAACTACAGAAACATATAAGTATATTTGTTTTCTATTTTATATGAGGGCCCTGCATGAGACAACAAACTTTGTAGGAATTCTGTGAATTAAAAGGCACAAGCCAAAAGCAATAGAAGGAACGGCTTTTCAAAGAACGTTTAATGTTTATTTTAATAGAATTTTTGTGGATTTATTAGGAAAAACAACATTATGGACGTGACATTTCTCCATTATGGATGTGACAATTCAGAAATTTGCACTTTCTTTGAAACATAATGAACAGATGCTTTAAAGCTCCCGTTCTGTCTGTAATTTTGAAGATTTGATTGTGTTTATAGTGGGCAACATAACATGTGTTCATGTTTCACGTGTAAAAAACGCGGTATTTTTCACACAATTTACTTATCTGTATAGTGCTGTTTTCACTGTCCTCAAAACAGGCTGATGTCTTCCTTGTTCTATGAAGTCCCTCCTTCAGAAATACGTATCGAGTTCTGATTGTGTAGTTTGTTTAGTGTGCTGTGATTCGATAGCAGCTTAGCTTAGCAGAGCCGTTTGAGCCAAAGCTGGTGACTGACGTATTCATGTGGGCGGAGTTTAGTCAACAAAATGTTTTACTGACGTCATTAAAGCAGGAAATAGAGGGCTGTAGTCCAAACCGGCCGTTCGTGCTTTTAAAGAGGAATTCTATTGAAGAAAATATATCGCCTGACAGTGAACTTTAAGCTTTATCGTTTTACAGGTATTATTAATGCTATTATAGCAACATTACACACTAACTAGGGTTTAAAAAATGGTATCAGGAAGAACGTGACCTTTAAAAACTTTTAACTAAGACTTTGCATAGATAAACCACCAAATATTGACATCTGAGATATCAGTAGGGTTAAAAACTTTACGTAAAAACTTTATTTTTCATGATAGGGTTAACATTGATTTGCCCAGGTTCACGATGCCATATCGTTTGTGGCTGAATGGTTTCATAAAGAACCTCCAAAGAACATTTTTGTTTCACAAAGGTTTTTTGTGCTGGAAAAGGTTTTTCAGATTATTAAAAGGTGAGAAATAAATGGTTGTTTAAAGAAACTTTGACTGAATGGTTCTTAAAAGAACCAAAAATGATTCTTCTATAGCATCGCTGTGAAAAAACTTTCAGGCACCTTTATTTTTAAGAGTCTACACCGCTGTTTTACGACATTGAAGCTCGTGGTATGTCTGTCGCGAAAGGTTGATACCTTCATCACCACAAATCTTTTCTCTATGGAGATTTTAAATAGGATATTTACTTCCAGAACCCTACCGTGCGCTATATATCCCTGCAAATCAAAATGGGTTCAACAGTAAGCAGGAGAACACTTAACTCACTAATGAGAATGTCCAGGCCTTATTCAAAGCACCACATGCTGAATATGAAACCAGACACCAGAGGGGTGTACATGCAATATACAACAAACTAATAAAAACTCAATTCAAACACAGTATTTTTACACCTAACATCATAACAGTTTACAAACAAAAAACTACAGAAAGCAAAACGTAGAGCTCAACACATTCTGTTCACGTTCCGGGTCCTGACACAGATTAAAATACATGTGCCTGCAATAGCGCTGATGAATATAAACTTCTCGGTTGAACAAGGTCAGTCTGCCTTATTGAGAGTGTTCACACATTTATAGTTCTCACAGACTGCACAAACAAACAGGCCTAATGCATATGAAATATTACTGAAATATCACTGAATTATTGATGGGCACACAAGGCTCTTAAATCTCAAAGTTGTGCGTTATTGGAATGCTGTTGAGTCCTGCAGACTAAAGTGCTGAATCACAGAAAAGCAGTAGAGACACCCTATTGATGCAGCAGTGGTATTAACGCAACGCTGAGAGATTAAACACAGTTAACCCTCACTATCACAATATCTATGGTGCCAATACGCTGGTATATAAATAGGTATTTTACCTTCATTTTGGGTAGAAACCATTAATTTTCATCTTTATACCCATTAAAGAGTGTGAGAAAAACACTGTGAGAAAAAATTGTCATGAAATGGTCGAAAGCTGTCACTGGAGTGGTACCCTTTGAAAAAAGTCCTACAATGTACCATTTAGATTTGTATACATTTGGCACCCATACAGTACTGTATGTATCTCTGAGGAACACATTTTAAAGATGCACTGTGAAACTTTTAGGAGAATCTCTTGACAGAAATGCAATAAAATACAGATAACTAGATCATCAGTAATGAACTGTATTATTTTTATTACCCGAGAATGTCACCATTTTGCACCACTATTAGGGCTGTGTACTGGCAAGAATCTCATGTTACAGTACGTATAACACATTGGTTGGGATGCAATATGTTGCGATACATTGTGATACTGTAAAGTGGGATGTGGTATATTGGGAAATTTCCTATTTTAGGAATATAATAGGATATATGTTAGGAAAGCTGACATTTAGAACACACCACCGTGTGCAAACCTTAGCAAAAATATTGTGGCGCACAAATATCAGAGATAAGAAAAATGCCATCTAGTAGTCAAGATGTAAACTCCAAACCAACAACTCTCATGAATCAGGTTTTCTATAAATCTACGAATCTATGATTTTTATTTATAAATAAATAATATTGCATTTTTGGAATTGACAAAGTACTGCCAATAATCACATCAATATTTTCTTATACCCCTAAATGGCATGTTTATACCCTAAACAGACAAGCTACTTTACAGAGTGCGTTGCGTCACTACGTTGTCTCAGACAATGACATGTTGTACTGTGGGGGCTACCGTAGCGTCACTATTAATTTCAAAAGTGAGGGATGAGACATTGGTTGCAATTCGCAATCTCACTGCAAGATGCCTCTAAAATCTACACACAGCTTCTTTAACTATACGAGGGTGTACTTTTTAAAACGGTAATTGACGGCCCCAGTGACAGCTAAGGACCATTTTTTTTACAGTGTAGTGAAATATCATTTTACCAGCCATATTATGTTTTCTTTAAATCTAATAATGTCAGCAATCATTTCTGGAGTTAGATTCAAGGGCAAAGGTACTGTGTAGAGTATATGTGTGTGAATAAGTGTATTCTGAAATAGGAGAAAGAGTCAATTATATTATCAGATCGTCTGGGTTTTTTGCACATTTTTGTGTTATTTGTGTTTGTTCTCTCATGTGATCTAGTAACGAAGCTGCAAAATGCAGCATCACATTTGCATAGATACATACACACCCGTTCTTCGATGTATAGCGTATTTTACACAAAAGCATTTTTTATGAGTAAGGGGATTTCTAAGTGGGCTATTGTCACAAAATTTCCACCAGATGTAGCCATCAAGTCAAATATTGAATTCACACAAAGAAATCAGAACATTTAAGTATACAAGTTAAGTCATAATAAGTAAAGTGAAATGACACAGGGAATAAGTATTGAACACTCTTTATTTAATACTTTGTAGAAAAGCCTTTGTTGGTGATTACAGCTTCTAGACGCCTCTTGTATGAAGAGACCAGTCGTCTGCATTGCTCAGGAGTGATTCTGGCCCATTCTTCCACACAAATGCTCTTTAAGTCTTGAAGGTTCCTTTGGCCGCTTTTATGAACTTAGATCTTCAGTTCTCTCCATAGATTTTCTATGGGATTTAGGTCAGGTGATTGACTGGGCCATTCAAGCAACTTGATTTTCTTTCTTTGAAACCACTTTATTGTTTCTTTGGCCTTGTGTTTGGGATCATTGTCTTGCTGAAGTGTCCATCCTCTTTCATTTTCAGCTTTCTGGTAGATGGCAACAGATGTTTATCCAGAATGTCCCAGTACACTTCTCCATTCATCCTGTCTTCAATAATATGAAATCTGCCAGTATCCCTTGCTGAAAAGCAGCCCCAAACCATGATGCTTCCAGCCCCAAACTTAACTGTTGGTATGGTGTTCTTGTGGTGGTGGGCAGTGCCATTTCTTCTCAAAACATAGTGTGTAGAATGACTGCCAAAAAGTTAAATTTGGCTTTCATCTGACCATACTATAGTCTCCCAATAATCCACAGGCTTCTCCAAATACTCTTTCGCAAACTTTAACCGAGCCTCAACATGCTTTTTGTTCAGCAATAGAGTTTTGCGTGGTTGGTGTGCATGGATGCCATGGTGGTTCAGTGCATTGCTTATAGTTTTGTTTGAAACAACAGTACCTGCTAATGCAAGGTCTTCCTGAAGTTCTGCCCGATTGGTTCTTGGCTCTTGGAAAACTCTCCTGATTATTCTTTGGACTCCTCGGACAGGGTTCTTACGTGGAGCACCTGATCCTGGCCGGTTTATGGTCAAGTGATGCTCTTTCCATTTGGAAAGTGGTCACAGGAACATTCAGCATTCTGGAAATGTGCCTTTAACCATTCCTATCAAAATGCTTTTCAACGATAAGATTACGAAGAACTTGAGAGAGTTCTTTGCTTGTATCCATCATGAAGTCGTTCCTGTGTGCCTCCTGGGTAATGAGAAGCCTTTATAGGCCATCAATTGACCTAAAGCAGCTGATATCAATTAGTACAGATAGGGGGCAGGGTTTCTCTCTCAATACTGACAGATTTCAGGTGATCTCCTGGCTTTCTATGCCATTTTGCACCTTGTTTTCTTCATATGTTCAATACTTATTCCTTGTGTCATTTCATTTTATTTATTATGACTCAACTTGTATACTTAAATGTTCTGATTTCTTTGTATGAATTCAATATTCACTTAGAAATCCCCTTACTGATAAAAATGCTGATGTGTCAAATACTTATTTTCCCTGCTGTATGTTACATAAGTTCATAAAAATCTATGCAATTAGATTTGTAGCCTTAGGCCTTCACTTAGATAAGGAAACACACAGATATTTTGGAAATCCATCCCAGAAAAGCCTAAAATCACTGAAAGTGCCAGAATCTGTACAATAACTGAGAAGCAAAGTGTGAAATAAAATAGGACTACTGTATGAGGCATCATCACCAACAACAAAGCATTCCTTCAATAAACAGGCAGAAATGACGCACACCTTCATACAATTGTGTCATTAGTCACCTGCACTATCATAGTATACAGCATGCATACTGCATAGTGCAGATTTAAACAATCACACAGATTAAAATGTAGAAAAATGATAGTAAACAGTCAATTACGTTACCATAGTCTAGAAAGTGCAATAAAAGACACATGGAAGTCCTTGCAATATAAAAAATGTCACTTTGAAGTATTCTAGCATTAGTATGCCCAGGACATTACTGTCAGATCTGGGGACCTAACTGAAATATAAAAAATAATGCAAGAATAGATGGGTGTAATATAAAGAGTTCATTTGCATTAAAGCACCAATTGGCAAGATTTGAGGAGTTCCTCATTTGCCGTGATAAATTAAGGAAGATCTGTGCAGGGAGAAGAGCTTGTGCAGCCATATCTGCACAGATATTTGCTGCCTAATTTACATACAGTTTGCCCAAGTATACGTGATGACTAAAAAGAATGAAATGGATTTTAATATTTCTTTCAGAAATCTCACAATGTGCCAGACAAATCTATAAACTATTACAGGAAAAATGAAAACAGCGCACAAAATAAGGATAAATAGTGCATATTAAAATAAAGAAGAATATAGATTGTTTGCCATGGTGATCCATCAGACCGTGTTGTGAATGAAGATGATTTAAATAACATAGTAATCAATGACCTCACTCTGATCCATGACTTTTTCAATCATGTGTCTGACATGAGAAAAATGCTTTACCACAGATCACAAACCGACAGTAAAGTAGGAGACTTTGAAATTAATGGTAGTGCATGCCTCATCAGACAGGAAAAGGAAATGAATACTGTATGTGTGTGAGGGCAAGCGAGAGAGAGATAGAAATAGAGAGAGAGAGACTGAAATGTAGCAAACTGTATTCTCAATGTCACACTAAGCCACTGGTAAATGGTATGCATCCTCCAGTACTATGCGCAGTTGCTACTGAGTGGGCGATTTGCAAACGAGAATGGAAAAAGGAAGGAGATATTGAGAGAGATTGAAGGAGGTGTGGCTGTCAATCAAGACCAAATCAGAAAGCCACCACATAGCCACTGTGTTGCGATTTGTGTGGAGAAGTAATCACCTGGACGAGCACACATCTAACTTTAAAAGTAGAGATGTCAGTCTTTATCAGTGTGCATTTATTGAGTCAGCAGACGAACCCTACAGCCCAAATCACTGCATTACAATGTCCACATCCTGAAGTTAGGTAGTACGTCACGTCACAAGCCACATCCGTTACGACTAGCACATCTGCCGTTTCCGCAGCAAAGCTAATGTTAAATAATTTCCACATAGAGCTTGTGTCAGAAAACCGAATCCCATGCCTGATGCAAAATGCAACGACAATCTGTGAGATGCTGCAATTTATAGAATGATTTAGTGTAGATTTATGCATTTGACAAGCTTTCATCACACATGCAGTGCACTGAGATCATGCATTTTATTTGTTTATGTGTTCCTTGGGATTCGAACCCATAATGTTGCACTACCAGTTGAGCAACAGGAACAGCCGGTAAAGAAAAAAAATGAAGTCTGCGCCGATTTATTGGCTCTTGTTCGCAGTGTGGGTGTCCAGCAGGAATCCACAGCATGCAGTCTGTCTTGCAGTAAAGCCACTGAAAATGAACTCATTAAATGTGGGATTAGAACAGGGGAGAGGGCGGATGGGGTGGGAGTTTAGATAACAGAACTATGGCTGACTAATAGAGGGTCAGAATGAATGGGTGAAAGAAAACAGTGCAAAGAGAGTGAAAGATGAAGCGATAAGGGTAATTTAATGAGAGCAGGAAGGAGAATGCAATTTATGCTATGTGTTTCTTATCCAAAGAGCATTAAAGTAAAGGTCCTTTATTTGTCATACTCCATAAAGTGGAGCAGCTGAAATACCTGTCAACCTGTGGTGCAACCTTTCAGTCTAAATGGAAAACCATCAGTACGAAGGAAAATCCATTAGGGCTGAATCTTACGCTGATGTGATAATGTAGGAAATGCACCAAAAAGCACAAATAAGGTCCTAATAGGACCTTGTTTATTAATCTGCGTAATTTTTAATAAAATGGGTTCTGATTTAAAATGTCAAGCTGACATCATTGTGACTGACCTTTTTAATAAATAAAATTAAGGATTTTTCAATTGTATTAAATTTATTTAAATGGTTATAAATTGCTTAAAATCATGTACCTTCATTTTTTATAATAATGGAACTACCAAATGAAATTTGAGTCACTGTGTGAGATTATGAAAAAAGACCGGAGATTTTGTGTATCTGTAGACTCAAAAAAAAAGATTGCCTTCAATACACTTGACCTGAAAAACCCGATCTGGAGTCAATTGCCTTTGAGACTTCATAACGTCTCTACTCACAGTTCTATTATGTTGTACAGCTTAGTGTTATACCTGGTTAAGGTTATCAATTGATTTCTAAGTAGGCATTCAACAAATCAGTTTAGATCAGATCTTATCTAAACTCCCTTTCAGTGCAGCTATTACAGAGACTATCTTCCTGGAGCAAGTGCCTTGGTCAAGGGCATTATGGTGCCAGCTCATGACTTAAGGAATGTGTACACCGAGGGTCCTCAACTACTTTTTTCGGGGGCCAGATTGTAAAATTCCAAGTATAGCCAGTCATATAGCCAGTTTTCCTCTCAATGACTAAATTAGCACTACATGTTTTCTTTTTTATATATTTTAAAGATATATAGGCTAAACTCCCTAGTGGCAGTCGTAATGAAATTGAGGTGTAATCGTAAATCTGTCATGGGAGAGAAGCTCATTCCAGCACAAGAGCCTTCAATATACGAATATATTTATACTTAATTATTTACTTATCAGTAATTAATAACTTTTAAAGTATTTAAGTGTTACTGATTAAGTGAAACAAAATAAAGGACTAATAATTTTCACTTTGCACACACTGTTTTGATTGAAGCACACTGAAATAAATCACTTCCGGTCGACGTGTCACCTGCAGTGTAGTCGCACAAGCTCGAATTGGATCAGATATTTATGCACCCACAGATGGCCTCCTTATGAGTCCCTTTCCATGTTGTTGGCCTTCATCTACAGTGTAAAGGTAAAAGTAACCACTCTGAATTTAAATCAGCCTATGGCAGCTTCTCACTCCAAAGACTGCAGCATCCGGAGGTTGCATTTCTGCATACGTCATTAAATCTAATTTCAGAATATTAACAATTATAAAGTTGACTATTATTCTTAGTAAATCGTAAATATGTTTATTATTTGTGAATATAATGCTCAGTTAACCTAAACTTGATGACGTATGCAGTCTGCATATGCGACCTCCGGACACTGTAGCCTTCCGATTGAGAGACGGCCAAAGATGACTGGCAGGCTGGATAAAGATGATTGGAGGGCCCCACTTGGCCTGACTAGCCCTGGTGTACACCAAAGTTTAAACGTGGCTGAAAACGGCAGGTGGACGCTGACTGTAGGCGCTTTCCAGCTTTTTATCAACTGAGCGCTATGGTTGCTATGATGCTTTGTCATTGAACGATGCGCCGGTTGGTTGTTGTGATATCTGTCCAACCCTCCTCCACTGTGTTTGGATGGCCGAGTGAGAAGTGACAAGCTGTGGCCAGTAGCATAAACATAGCCGTGACGTTAAGACTGCATCTTAAGAATGATTCTGACTAACTAGCAATTAGTTTGGGCTAATCAGTCTTATTATTTGGATTTAAATTAGACCGATCTACCTTTCTATGTAACATACTTAAAACAGTTATGATCAGTCTTGAAGAAAAAAATTCATGACTAACTTTTAAGACTAGTCTTAAAGTTTTATGCAATCGGCCACTGAGCGTTGAACATTTTTTAATTCTTTGCGCTCAGTGCTAAGTGCGTTAAACACTGAAAAAAAATGATTCTTTGAATTTAATCAATTTTTTTAAGGTAAGTGGTTGCAATCAATTTATTTAAGCTACATTTAAACAAAGGTTTTATATTTCATTTTACTTTACTAATCTTTTTTGTTTAAATGTAGCTTAAATAAATTGATTGCAACCACTTACCTTAAAAAAATTGATTAAATTCAATGAATCATTTTTTTCAGTGAACTTCAGAGTGCTGGCGTTCAGCGCAGAAAAAAAACACCAGCTGCTGGCTTTTTTGAAAAGTGCGCCGCTCCATAGGAAACAAATTTAAAAAACATACGCTGGCGTAAACGACTTGGTGTGCACATCCCCTTAGGGATTGATATGAAGAACTCAAATGTAAAACACCAAAGCATGATTTCTTGTTAAATAGCATTTTTAACAGACTTAATGTATTCCGCCGTGGGTGGGATAAAGCAGATTGTGTGCACTCTTAAAATGGCTGGGTTATTTTTGACCCATAATGGGTAAATATTGGACAGAACACATGCTGGGTTACAAATGAACCCGTGCTGTGTAAAAATGACCCAATGTTGGGTTGATGTTATCCAACCATGGGGTAGAATAACCCAGCAGGTGGGTTTAAAACAACCCAGCATTGGGTCAATTTTAACCCAGCATGTGTTCTGTCTATTTACCCATTATGGGTCAAAAAGAACCCATTTTAAGAGTGTGTGAACATATTTGATGAAAGTATAGTACGTGTCGAAAGCATTTGGTTACGATCATTATTTCATTTTTGATTATGGTGGTGTTTAACAGCTTTTGCATCCAGTGTTGGGAATTAACTTCTTCTTCTTCTTCCTTTATTTCTTTACGCCATTCCAGCATCTACGGCTATTTTCATGGCGAGAACCAGTTAAACCATACACAAGTTGTATTCATACAAGTTGATCCATACACAGGTTGGGAGAGGGACAATTTGGCATCTCTAACTTGCATGTTTTTGGCCTGTGGGAAGAAACTGGAGTACCTGGTGTAAACCCATGCTGACACAGGAAGGAGAGTTAACTACAAGTGATGACGCTATCCTAACTTAACTAAATTTTTCTGTAGCTTGACATCAGTTACTTTTAAGACAGTGTAGCTTTAACAGTAGTTAAATACCTTATCCAGCAAGTATGTAGCGCGACCAGGCGCTACCTTTGCCTGCAATGCCATGGCTAGAAGGGACACAGCAAACGCTAAAATCACATGAAATTGAGCAGTGCAGCAGCGTCTTTTTCTCTTCTTATTAGATCACAAACTAAAATTGTTCGCTACTGCCATTTACTGTTCTGTCACGCATCTTTGCGAAGATCATCTGATTATTACATAAAGAACGTGCTGGAGTAAAGTCCACACGCCCATCCTATTATTATGTCTGTGATGGAGCATGATGGCAGAATCTGAAGATGTAGAGATTATGCATTGGCTTATTTGTCCAAGTTCATTAAAGTTGACACGTTCATATGTAATCTGTGCAAACAAAAGATTTGTTTGTCTGCGTCAAAAACTTCAAGCACATACAAGTGAGTAATAACAATTTTAAATGTACTATCCTGGTTTATATCAAATGTGTATTTCTATTTAATTGCAGTGATTAATACACTGATGAATCTAGTGACTGTATTTCCCACTGATCACTTAAACTATGGTGGTGTGCCATAATCCAATCTGTCCTGCCACAGTTTTGTAATACAGTGGTTCTCAAACTTTTTCAGCGTGCGGCCCCCCTTGTGTATGGTGCATTCCTTCGCGGCCCTCCTAAAGAAAATTTATGACAATTTTGTTCTAAAACATGACATTTTAATTAGACAAAACATATTAAAGTATACAAAGTAGTGCTGTTGGTTAGTAGCCTTATTTTTTTAGGTTTAATTACACAGAATTTATGAAAAAATTATGTATTTTATAAAATGTCATAAAACTGGGGCCCCCCTGGCCCCTGCCCCCAGTTTGAGAACCACTGTTGTAATAAGCCCATAAGGAAACTAACATTGTGTTTGCGTCATTACATTGACAAAAATTCAGATATGGAAGATCAAACCACAAAGGCAATGATTTAATTATAAACCTTAGTTTGTTGATCACAATTATTAATAACCATTCATAAATATTATTATAAAAGCTGTAATAAAAGTTTCATTTTTTTTGCTATTTTTTTCCATTTTTTATGTCTATTCATTGGCAATTTTGCAGACTGTGAGACTGCAGACTCAAGAAAGTAAAAGTACACAATTTTTATGTAATCAGATATTAAATCAATTTTAATATGCAATATAAAAGGAATACACAGTATGATTCTATGCTTTAAAATGTATGTAGTGACAATGTTTTAGTAAAGTATTTTTTCCCAAGACAAACACTCTGATAAAGCACAGATGCTTGGAAAATTTACTCAAAGTACTCAAGTAGTGTCCGCCTCTGATTTTTATACATTAAACTTGTAGTGTAGCTAACTACTTTTTCAGATGGCTGGCTTGGCTGTTGTTTAATTACTTATACATGTAAGTAGCTTGTAGCTTATCTAACTATAGTTTCAGGGTAGTTTCCCAACACTGTTTGCTTCTGCTACTTCCTTATCTTTAACCATCATCTGTTGTTGGTAGATCTTTTACATGCACATTCTACAGTATTTCTTTAAGAACGTTGCAGTGTTTTGTTAATAGTTTATGTGGGAATAGTCACATCCATAATAACAGCTTAACAAGCTAATTAGGATGATATTGTATTATGTAAAATAACCTCTCTGGCATTCAAATTCTAATAAAATCTGACTTGAACTAAACATATATTGGTTGTTTTATTAATGCTGCTTACAGCATAAAGGCTGTTTCTCAGACACTTGAAAAAAAGATGACCAAAACAAGAACAAAATGTTAATGAAAAGTATAAAAGAAATAACACAGCTGTTTGTAATGCAACAAACAGCAGTCAATTGCTGTAAAACCCATTTAAAACGACACACTTGTTTTTTCACCAGGCAGGTGGTGAGCTGTGTTTGATTTAAAAACAGCCGTAGATCTGTTTGCAACCTGCCCTGCTCGCAACTTTCAAGAACACAATGAACGGATCTCACAGTGCAGCTTTCCTATTGTGATGTACTCTGATTCTTGACTTGAATCAACAAGCGTAGCATGCAAGCAATTATTTTGAGTTCAAATAATCGAAAATGAAAACTGTTTTTGTTTTTCAGTCCCATTCGCCCTTTTCGCAGCATGTTCTAAGACATGCCTTATTAACATCATTGCATTGTTTAACCATTTTATATTTAAAGCATTGTTTGCTTTAAAATACACGTGTAGTACAAGAACGGGTATCAGTCCTTCAAGCAACATAAAGTGTTTGACAAAAAGTTATATATAATATAAGAGTTATAATAGTTTCTCTTTTAGTGTGAGAAAAACACTCATAAATGCAACTTTTCTGTCAATGCTGGATTTTGGGGTTATTTTATTTATGCATGCAAATCAGTCTTGTATGAGATTGTTGGTTGGCTATCCTTGCAAAATCGCAGGCTGGAGCATTGGCATATTTTTCTCTTTAAGGCCATACTTCACAAACGGCCTACTTATTTATGTTCTCTTTTGACTCTTAAAGTAACTTCCAGGGAAGGTAATCTTCAATCACACGGGCAAATCTTGTATGACATTCAACGAACAAGACATTCACATTTTTGGTGAAAGTGCTTTCAAAGTTTTTGCACTCTTATCTTGGTATATTTTTCAGAACCAGATAAAATGGGACTATGTTTAAAATTAGGATAAAGTACTAAATGCGCACGTGCTGTTACTGAACACTTGTTAAGATGATGTTAAACTGTAAATAGCTTTTTCTTCTTTGATGTTAAATGTTGTTGTTTTGTTTTCATTGTATCATGTATTTTGTTTTCATTTTCAGGACTCCCTTGAAAAAGAGATTTTGAATCTCAAAGGGATTATTTTCCTGGCAAAATAAAAGTAACAGCACCTTAAAGGTGCTGTAGTATATGCTTGCTGTACTGTATTACAGTCATGGCCAAAAGTGTTGGCATTCATGGTAAATTATGCAAAGAAATCTTTAAACAAATAATTTACAAAATCAAGATGCTTTCCAATAGGTTTTATCGTAGTTTTTGTCCAACTCCATTGACTTGGTATAACTCCGCCACCGGGAACGTTTTTTTGTATTCTTGCAATTGGCAAAGGCGGATTATCGGCACCAACTGGGCTGGATTATCTATTATTCAAGCTCTCAACGGAAGAATATATGGGTGTGAGGCGTTTGGAAAAATAGGTCCACAAGTTAATAACGAATGCTAAAACAGCTTCTGGAAAGCATCTTTTGCAGCGATTTTTGTGTGAGCATATCAGTGAACACCCCTGACACAGAGTGAGTTTCACGTCTTTGTAAACAAAGTTTAATACATTTTAGGAAGGATTGTTCCAGTATGCAGCCATTGTAGAGGTGGTGGGGTGATACACAGAAACCGAAAATTCTCGGGCCAACATCATATGTCGAAATTTCAGTCAAAACCACTCCATCCCATCACAAACAATCCGAAAACAGGACTTCAAGTGCAAAACACCGAACTTGTCCTTTAATGAAAAAAATCACCAAAAATATGAAGTTTCATTAAAGTAAAACAATTTAAAGTGGTGGTGAAATTACATTATGAATTTCTCTAATACACACTGGACACAATTATTGGCACCCCTTTATTTAATCCTCTTTGCCACATCCATTTGCAAGGATAACAGCTCAGAGTCTTCTCTTGTAATGTCTGATGAGGTTGAAGAATTCATGCCAGGTGATCTTAGATTATTCCTCCATACAGAATTTCTCCAGACCCTTCATATGTTGCTGCTCTCTCCTCCTCAGTCATTTTCTGTATGGCTCAGGTCAGGGAACTGGGAAGGCTTTGGCAGAACCTTCATTTTCTGCTCAGTGACCCATTTTTTGTTGATTTTGATGTTTGCTTTGAATCAATGTCTTGAAGAAAGATTGAATCACGACCCATTATAAGATTTCTAGCAAAGCAAGTCAGGTTTTGACTTTTCTTTTTTTTGGTATTTGATATAATCCATGATGCAATGCATCCTAATAAGATGTCCAGGGGTGCATTTCCCGAACAACGACGCAACTTGCTGCTGAACCACCATAGTATGCAAAGTTGGAGAAACCAACTATCTTGTTACGACTGTTTCCCGAAAGCATAGTAACTTTGACGCACATTCGTCGTTTGAACCATGTTGGTTTAACAACATAGTTGATGATGTCACGTGGGAGGTAAAGTACTAATTAATCTGTGCAAATGGATTTAAAGCAACACTATGTAGTTTTTTTACCTTTAAATAATGTCTCTAAAATTATTTCAGTGATAGAACAACTTTTAACTGGACAAATTGTACTGTTGCTGCAACCTGAGCAGCCTCCTAGCTGCTACAAGCACACTCTGAAAGTGGCGGTGGAGGGTAGAGCACACAGCCCCCCACTCCCCCAGCCTGCAGAAGAGTGTCTGATACCAGGCACTGATGCGCTTTTCAACCACATGGGGGAGCTGTAAGTCATTTTTACATGGAAACTACATAGTGTTGCTTTAAAGTCAGATTATTGCTGTAAATAACATAAATTGCATCGGAAGACTGATTTTGTTACCGTGATTTAGTTATCTGTTGTTTATTTTAAAGATATTTAATTCACGCGCTAGTGCCCTCTTACGTCACTCCTCCCAGGGATTCCCCAGGGTCTTAAAGCTCGTAGGACTGCGCACATGTTTTCAAATACAGCGCTTTAATTCTGTTTACAAAACCTAAAAATGTAAAATAAAATTGTAATACATTTAGAATGATGGATATACATTGTACTACATGTTTTTTGCTTATTTTGATCAAAAGCATGATCAACGTAAGTTAACATATGATAATAACAAGGAACTTTGCTTCTAACAGCTGTCGTTCAAACCACACAAGTTTGTGATGCAACTTGCGAATGTTCGTTTGAACTATGGTTTCAGGAAACACCAAATTGTTGAACTTTGTCAGTAATGACGAAACTTACGACAGTAGTTGGAAACGCACCCCAGGACCTCTGGTACAAAATGAAGATCCAGCTGTATTTGACTGTAGACATGAAGCATTTTTTAATCCCTATGTGCCCCAAAGTTTGGAGGAGTTTGTTTTTGCATGATTTCTTAAACTGTGTTCCCAAACAACTTGTGATTATGGAGGTGCTGTTTTCCTTTCCGACCCCATGATTCAACTGATTTCTGAAGTTCTCCATCTGTAATCCTTGAAGAGTCTTTGTCCACTCCAATTATTCTCCTTGCTGAACATTAACATGATATAGACAAACATCCTCTTTTGCAGATTTGCAACATCTCTGGTAGCCCCAGAATGTGTCTGTAAAGTTTCAGCTCAAAATACACCACAGATCTTTCATTATATGATGTTGAACATGGCCATTTGTGGCTGCAATAAAAACGTGCCATTTTTTGTGTTTCTTTAAATGCAAAGAAAGCTTCTGTTCCCCTCCCGTATGCAAATTAGGAGGTAGATTGCTTACACGTGTGCTTTACTACATCAAAACATGCGTCTTCTGCAGAAGGTTGAACTACGCTAATAAGGCGGAGTCTGTGAGCGGTCATGGGTGGGACGTAATCAATATGACATCACATTGATACGGGATCCCAACAGCCTGTTTTGTGTGACTGTTGTGGTTTAAAGGAGATTACACAAAGAAGAATAAATGGATTTATATAATAACATGATGTTTGGCGACTCATTTTCTGCCAGAAACACATTTACAAGTGTATTTTTTATAGGTTAGAGGGGTTTTAATATCACTGTTAATATACTTCGGAGATATTTTACTTATTAAAAATTCTTGGAGTGCCATTAATTGTGTCCAGTGTGTATTAGAGAAAACATTTATTTCATAATGTAATTTCACCCTCACCTTCAATGTTTTACTTCAATGAAACATCATATTTTTGTGGGTTTCTTATTAAAGCTTAAAAGAAGAAACACTGTAAATTATTTTTTATAGCTTTCTTTGCTCATATTTACCAAGGGTGCCAACAACTTAGGCCATAGGCCTATATGCAGCGAGTGATTTTACGATGAGTCAGTTTAAAATAAAAAGTACTGGTCAATTTGCTAACGTGCAGATTCAGTTTCCCAAATAGTTAACAGAATGTCAAAGGGACCATCAAAAATAAGTAATAAATGACTGATAAGCAGAAAATTTAGAGTGAAATATATTCAGCTTTTTGCAACCGCTGAGGTAAAGAGACACAAAATCACAGACATTTCCAAAATACAGTTTTCTCCAGATAAAGCATAAAAAGTCATAGACAATAAACAAAACAGAGTATTAGTGTAAATGCAGCATTACTGTGCTGCTAGCAGTTCCAGGTCATCTCATCTGCAAGCAAGTAATCTCAGTCGTTCCCAGGGCTCTTTAAAGCTCAGACCGCATGTGTGCTCCTAGACCAACTCGACCAGGGAGCAAAAAGGCACAGGACAAATTATTAGCAATGATTTACTGGAGCCTCTTCACCTCTCTTATCAGGTCTCTGAGACACAAAGGGAAAATGGTACTTATAAACTAACTACAAGTGAATGCAATTCTCAAACTACCTCTTACCAAGTTCAGACCCTGATAAAACTTTGATATCTTAGTTTTTAAGCACCTGTATGTGAATCTATCCATTATACAGTATATTCGTAGGACAGACTGCCCACAGAGGCACATTATTAAGAAATACGCATGTCGGATAGAAAAGGAAGACTTTAAGCAAAGTTGAAAATAATTTTCTTGGAGCAGGTTTTTCTCACCACCGAGGGAAAAGGGGTAAATGAAAAACAACTGGAGTGGAGTGTTGAACGGACTGAAAGCAAACTGCTTTGATCAATGATGGGAATCGACTTTGCGGCATGAATAGCTTGATGATTTGATCTCTTTTGGAAAAAAGCAAAAAACAACACAATCTCATGGCAATTCCTACGTATTTTACGTATGAATATGAATTACGTATATTCATTCAATTTGCATACAAATTTTATACGATTTGCCACCGCGACAATGGGTTTATTGTTAGGGATGTGGTATTATTAACGGATTCTTCTAAAAATCAGATGCTCCATGAATAACTTTATAAAGGTTGAGTTCATACAGATGATAGTCAATTCATAAAATGCCTATGAAATCAAGTGAAGGTTGTATTACGATTGTATGAAAGCAAGAGAAGATCCACAACCACTCAGTTTTTGAGTGTTTTCTACTCTTCTTGTCTGGAGTGAGTTTTAGTATTGCAGTGAAATGTTGTGAGCTGACTGTGATCGGAAGGTTATTCTATTCCATTGGAAGGTCAGAAAAGAAAAGTTCCTCCATCTGTCTGTGTACACACACACACACACGCGCACGCATGCACGCACACAGACACACACACACACACGCATACATGAAAACATACTAGATGGTCTGCTCACCATGCAGCCATCCAACATCTCTGACCTTTTCAAATCACCAAGCAAGTGGCACATTTCACATTCAGCTGCTTCTTGTTTTCAGATGAGCAATAAAATCATTAAAAAATTTCAGCACAGTGGGATGTTCCTTTTTTCTATTTCTGTCATTCCTTTCCCTTCCTCCCTCCCTCTCTCTCTCTTTCTTTCTCTTTAAGTCTCTGAATGGACTGGAAGCATAATGTTTCATGCCAGCTTTCTCATTACAGTCTTAGAAAACATCTGCGTCCAATGACATAACACATAACAGAATGAAGAATCCCAGCCTGTCCTCAATGATGAAAACATAGTCAACTCCGTGTGACTTTATATAACATGCAATTATATTAAATGTGTAAGAGAGGATTTGTATAAATTTAGTGTTACTGTCTCTCTGAACTTTTCTTTGGTCAGTTTTGGTGACCAAGGCTCAGGGGCGCCACTAAAGGGGGAAAAGTTAGGACGATTCTCCCATGCACTTTTGGGGCCCACAAAGATATTTTTAATGGGAACAGTAATAGTGGTAATGCAATTGATATTATAAATGTATTTAACAAAGAATCACCAAAGATATGGCTTGTATCTGCATTTTTAGCAAAATACCCCCCCCCCCACTGCATGGTTTTGTCCAGTCTTACATACACTGAAAAAAATGATTCATTGAATTCAATCAATCCTTCAAGGTAAGTGGTTGCAATCAATTCATTCAAGCTACATTCAAACAAAAGTTTTATATTTTATTTTACGTTACTAATCTTTTTTTGTTTAAATGTAGCTTAAATAAGTTGATTGCAACTACTTACCTTAAAAAATTTATTAAATTCAATGATTCATTTTTTTCAGTGTAGCCTCAAGACTAGAGGCACGTCCATTTGATTTCTGTACTGTATTTTTCTATTATATTTACATTTGCACAATAAATCATCAATAAACACTGATTATAGTGGTTAAAAACAATAGCAAACATTATAGGTATGCATTATTAAATTGCAGCAGACAAAGAATTTAGATAACTAGTTTTTGGTGCAAAACGGGAGGGGGCCCAACCTCACATTCTAACCTCATAACCTCATAGTGCCCAGAAATGTGGCGGCCCTGCCAAGGCTCCCTACTAAGACATGGTGCTGCTCTGAATGTGTGCATGTTTACGAAGAGTGACTCTGACATGACCTGAATTACCAACTGGGCTATTTATTCCCTTTTCCAACACATACACTCAGCTGTGACTAATCATTGCAGAGCAAGGCACAGTAAACGCCAACACAAAACTACACCCTCATGTGGGGCAGGCATTAAAAGGGTCACCACAAAATCTAGAGTTTATACAAAACACAGCATAAAATGCAGAATCTGCACTTTAGCCACCAACTAGCAAGGACGTTTTCAACAATTCACATTTTTCCGAATTAACACTGGTTCAGCAAAACTCTTCAAAAACATCCTGAGCGCGTTGCCTTGGAGCTATACTGTAAATTGACTTCAAACCAGACACGCATAGCTCTGCTGTAAACAGCAAATGCAACATAGCGCTTTCTTTAAACTTGAGCCATAATAAAAGTTATGGTCCGTAAAGGTCTGATCTGATTGAAACTCCTTTCACCTCATTAGGGCCTTAAGCCAACCCAAGAACAAGCATAACATAAAAGGTGCGTTTCATACTGACTATGAGAAAACATTTGGCCACCTGCCACAATCCTTAGGGCCGATTCCCACCGGCTGCGTGGCGTGTGCGTCTCAGCTGCGTGGCGTCTCCGTTTTTATTTAGGCTCCCATGTTAGCAGGTTTGATAGTTCACACCGCCTGCATGACACGCACGTCTCAGGCGCTGCTCGAGCCGCACCGAAAACGCGTGCATGCTAGAAATAGGACCGACGCCTATTTTTCACGCCACACGCAAGCGTCTTGGAAGCATTTCCAGGCAAAATATGTGTCACCCATAGCAAATGCAGCGTGTTAGCGCTGCGTCAGGCATGCTTCTGGTATGTACAGACACAGAAAATGCGACGCAGCCGGCACGCAACTGACATGCAACAGATACGCCATGCAGTCGGTGTGAATCGGCCCTTAAATCTGTATACAAACTGTTTAATAATCACCACCAGCACTTCAGTATAGCTTATAGAAATGTTAAACTGGAACTTTTCGATGGAAGTACTTTTCTGAAATACATTTAAATAAAATTTTTATCCCCCATCTGTGATTTGATTGTGCTGTAATGAGTCTGTTTATTACAGAGGTGAGAGTGTCTGCTTTATCTGGCAATTGCACCTGTTCTGGGTGAGTGCCTTGAGTAATTTATTTTAAATATAATCTCTATATTTAATTTTTGGTTTATTATTTTATTTATTTTAATTTACAAATTATTATACAAAGAAAATAAGCTTCACATGATAATAATTGAACGGGCTGCTAAATATGAAATCTACTGAACCTATAGATATGTTTTTGTTTTTTTTTTACAAAAGAAGGATAATATTTTACCTGACACATACAGATTAAGTTGTGATTTTATTATTTTTATTTTTTTTGCCAGATGGTCCCACTAGTTTAGAGTTGACGTAAATGTTCATGTTGTGACATTTATCATGAACCACTCAATATGATTTTCTCCCATTTGTAAAAAAAAACCTTGATTGTTCTTCTCAAGACAGAATATTATATGGCTTTTATCATACAAACTAGAAAGCAAAGAGGACATGAATCAGTTTTGAGTTTAATAACTTTTTGTACTTTGCATATCTAAGCCATTAAATCTCATTACAGCAACATATAGTACCACAGCTGTTGAATATTAAGCACCTGTTCAAATTATAAATGCTTATTCTAGGTAATTTAACCTACTATTAATATGAATGGCAAATCACCTTGTACATTTTACTGTTCTTTAGTCATTGGCACCGTTCTTTATTTCTCCTTGTGCAGTGTTTTTGACATTAGTCCACTGCTGCATGTTCACAGGTCTACTATTAGTCATTTTAAGGATTGGTAATTAAGATTCTAGTTGCACAGCACTGTAGTAAGAAAATGTATTGCTTCTAACCACATTCACGTTTTCTGGACAGCAACCACTTGGCACCTGTTGAAAATTCTTCTATAGCTTGAAGATATTAAATGTTTAAGTGCATAAAATAGCAGCATGCGATAATGAACCAGCTAACAAAACTATAGAAGCTATAGAATTATAAACTATTAAGCTATTACATCTGTAGCTTTCGATTATATCCCAGCAAGCAATTCTGCATTTAAAGCAACACTATGTAGTTTCCATGTAAAAATGACTTACAGCTCCCCCATGTGGTTGAAAAGCGCAACAGTGCCTGGTATCAGACACTCTTCTGCAGGCAGGGGGAGGGGCGGGCTGTGTGCTCTACCCTCCACCGCCACTTTCAGAGTGTGCTTGTAGCAGCTAGGAGGCTGCTCAGGTTGCAGCAACAGTACAATTTGTCCAGTTAAAAGTTGTTCTATCACTGAAATAATTTTAGAGACATTATTTAAAGGTAAAAAACTACATAGTGTTGCTTTAATAGACGTTTAATAGCCGTCTAAACACAGCCCAGACGTGTAGGGTAAAACATGTTTCCATCCACTTATTTTTTGCGCATTTTGGAAAGAAAGAAATGAAGAATGCATTCTTCTATAAATTCTATAAAAAATGTATACGCTTAATTACTGTAAGTGGGATAAATTTCTGTTGGATAAATAACGTTGGATGGCATAACCGGACTGACCATCTTTCAGAACTCATTACACTGCATCTAAAATGCTGTTTTGGAAGTTCTTAAAGTCACAAGGAAATTAAAATGAAAAACTGTAATTTGTGTTGTAATATTGTGGTATTTTTTTTACAAACGATCTCTCTTTACTTCTTGTCATATGCAGAGGTGTATACTGAGTATTTTTACTTTCTACATAAAACTAAATTTTCAAGTATTCGTATTTTATTAGTGTTTTTCTTTGGAAAACATACATTCCAAAGCATATTATCATAATTTTTTCTCCACTACATTTCATAATTTCAAGTTTTTGGTTTATATTTAATATTTAAGTACATTAAACATCTAATACATTTTTTACTTAAGTAAAAAGTTATTTCGTACTTTTACTCAAGAAAATAAAAGTACACCATTTTTTGTAATTAGGTATTAAATCAAATTTGCAATATAAAAGTATGATTCTATGCTTAGGAATGAGTAAACATTTTTTTGTAAAGTAAAGTAAATTTTTCCCAAGACAAACACTCTGATAAAGCACAGATGCTTGGACAATGTAACTAAAATACTTATACACCTTTGGTCATATGGTATGGCAGGTGGGCGTGGTCCGGGAAAAGATTGCAGTGATTAGCATAGCAACACAACCCAATCGGTTCTCAATGGATGAATTTCATTTCAGAAGCCGTTTCACTCGGATCTACATCAACACAGAGAAAAAAAGACAATCGCAACTTCCGTTTTATGATGACTTTAAATGAATAGGTAAAGTCTGTCATTTCAATGGTTCGATATTATTACTTTACAGGACTGTCTTACTTGACTGACAACTCAAAACAGCAGGAATCCATATCCGAAAGCAGATGACAGATGTATAGTGTTTCGTCCGCATGCTCTGCTTTTCTTACTGATATTTAGCACCAGTTTATCAGGAAGTGAAGATTTTGCTCTCTTCTGCTCAGGGGATGTTTAATGTTCAACTTTAAATGGAAACATAGCTAGTTAAAATTTTTATTAGATGTCTAACCATAGCCAAAATAAACAAATAAATAAATGAAATAAAATAAATTATTTTCAAAAACAAAAAAAATCTTAGTATTTTTGTCTTGTTTTCAGTAAACATATCCAAAAATTCCTAAATTAAGATACTTTTTCTTGATGGGCAAAACGACCAAAGAAGTGTAGTTTTTAGACCAAAAATATCAAATTTAAGTGATTCTGTGCATAAAACAAGCAAAATAATCTGACAATGGGGTAAGCAAAAAAATCTTGAACATTTTTCTTAAACACTAAAATTAAGAAAAATTCAACTTTTAAATATGTCTGAGTCTGACTTTGCTTACATTAATTAAATGCATCTCCAAATTCAAGTTAATTTTAACTAAGTGGGTTATTCATAGCCAGACTATATAGACTAGGTCTATAGTTAACCTAGATGGTGAAATGATGGCTAATTGGCTATTTATGTAACCCATGACAGTTTAAGTCATTCACACTTGTTCTCTGAATTTGACAGTAATAAAATAAAGGCTCCAGAAATAAACTAAACCGATGAATCTCAGTGTTGTTCAACAGCATGTGAGTTGTAAGTCAGCTCCTATCAGATGGTGGTAATGGCTCAGAATGATTGATAGACAGTCTTATAAAATACTCCTGTACCATTTCCTTCTTTTCTTTTAAACTAGCCCTGTAATGACAAGAATGACAATAAATCTAATCTAAACGGAGTTATAAATGGCTTGGCTTTTCCCTTGAAAGACTGAAGCACCAAGTGTTAAAAGAGGTTTTAACTTTCTTTCTTGCTTTCTTTCTTTGCCATTAGACTTTGGTTCTTTAATGTATGTGGCTATATGGTAATTGCTCAGTGGTACTTGTATATAATATTGTATTTTTTGCTTGTCACTGCTGGTGGTCAAGGGTCATGAATGTGGTATTGAGGAAACATGAAAAGGCGAGTATAAAAGTTTGTCCTAATTGGTACCTTGCAACGTTCCAATTACCATTATACAGAACAACTCAACAATTTACTTTATTCTTTTTTTTACTTTTCTGTATCATGAAAAATGTACATATAACTTTTATTAGGCACTATGTGACATGCATTCTAATGCCGACATTGTGCAAGTGTACATAGTTAAAAATAATGATAATAAAACAGGAGGCATGCAGAGGTACAGGGAACACAACAGGAAAAAGTTAGGATATTACTAATGATGTCATTAGACCTTCAGCAGGGAACCGATCAATCAGGGGGGGTTATTAGTGTGAACCAAAGTAAGGCACGCACACCATTAGTCAACCGCCACTGTTTTCAACTGCTTCCTAACCGGACACAGGAAAGATGTATTCCTGTCGCTTCGGTACCATCCGAGTGTAAATGTGACTGTATGTGTGTATGTGTGTGTGTGTTTGTGTGTGTATAGTAACAGGGCATGCCAGATGGCTAATATGCCAAATCAGCAGGAAAGTCACAGTGTAATCTTGTCTGTCAACAAGCAAATGCAAGTCAGGAAACTCTTAATGATCAGACTTAATGTATCTATGTTATATCAATGGCACTTTATTAGTAACTCAAACCTCATTAAATTGACCCAGTTGAATGCTGCAAGAAAAACTTTTTTGCACATTCATTCGACTGGTTAAATCAGTCCTAAAAACCTTATAAATCCCCTTGCTTTAAAATGTGTCTTGTGTCTTTTATTTGTTATTGTTGGTTTGTGTGCTAATGATTGCAGTTTACCACAATCAGTTGCCTTGGTGCTAAAATTCATTCTGTTAGCCAAGCTTTCCTAAATCAAGACACCATTTCCAAAAGAAAGATTCTTAGGGGTTGTGTACACCAAGGCGTTTATATAGCTGGAGTATGATTTTAATTGTTTCCAACTGAAGCGCAGTGTTTTTAAAAAATGTCAGCAGCTTTTTTCATTCAGCGTTGAACGCCTAGGGGGCGTGCACACCAACACTTCTACGCCCTCGGCCGGCGCATGTTTTCAATTGTTTTCAATGGAAGCTCAGCGTTTTTCAAATAAGCCAGCAGCTAGCGGTTTTCTTCCGCGCCGAAAACCGGCGCCCGGCGGTTTTTCCGCGCTCAGCGCTGAGTGCCGAGAGTTGAGAAATGTTCAACTTTAGAAGAAAAGCTCCGCTCGTCAATGTCAGTTCTCACGCGGCCGTCCAATCACAGTGGAGGTGGGGGGGGGACAAGTATCACAGCAACCAACCGTCTCACAGCTGACGTATCAGAGCTACCAAAGCGCTTAGCTGAAGAAAGCTGGCACTCAGCTGAAAAACAGCTGACATTCGGCGTCCTCCAAGCGTTTTCAGCCGCGTTTAAAAGTTTTGGTGTGTCCAGCCCCCTAGAGTTAAAAAAATTCAACTTTGAGTAAAACGCTCAGCTCATAAAGGTCACTTTTACTCAGCCATCCAATCACAGTAGAGTATGGGCGGGGCAAATATCACAATGACCAACCGGTGCCTTAATAGTATAAGCACTAGTTGCACATGATGCTATGGTTTGTTGTGGAACCAAAAATATAGTAAGACGGTTTAAGGTTAAAAATGGCATACCACAAGGATCAGGTCTAGGTCCTATCCTTTTCTCGTTATATATGTTACCTATAAGAAACATTATCAGGAAACATAACTTAAGTTTTCACTGCTATGCAAATGCTTCCTATCCACTATCCAGAATTGTTAAATGTGCAAAATGCCTGATAAATACGTACACCAAAATGAATCAAACTGTGGCTTTAAAAATCAGTGGAACATCTCAACTAAATATGAATTGTTGAGATTTACTGAACAGAACCAATTAAAACAGAAATATGAATATGCAAATTAAACCTAACTATTTCAAATGTTTCTTTAACCACGCACTGGTTTGTGCATTTAAAGTTGTACACACTTAATGAAAAGAAACTTGAAGAACTGACATTGACATTCTCAAAAGATGCAAAACATGAAAAAGACAAAAGAAGATTATAAATGAGAAATAAATAGAAACTTTGTTGTTATGATAATTTAGCCAAATATTAGTTTGTCAGGAAAGATGTGTTCCCAGTGTTTTATTACCCTGCATGGTGTCCTGAATACCTAACATTTTATTGGGGTAATTTAAGAGCACAAATGCCTTCTCCTAATAAAATATTTATACAAAGCAGGCAATTAAAATCATGAACTCTCTCCCAGTAGAAAGTGTCAACTGAAACAATAGCACAGGGTTTTAATCCCCAAGGCACAACTTCATGACATCGCTCATGTTTTATCAGAGAGAGAGAGATCTGTGTCAAGATTCAGTCAGAGCTGATAAAGGAAAGACAGTGAGTGATGACATGGAAGGTACAAAAGGAATGAAAAGGATAAAAAGCTAAGAGAGAGAGGAAGAGAGAGAGACAGCAAGTGAAATGATTCCCTTAGAGACTCATCCAGAACCTTCCCGGTGATGGGATTAATAGACAGCATTAGAAAATGTTAAAATGTTACTCTTATGCAGCAGCACCCCTTAAAAAATAAAAACATGTCCATGAATTTTAGATGAACTCAAACAGTACTTGAATTGACTGAAACAGATTTTTAATTTGCATTTTATTAAAAAGCCTGTTGCATCAACCCCTGATTTGGCATGACATTTATTTATTTTTACACTGCTTTAAGATTTTTATAAACAACCTAAAGTTATGAAAAAAGTTCAGACTGGGGTTACAGCGTAGTGTTTATCACCGCTCTGATGAAGTTGTGATGTTGATCAGGTTAGGCTTGAGTGCGTGTTACTCGTTCCAAGTGCGGTTGTTATTGGATGTAGCTGGTGTTGCCATGGATGTCTCTAACTGTAAAACTGTATATTATTATTTTCTTAATTAACCATGTCATGAAAAGTTTTATGGAGCTGTGTTTCTTAGCACATACAGTATTTTAAACAACGTGGCAATAGTAAGTTTATGTGCACCATTTTTTCATTTTCAATTTTGTCATTGTCCTTCAACCATGGACCATCCCATATCCAGTATATCACCCATTTGTTAATAATGTGTCAAGATATTATTTTCAGTTGCGGCCGGTGACTTCTTTTTTCGAGGGTGCTCGATGCAAAGTTCGTCACAACATGTATGTAGCCTGTAATGTGTGTGGTTCGTAATTTCAATATAGTGTTCTGCGCATTGAGAGATCCTGTGTGCATTATGCAGAGGCGTCATGCCCATTGAAACTGAGGGGGCATGTGCCCCCTCGTTTTTTGAGCCAAATGGATTTTGCATGCAACCTCAAAATCAAAGAAGTGTCCATTAATCTGTTATTTGTCTTTTAATCTGTTTAGTATGCACAATGTTATCAATTCGGTGCTGCATCCTTGTCACTTTTCAAAGATCACGTGGCTCATTTTCGTTGCTTATATACTTTATGGATTTAAAATTACATTAATTTCATAGGATAATGCAGTTGTTGTGCAAAATACAAAACCTATACAAAACATGCCGTTTCAGATGTAGGCTAAATATGATGCCAATATGTCATTCCGATTGAATAGTATTTGATATAAAAGTTAGTCAACACTTTTATTTTGGAGGTTTTTCCATGAATGCAGGGGCGCTCAGATTGTTAGAAATGTAGGTGCCATGGAAAAGACTGAAAGCTCTATAAAATATTTCGTTTGATGTCTGTGTATGCACAAATTTCTGTGAGCTGTGCACACTGTGCCCACTTAACAAAAATTGGTGCATGATGCCCCTGGCATCACGTGTCTACTACCCAGTCTCACGAGGTTTCGTGATATAGTCACATAATTTTTTTCTTGTGATATTATAATGAATTTCCACGTTTTTTCGTGATCGTATAACAAATTCCTGTTTTCGTTTGATTATCACGTATTGGTTACTCAACTGCTTTCCCTATTTTTAAACAATTGTCGCTTTGGTTTAGGGCTAGATTTGGTGCTTCCATTAGAATGTCATTTTATATATTGGTTTATGCTACTTTTTCTGATTTATTTTTTATATGTCGCCTGGCGTTAGGCTTAGAGTTGGGTTTGGGTAGGGATGTCATTTTATGTAAATCTAACCCTAAACCGAAGCGAAAATGGTAAGAAAATAGGAAAAACAGTTGAGTAACCAATATGTGATAATCAGAGGAAAACAGGAATTCGTTATACGATCATGAAAAAAACACGGAAATTCATGATAATATCACGAAAAAAGAATAAAAAAATACCAGACTATAAAACGAAATTTCATGAGACCGTGCTGCACAATAAGTGCCTGCTGCAGACGTGTCTAAAGGGTTTATGATAAAAGAGAAAACGGAAGGAACACACATGACACTTCGAACACATATTTTGAATTAGCACCCCCTCGGATAAGCAGTCAGGAGCCGCCACTGATTTTTTCTGAAAAACAAAAAGTAAAATTAAACCAATACTCATAGTCCAAATATTCAATACTCACAGTACAGTAGGCAAACCAAGTTGAGATTTTGAAGTGTGCAATGTAAGTAAATCAAATTCAGTGTGTACATACAATAAAATATGTGGAAATTGGGATGCAACCACAGTTGCCAACTCTCGTGAGACAAATAAGCAACTGCAGCTTCAAAAACAAGCCCAAAACAAGCCCAATATTATAATTTTATTTAGTTTTAGCATTATAATGTATTATTTATTACCAATCAATGAGCCTGCAACATATTAGGCTAAACTGAAACCTTTCATTTATTAGAAAAGGATAAACAAGCAGGAAAAGACAAGAATATTAATAGGAGCTGTAGATTATGTTCCATATGTATCTACTTTTAGTATTGGTATAAGACTACTTGTTTTATATATTATATGCATTCATACATCACAAAAACATTGTAAAATTACATATTTACCTTACAAAAGAAGTCCATCCATTACACTGTCCATCATCTTCTAAGCTGTTTCATCTTGTCTATCATAACAGGCTAACGTTAGTTTTAAATTACAATTTCGCGGAGTCTCGCGAGCCTGCGCTGCCTGCACGGTGAACGTGACTTTTATCCAATAAGGGGGAGAAGGGGGCGGACTCGGTGGGATGTATTTACGAATTACGCCACAGCACTTATATTAACTGTGAGCAGACATCAATGCATTGGATATTAAGAAAACGGCAACCATAAATGTAAAGAAAGCAGCTTTTCCTAACAAGCAACCTAATTTTTTAAATAAGCCCAAAAAACCGCAACCCGTGATTTTTTAACACGACTTGCCAAAATAAGAAGCCCAAAGTTGCGTATTATAAGCGGACTTGTATTAATTTATTTTTCCACTGACCATTTAAACTAGACAAAATTTGAATAATTATGTATAGTACTACTGGTAAAACTTTTAAACAGATGGAAAAAAATGTGTTTGAGATTAAACATTCAAATGTGCTATTAAATTATTAAAATATTTACTTAAAATCTCAGGGGGTAGGCTTACTTTAAGTAAACAATTTAGGGCAAGAGGGTTCAACAATTTTTTTTTGAAAAACCCTGCATTAGGAGACGGCTAATTTGGCAAATTCACCTAAATGTCTTTGAACTGAGGGAGGAAATTGGATGTTGACACATGGGGAACATGCAAACTGCACACATAAAAGAGGTCTCCTGACTCAGCAGCCGGGCCTCGAACCCTGTGAGGCAACCCAGTAAGTAAATGTGCCACACTTTGCCCTGAATTTAGCTCGATGCTTTCATGTGGAAGTCAAGTGAGGACAATGAGAACTTGGGGGCAAAATGTAGACCCTTACACAGATGGTCACAAGATCAAATGAGGCATGAAGGCTGGGTGGTGAACGTAGGCTCGCCATTAGATTGTTCCCATGGAGACACTCTCAGAAGGTATAGGTTGTTATCTTAATGTCAGCGCGAAATATCAGATCCTACCCTGATTAAATCTGACCAAAGACTCTTAATCCTAACTGATCACAGCTTGTCTCCTGTATGTTTTACAATCACTACAACATGAAGAGCTTACAAGGAAACACGCTGTGAATTTCGGTCTAAGGGCATGAACTGAATTCCATACACAAAATGTCTTGTGGGCAATATAGTACATTGATTAAAGGAAATGGGGCGTGTACAAGTAGCTTGAGAATAACCTATTTGGTCTCTAGATCAGTGGCTACATATAAACGTTGGTCATTATCTTTCTTAAACAACTAAGGGACAAATGAAAATGCCATTATGCTCTCTGATAAGCACTTTGCTGGTTTATCACATGCTGCAATCTTCTTTAAAATGTGCGTAAGAAGCACGTCAGGAATATTCATGAACCTTTAAAGGTGTTTGTAATCTCTAGTCGTTCTAGTCTTCTTATTGCTTTCATCAGGTCCACAGGCCCCCAGGGAGAGAGAGGGAGCGGAAAAGGTCAGTGATCCTGGTGAGGGATTATCCGTAATGAGGCTTTTTAAAGGTTACCTGCATTAGATCAACAGCGTTCTACTTCTGGCTCACAAAGTCTAAAGAAGATAAGCACGAATGCATTGATTTGGGCTTCCAGTTTTTTTTTATAAGAACAGAAAACCATTGTTAATTAAGTAAGATTTTATTTTTAAAAAGTTGTTTTTTATGTTTACAACCATTTTGATTAAATGATGTAGTTCTGAAAAATAGTGTAGATTTGATTAGTAACATATCATAATTGAACTAATGAACAATGCTAAAAAAATCAAAATTGCACTAGTCACGCAAAGAGAGACAAGACAGAGAAAACAAGAACATGTGCAGCTTACTATGCTTCACAAATCTGTGATTTAGGTGGTAAAATGCATAACAGGTCCTTCAAAATTGTAATAAAAGTTTTAACAAACGCACACAGACCATCCAAATACATACTGTAAAGAGGCACTCAAGTGTCTGGGCTGTTCTATTAGGACTACATTGCTCTAGTCCAGTCAACCTCAACACAGTAGAGTTAATGGTTCATGCAGCAAATGTTAGAAAAAAGTAACAACAGACTCCATCTGCTAAGTGCATGAAGAAAATCACTGGCACAGGGGCAATGTCTTGCTGCTCTTATAGCTTCCACATCACTTACCTCTGGGTCAAATGATGTGTCACAATATAAACAAAACCTGTTTCTACTGTATATGAGGAGCTCAGATGCAAAAGCCTTTAAATGCCACCTCTGTCAAATATGTGGTTATGATATCAACTGAATGCTCTCGGAACAAACTATACATTTAAAACATGTCAGATGCACTTAGTGGGTTTTGCATCTTATTCTCAAAAGTTAATCTAAAGAGTAACTGTGCTTATAATAAAATGTTTGCAAATTCATTTTTTCATGTAAATGTTTTGATTATTTACTTTACATATGCCAAAACATACAAACAAAACAAAAGTCAAAAATGTACTCTAGACATTCCTATCCCAATAGGATTAGATTCCTCGGAAGACCCAGTTTTTAATCAGTTTAAGATTATTTTTTAATTATAATTATGATAATTTCTTTGGGGTTGTGCAAGAAACACATATGCACTGAAAAAAACAAAACAAAAAAAAAAAACAATTTGCACTTTTTTTTAACTTTTTTTTAAGTAAAATACTGCTTTTTTAAATGGATAGTTCACTTTAAAATAAAAATTCTGTCATCATTTCATCATCCTCCTGTTGTTCTAAACCTGTATGAATTTCTTTTTTCTGATGAACACAAAAGAAGATATTTTGAGAAATGATGGTAAACACACAGCAGTAAGTGACCATAGACTTCCATAGTAGGAATAAAAAAATATGATGGAATTTAATGGTTACCTTCAACTTTGTGCTTAGCATCATTAATCAAAATATTTTCTTAGTCATTTATCACAATACTTCCAAAATATTTTTTTCCTACTATGGAAGTAATAGACTTTTGTGTTCATCAGAAAAAAGAAATTCATACAGGTTTAGAACAACATGAGGATGAGTAAATGATGAATTTTCATTTTAAGGTGAACTATCCCTTTAAAGTACAACTTACATACTAAAATCAAATAAAATCAACTTAATAATGCATGAAAAACATTTGTTAAATAATGAAGTAAATGTCACTTAATTATTATTATTATATATTTATAAAATAAATATTATTATATTTTATTTTAGAAGTTAGATTTATTTCAATCGTTTAGGTAAAGTCTATTACTTTTTTGAATATTGAAGCATTGCTGTCCTAAAAATAGGCTATTAAATAAATTTTATTTACTGTTGTATGGTAGATTGGATTAACTGTTTGTTATTTTCTTTAACATACTGTAGTTATATGGACTTAGTTATGGCATTATAACACAAAATTCATAAGGCAGTCATTGAATAAACGTGATTCTTCACAGAAACACACACAAAACTGTAATGTGTTGTAAGCACTGTGGAGAGAATACAATAAAAAAATACAATAAAATGTTCTGAACAGGGTTCAGGTAAAGAAACACTGATTACCTAAACGGTGACTTCACAAAATTATAATTTACAACAAAACAACATTTATAATATAAGAGCTTAAACCTTTATGTGGTGGTTTCCCGGACAGGGATTAGCTTAAGCCAGGACTAGACCTGAGTTTAATTGGGAAATATAACTAGTTTTAACAAGCATAGCTTACTAATAACATTACTTGTGTGAATTTTGAGGCAAAACAAAGGGCACTGATGTATTTTAACATATGTCAGTGCAAGTTGTTTTCAGTTTGGACAGCTCTTACATTTATTTTAGTCTAGGACTAGTCTAATCCCTGTCCGGGAAACCGCTCCTATAACATTTTATTAACAAATATTTAGGTTAAAGTTCTTATCAGTTTTTATTCTGTAATAAAGCTTAAAAAAATCAAAATATTCAGGCACAAAGGACTGTGGGTATTCCTTACAACATGTGCAAATAAATTCAAGTTCATTTTACTTGAATATTTTAGTTTATTGGATTTAATACGCTTAAGTTAAATTAACTCAGATTGTTGACTTGAACGCGATAAAGTTTTTGAAAAAAAATTACTTAAGTAGTTATATGGGACCTCTATCTGTCAAAATTTGATTGATTTATGACCCCTTTGACAAGGGGGCGGGACTATCAATCAAAAGCTGTACAATCTGTCTAGGTTTGAGAATCGTATATCAAGGGCTTTAGACAGCGAGTATCCGGACCGTGCGTGTTTTACGATGTGTCAATCAGCTCGTTGTTTTTCCTGTCTGTGTGTGTGTGTTTTGTCAAGCGAATGTTTTATTGCTGTCAAAAATAAGTTTATAGTTTTAGACTGTCCAGGTTCTGTCACTTTTTATGACCGCGGTCTCTCTTTTCCCATCCGTACTCACCAGCCCTCAGCCCCCACTGCGTATCTCACAGAGGGGTCCGGTGTTCAGCGGACCTGTGTGCTGATTTAGACGAAAATCTGTATATTTTAAACTAAATAAAATTTTAGCCGCTTCATGAGATCCGTGAGTCTTTTCACGACCCCTGCTCACTATGTTCAGGCGTATTAAAGCTCGATCACCGGTGGTGATAGAGAACGAGCCGGGTGTATGGTCATATCTGCAGTTTTAAAATAAACTTAATAAATGTAATGCTGTCCACTCTGACAAAAAGTAAAGGTTTATTTTAGATTTAGGGATTTCTTTAATCAAGTCTCTGATTAAAACATGTTAATGCGCGCACCGACGGCGACCTTACGCTGATGCGCACTTATATCTGACCTTAATAAACTTTTAAATATTTTAATACGTTTTCATCCCATCTTCAGGGTTTGTTTTTATTAATGTCTACTTAAAACCATGTGTGAATATGTGTATATTATACAACGAATCTTATCATGTATGCTCTGACAAAATAAAGCATTATTTTAGATTTTAGGTGGTGCGGACACATATTTATGGCAAATACTGTTGAATATAAACGTTCGTTTTGTCAAAAGTTTCTTTAAAGTCAATAAGGAATCAAACATTTTAGATGTATCTGGTTAAACTTAAATCTGATATTTTCTATTGGTCTATTTCTTTAGTATCTGATCAGACACAATGTTTCAGAAGCTGATTTGTGAGGGTCTGTGTGCGTGCGAGATAATTCACAGCAGGGGCGGATTGTAAACTAGTTAGAGACTTTTAAAACCGTGATGGTAAAATGTAATACGGTCCACTCTGAAGAAAAGTAAAGTTTTATTTTAGATTTAGTTTTTTTTTTAAACAAGTCTCTGATTAAAACTTTTGAGTGTAACATCACAAATATTTAACATATTCCGTATACCTGTATAGTTTAACCATTCCCTTATGCCATAACCTTAGGCGCCGTCAATACTTCTTTCTTTAGACTAAAGGAAATTTATTTTAACCTAAATAAAAGTTTATTCGCATCACAAAGTCCGTGAGTCTTTTCTAAAGGTCGATCACCGGCGGTGACAGAGAACGTGTCGGATGTACGTTCATATATTTCGTTAAGAAACTTTTAAACGATTAAAGACATATTCATAGCATCTTCAGGGTTTGTTTTTATTATTGGCTTCTTAAAACCATGTGTGAATATGTGTATATTATAACGAATCTTATATTGTCTGCTCTGACAAAAATAAAGTATTATTTTAGACTTTAAGTGAAGTGGCAGCGCGTATTTTATAGCCTACTGTTTAATATAAACGTTTGTTTTGTCAAAAGTTTCTTTAAAGTCACGCAAAAATCAAATATTTTACATGTATCTGGTTAAACTTAAATCTGCTATTATCTATTTAACTATTTTTCTGATCAGTGAGCTTACAGAAGCTGCTCTTATGATCGTGTGTGTGTGTGTGTGTGTGTGTGTGTGTGTGTGTGTGTGTGTGTGTGTGTGTGTGTGTGTGTGTGTGTGTGTGTGTGTGTGTGTGTGTCAGCGAGGCAATTCACAGCAGGAGAGGGTTGTAAACTAGTGAGTTAGACACTTTTAAAACGTGTTGGTAAAATGTAATATAGACCGCTCTGACAAAAACTAAAGGTTTATTATAGATTTAGCAAGTTCTTAAACAAAGTCTCTGATTAAAACATATGCGCGCACCGACAGTGACGGAGAACTTACACTGATGCGCTCTTATATCTGCCGTTAACAACCTTTTAAACGTTTTAAGACATTTAAGTCCCTCTTATGGTTTGAATTCATTAATGTCACCTAACATCCAAGTGTGTACATGTGTATTTACGATAAATGTAACACGATACGCATTGTCAAAATAAAAGGTTTCTTGAACATGGTATTCCAGTACGTGTTTTTTGTCTTGCGAGTGCTCGTCATATTTATTGATGTGAAAAAAGTTTGATGTCTTAGACGTTATCACCCACCCAGTAGCCCCCAATGTGTCTGAACAGCGGTGGTGTTCAGTGGCCCGTATTGTTCCTAAAACTCCGTGTTGGTAAAATAAGTGTAATACAGCCCATTGACAAAAAGTAAAAGGTTTATTTTAGATTTAAGGTGGTCCACCAGCGCCTTTATGGCAAGCACTTCAGGTTCTAAAAGTTTGTAACACCAAGAATTTGTTTAATGAAATATACAGTACATGTATAAGCAATGCACCCGAGTCCATAATCTCCGGACGGGTCGCCAATACTATTTTCTTTAGACTAAAGGGTATTTATTTTAACCTAAATAAAAGTTTATTTGCATCACGAACGCCGTGAAACTGTTCATGCACCGCAATCTATTGTTCACGCGCATTAAAGGTCGATCACCGGTGATGACCAGAGAACGAACCAGGTGTGTGTTCATATAAACTTAATAAATGTAATTCTGTCCGCTCTGGCAAAATAAAAGTTTATTTTAGATTTAGCCATTTCTTTAACCAAGTCTCTGATTAAAACAGGTTACATTTGCTTAGGGCAATAGGCACATGCACACACATATCTGTAGTATTAAAAATAAGGTTTTTAAAGTTTAAGAAATTTAAACATTTGAAAAAAATCAAACATTTTAGAGGTGTCTGAGTAAACTTATATCTAATGTCATATGAGCCGTACCGTGTCGCGTTCGTGTCTGTGTGCGTGTCCGTGTCAGTTTATGTATGTGTGTGTTATGCGATCCTAGAGGGCGGGGATGTGAGAGACTGTGAGGGTGTGTGTGTGTGTGTGTGTGTGTGTGTGTGGTTATCACGTGGTGGGGGTCCCAAATGATCAATGGCTGGATTTTTATGTGACGGACAGACCCTAGGTCAGCCTGTGGCGTTAGATACAACTTAGGTTAACATCTATCAACGCATAATAAGCAAACATGAAATTATATTATACCTATGCATTGTTACTGATGTTCCTAGTTTTGTGTATTTTTCTTAAACTTTTGCTTTTCAAACTTAGTCAGTCTTCATACTTTTGTCTCTTCATACATTTGTTCATAGTTTTTCTTCGCTAGTGTCAACCCGCGTCTGAGATTTTTTTGTAAACTCATGTACACACTTGCGTATTTTTCTTAAACTTTTGCTTTTCAAACTTAGTCAGTCTTTAGACTTTTGTCTCTTCACACATTTGTTCAAAGTTTTTCTTCGCTAGTGTCAACCCGTGTCTGAGATTTTGTAAACTCATCAGATGTACACACTTGCGTATTTTTCTTAAACAAACTTTTGCTTTTCTAACTTAGTCAGTCTTCAGACTTTTGTCTCTTCATACATTTGTTCAAAGTTTTTCTTCGCTAGTGTCAAATCCTGTTTGAGATTTTTTGTAAACTCATGTACACACTGGTGTATTTTTCTTAAACTTTTGCTTTGCAAACTTAGTCAGTCTTCAGACTTTTGTCTCTTCACACATTTGTTCAAAGTTTTTCTTCGCTAGTGTCAAATCCTGTTTGAGATTTTGTAAACTCATGTACACGCTTGTGTATTTTTCTTAAACTTTTGCTTTTCAAACTTAGTCAGTCTTCAGACTTTTGTCTCTTCATACATTTGTTCAAAGTTTTTCTTCGCTAGTGTCAAATCCTGTTTGAGATTTTTTGTAAACTCATGTACACACTTGTGTATTTTTCTTGGGCAGACTTTTGCTTTTCGGACTTGGTCGGACTTCGGACTTTTGTCACTTCATGCATCTGGTCGGGGTTTTTTCTTCGCTAGTGTCGGGTCCTGTTTGAGATTTTTTTTTTGTAAACTCATGTACACACTTGTGTATTTTTCTTAAACTTTTGCTTTTCAAACTTAGTCAGTCTTCAGACTTTTGTCTCTTCACACATCTGTTCAAAGTTTTTTTCTTCGCTAGGGCCAAATCCTGTTTGAGATTTTGTAAACTCATCAGATGTACACGCTTGTGTATTTTTCTTAAACTTTTGCTTTTCAAACTTAGTCAGTCTTCAGACTTTTGCATTCATTTGTTCAAAGTTTTTCTTCGCTAGTGTCAACCCGTGTCTGAGATTTTGTAAACTCATCAGATGTACACACTTGCGTATTTGCCATAAATATGTGTCCGCACCACCTAAAATCTAAAATAATGCTTTATTTTGTCAGAGCATACATGATAAGATTCGTTGTATAATATACACATATTCACACATGGTTTTAAGTAGACATTAATAAAAACAAACCCTGAAGATGGGATGAAAACGTATTAAAATATTTAAAAGTTTATTAAGGTCAGATATAAGTGCGCATCAGCGTAAGCTCTCTGCCACCGTCGGCGCGCGCACCCACATGCTTCAATCAGAGACCCGGTTCAAGAAACCCCCAAATCCAAAACAAATCGCCACCCTGCAACAGCGGACAGAATCACATCCACCACGTTTATTCCAAAACGACCGATATGAACGCGCACTCGGCTCGTTCTCTATCACCACCGGTGATCGAGCTTTAATACGCCTGAACATAGTGAGCAGGGGTCGTGAAAAGACTCACGGATCTCATGAAGCGGCTAAAATTTTATTTAGTTTAAAATATACAGATTTTCGTCTAAATCAGCACACAGGTCCGCTGAACACCGGACCCCTCTGTGAGATACGCAGTGGGGGCTGAGGGCTGGTGAGTACAGATGGGAAAAGAGAGACCGCGGTCATAAAAAGTGACAGAACCTGGACAGTCTAAAACTATAAACTTATTTTTGACAGCAATAAAACATTCGCTTGACAAAACACACACACACACACACAGGAAAAACAACGAGCTGATTGACACATCGTAAAACACGCACGGTCCGGATACTCGCTGTCTAAAGCCCTTGATATACCATTCTCAAACCTAGACAGATTGTACAGCTTTTGATTGATAGTCCCGCCCCCTGTCAATGGGGGTCATAAATCAATCAAATTTTGACAGATAGAGGTCCCATATAACTACTCATGGTGGTAATAATGTAATACTGTCACTCTGACAAAAAGTAAAAGATTTATTTTAGATTTTATAGCAAACACTGCAGGATCTAAAAGTTTGTAACATCACAAATTTATTTAATGAAATATTCAGTACATGTATAGCAATGAATTGTACCAAAACCACCAGAGGCCGACAATTCTTTAGACCAAAGTCTATTTATTTTAAACTAAATAAAAGTTTAATCGCTTCACGAGATCCGTGTATCTGTTCATGTACAGCATACTGTTAATGCATTAAAGATCGAGTCCCCGGTGGGTACAACAGAGAACACCCGTGGATGCGCGTTCATATCTACCGTTTAAAATAAACTTAATAAATATAATTCTGTCCGCTCTGACAAAATAAGGTTTTATTTTAGATTTAGGGATTTCTTTAAACAAGTCTGTGATTAAAACATGTTCAGCAATGCGCGCACCGACGGCGACAGAGAACTTACGCTGATGCGCTCTTATATCTGTCGTTAAGAAACTTTTAAACGTTTTAAGACATTTAAGCCCCTCTTGTGGTTTGAATTCATTAATGTCACCTAACATCCGAGTGTGTACATGCGTATTTACGATAAATGTAACACGATACGCATTGTCAAAATAAAAGGTTTCCTGAACATGGTATTCCAGTGCATGTTTTTTGTCTCGCGAGTGCTCGTCATATTTATTGATGTGAAAAAAGTTTGATGTCTAAGACGTTCAGTTTCTGGACGGTTGTTTTTTACCAGCGGGCTCTCATTCTCACCACCCGTTATCACCCACCCAGTAGACCCCAGTGTGTCTGAACAGCGGTGGTCTTCAGCGGCCCGTATTGTTCCTAAAACTTCGTGTTGGTAAAATAAGTGTAATACAGCCGTTGACAAAAATTAAAAGGTTTATTTTAGATTTAAGGTGGTCCACCAGCGCCTTTATGGCAAACACTTCAGGTTCTAAAAGTTTGTAACACCAAGAATTTGTTTAATGAAATATACAGTACATGTATAAGCAATCCCCCGAGTCCATAATCTCCGGACGGGATCGCCAATACTCTTTTCTTTAGACTAAAGGGTATTTATTTTAACATAAATAAAAGTTTATTTGCATCACGAACGCCGAGAAACTGTTCATGCACCGCAATCTATTGTTCACGCACATTAAAGGTCGATCACCGGTGATGACCAGAGTGTGTTCATATAAACTTAATAAATGTAATTCTGTCCGCTCTGGCAAAATAAAAGTTTATTTTAGATTTAGCCATTTCTTTAACCAAGTCTCTGATTAAAACAAGTTACTTTTGCTTAGGGCAATAGGCACATGCACACACATATCTGTGGTATTAAAAATAAGGTTTTTAAAGTTTAAGAAATTTAAACATTTGAAAAAAATCAAACATTTTAGAGGTGTCTGAGTAAACTTATATCTAATGTCATATGATCCGTACCGTGTCGCGTTCGTGTCTGTGTGCGTGTCCGTGTCAGTTTATGTATGTGTGTGTTATGCGATCGTAGAGTAGGGCGGGGGATGTGAAAGACTGTGAGGGTGTGTGTGTGTGTGTGTGTGTGTGTGTGTGTGTGTGTGTGTGTGTGTGTGTGTGTGTGTGTGTGTGTGTGTGTGTGTGTGGTTATCACGTGGTGGGGGTCCGAAATGATCAATGGCAGGATTTTTATGTGACGGACAGGCCCTAGGTCAGCCTGTGGGGTTAGATACAACTTAGGTTAACATCTATCAACGCATAATAAGCAAACATGAAATTATATTATAACTATGCATTGTTACTGATGTTCCTAGTTTTGTGTATTTTTCTTAAACAAACTTTTGCTTTTCAATCTTAGTCAGTCTTCAGACTTTTGTCTCTTCATACATTGTTCAAAGTTTTTCTTCGCTAGTGTCAACCCGTGTCTGAGATTTTGTAAACTCATGTACATACATGTGTATTTTTCTTAAACTTTTGCTTTTCAAACTTAGTCAGTCTTCATACTTTTGTCTCTTCATACATTTGTTCAAAGTTTTTCTTCGCTAGTGTCAAATCCTGTTTGAGATGTTTTTTTGTAAACTCATGCACACGCTTGTGTATTTTTCTTAAACTTTTGCTTTGCAAACTTAGACACTCTTCAGACTTTTGCATACATTTGTTCAAAGTTTTTTCTTCGCTAGTGTCAAATCCTGTTTGAGATTTTTTTGTAAACTCATGTACATACGTGTGTATTTTTCTTAAACTTTTGCTTTGCAAACTTAGTCAGTCTTCATACTTTTGTCTCTTCATACATTTGTTCAAAGTATTTCTTCGCTAGTGTCAACCCGTGTCTGAGATTTTGTAAACTCACGTACATACTTGTGTATTTTTCTTAAACTTTTGCTTTTCAAACTTAGTCAGTCTTCATACTTTTGCATACATTTGTTCAAAGTTTTTCTTCGCTAGTGTCAAATCCTGTTTGAGATTTTTTTGTAAACTCATGTACATACGTGTGTATTTTTCTTAAACTTTTGCTTTTCAAACTTAGTCAGTCTTCAGACTTTTGTCACTTCATACATTTGTTCAAAGTTTTTTCTTCGCTAGTGTCAAATCCTGTTTGAGATTTTTTTTTTTTTTTGTAAACTCATGTACATACGTGTGTATTTTTCTTAAACTTTTGCTTTTCAAACTTAGACAGTCTTCAGACTTTTGTCTCTTCACACATCTGTTCAAAGTTTTTTTCTTCGCTAGTGTCAAATCCTGTTTGAGATTTTTTTTTGTAAACTCATGTACACACTTGTGTATTTTTCTTAAACTTTTGCTTTTCAAACTTAGTCAGTCTTCAGACTTATGCATACATTTGTTCAAAGTTTTTCTTCGCTAGTGTCAAATCCTGTTTGAGATTTTTTTTTGTAAACTCATGTACACACTTGCGTATTTTTCTTAAACTATTGCTTTGCAAACTTAGTCAGTCTTCATACTTTTGTCTCTTCACACATCTGTTCAAAGTTTTTTCTTCGCTAGGGCCAAATCCTGTTTGAGATTTTTTGTAAACTCATGTACACACTTGTGTATTTTTCTTAAACTTTTGCTTTTCAAACTTAGTCAGTCTTCATACTTTTGCATACATTTGTTCAAAGTTTAAGTTTAACCAGATACATCTAAAATATTTGATTTTTGCGTGACTTTAAAGAAACTTTTGACAAAACAAACGTTTATATTAAACAGTAGGCTATAAAATACGCGCTGCCACTTCACTTCAAATCTAAAATAATGCTTTATTTTGTCAGAGCATACATGATAAGATTCGTTGTATAATATACACATATTCACACATGGTTTTAAGTAGACATTAATAAAAACAAACCCTGAAGATGGGATGAAAACGTATTAAAATATTTAAAAGTTTATTAAGGTCAGATATAAGTGCGCATCAGCGTAAGTTCTCTGTCACCGTCGGTGCGCGCATTCACATGTTTTAATCAGAGACTTGGTTCAAGAAACCCCTAAATCTAAAATAAATCTTTATTTTGCAACAGCGGACAGAATTACATTTATTACGTTTATTTTAAAACGACAGATATGAACGCGCACTCGGCTCGTTCTCTATCACCACCGGTGATCGAACTTTAATACGCCTGAACATAGTGAGCAGGGGTCGTGAAAAGACTCACGGATCTCATGAAGCGGCTAAAATTTTATTTAGTTTAAAATATACAGATTTTTGTCTAAATCAGCACACAGGTCCGCTGAACACCGGACCCCTCTGTGAGATACGCAGTGGGGGCTAAGGGCTGGTGAGTACGGATGGGAAAAGAGAGACAGCGGTCATAAAAAGTGACAGAACCTGGACAGTCTAAAACTATAAACTTATTTTTGACAGCAAAAAAACATTCGCTTGACAAAACACACACACACACACACACACACACAGGAAAAACAACGAGCTGATTGACACATCGTAAAACACGCACAGGATACTCGCTGTCTAAAGCCCTTGATATACGATTCTCAAACCTAGACAGATTGTACACCTTTTGATTGATAGTCCCGCCCCCTGTCAAAGGGGTCATAAATCAATCAAATTTTGACAGATAGTGGTCCCATATAACTACTACCATGGTTTTAAAAGACTCTAACTAGTTTACAATCCACCCCTGCTGTGAATTATCTCACGGACACACACACACACGGTCATGAGAGCAGCTTGTGAACGTTGACTGATCAGAAAACTAAAGAAATAGATCGATAGAAAATATCAGATTTAAGTTTAACCACATACATCTAAAATGTTTGATTACTTATTGACTTTAAAGAAACTTTTGACAAAACAAACGTTTATATTCAACAGTATTTGGCATAAATGTGTGTCCGCTCCACCTAAAATCTAAAATAATGCTTTTGTCAGAGCATACATGATAAGATTCGTTGTATAATAATATACATACATGGTTTTAAGAAGTCAATAATAAAAAACCCTGAAGATGGGATGAAAACGTCTTAAAACATTTAAAAGTTTATTAAGGTCAGATATAAGCGCGCGTCAGCGTAAGGTCGCCGTCGGTGCGCGCATTCACATGTTTTAATCAGAGACTTGATTAAAGAAATCCCTAAATCTAAAATAAACATTTACTTTTTGTCAGAGTGGCCAGCATTACATTTATTAAGTTTATTTTAAAACTGCAGATATGCCCATACACCCGGCGCGTGCACCGGTGAGCGAGTTTTAATGCGGGTGAACATAGAGAGCGGGTGATGAAAAGACTCACGGATCTCATGAAGCGGTTAAATTTTTATTTAGTTTATAATAAACAGGTTTTCGTCTAAAGAACCACACAGGTCCGCTGAACACCGACACCGCTGTGAGACAGGCAGTGGGGGCTGAGGGCTGGTGAGTACGGATGGGAAAAGAGAGACCGCGGTCATAAAAAGTGACATAACCTGGACAGTCTAAAACTATAAACTTATTTTTGACAGCAAAAAAACATTCGCCCGACAAAACACACACACACACACACACACACACAGGAAAAACAACGAGCCGACCGACACACCGCAAAACACGCGCGGTCCGGACACTCGCCGTCCAAAGCCCTTGATATACGATTCTCAAACCTAGACAGATTGTACAGCTTTTGATTGATAGTCCCGCCCCCTAAAATCTAAAATCATAATTTTGTCAGAGCATACATGATAAGATTCGTTGTATAATAATATACATACATGGTTTTAAGAAGTCAATAATAAAAAACCCTGAAGATGGGATGAAAACGTCTTAAAACATTTACAAGTTTATTAAGGTCAGATATAAGTGCGAGTCAGCGTAAGGTCGCCGTCGGTGCGCGCATTAACATGTTTTAATCAGAGACTTGATTAAAGAAATCCCTAAATCTAAAATAAACCTTTACTTTTTGTCAGAGTGGACAGCATTACATTTATTAAGTTTATTTTAAAACTGCAGATATGACCATACACCCGGCGCGTGCACCGGTGAGCGAGTTTTAATGCGCGTGAACATAGAGAGCGGGTGATGAACACACTCACGGACCTTGTGATGCGGTTAAATTTTTATTTAGTATATAATAAACAGGTTTTCGTCTAAAGAACCACACAGGTCCGCTGAACACCGACCCCGCTGTGAGACACGCAGTGGGGTTCGAGAAGCGCGCCCGGGAGAGGAGAGCACACAGGACGGAGAAACTCCGGTCATAAAACCTGACAGAAACTGGACAGCGTAAAACTCTAAACTTATTTTTGACAGCATTAAACAAGACAGCATAGGCTTGACATAAAACACACACGCAGGAAAACAAAACCACTAAATGACATGTCATAAAACGATTAAACATTCACTGTCTAAAGTTGACAGATTGTACAGCTTTTGATTGATAGACCCGCCCCCTGTCAAAGGGGGTCATAAAACACGACCTGTCAAGGGGTGGGGGAGGGGGCCATAAAAGTTTGACGAAAGGTGGCCCGTTACAACTACTTACTTAATTATTTAAAGACTATGTGCAGTGACTAAAATAGGTAAATAATACAAAAAATATATAATACGACTTACTTTTCCACACAGTTCATTTTTTATACATGAATTAAGTGTGTATTTATCATAATTTTTTTTTTTTTTTTGAAAAATCTAGTTCTCAATAAACATTAATATTACTACGTGGAAATCATGAGGGTTAATCTAATATTTTTTACTACACCAAAAAGTTTGTTTTTTCAGTGTGTTCAGTTCAAACAAGTTAAAAATTCAAAAGTTTTGTCTATGAGTAGTATTGAAGTTAATATTAATCTATCTAATATTCCCCCCCAAAAAGTTTTGTCTTTTTAATAAAAAATATTGACTATTGTATCAGTATTTGCGTTCCCTGGGTTCAAAACCATGACCTTTTGCGCTGCAACACAACGCTCTACCACTGAGCTATACTGTAGTAGTAACACAATTGGAGAATTGGAGAATCAAAAATAGTGTCTTTTCTGTGTCTGTATCTGAAATTGATGATCCACTTTATACAACAATTTTTGTTTAATCAAATGCTCTGTAAAATATGAATTCTTCTCACTTTAATACCTTTTGATAGCATTTACTGCAATAACAAGCAGGAAATCATTATTCCTTTGGTGTTACCAAAGCCTGCTGGCCCTTCAATTAATATATCCTATCCAACTTCCTGTGTCAACACAGCAAACTAATTGTTCTTGTGATGAGAACTGGCAGGTTTCTGGGGTCAATGTCTGTTTAAAATAGTGCAGCTGAAAAATACCTCAATTTATTAGATGCTTATACTGTATGCTACCTTATTTACATAAGTGATGATCTGTTTGATCAATATGTCACATTTTTAACACGTTTTTTTAAAGTGTAATTGCCTGCCCTTCACACTGCTGTAATTTTCTTTATATACTGAGATTGGCCAGAGTCTACTCTGTTACAGGAAAGACAAATACATTAAGTACTTTCATACATCCATCAGCATAGAGGCTTAATGTCCACCTTTAAAGCTGTTGAAAATAATGTTGGTAGATTAGACTGTAATTTGTAGATTATTTAGATCATTCCCTAGGTATTCTTTGTGAGATTACTTTTAACATCCTCAAGGTTTTAAAGTCATTCAAGAAAGTTAAAGTATTTATGGCTGACTAAGTAAAAAGTGAGCAAATTAAAATGATGGATGACTCCAACTCGCAAACTTTAATAAAAACAAACCACAGAAGTTAGTTTGTATTTATTAAGGGAGAGAAAGATCATCCAAATGTTTAATGTCTACACTCTGCTATGCATGACAAACTATGCATGATAAATACCCTGCATGGAGGTAGTAAATTCACAACATCACCGTTTCATTTAATTTCAGCCGGCCTATTTATTATCACATAAGCCCAATTAAGATCAAAGGAGAACTGGTTATGTGATTGTAATGCAAGTCTTTCCACTCGACTGTGAAGATAAAGGGCCACCTGAGTGCAGAGCTTTAGGCCAAAGCCATAGAAAAGCCTTCATTATTTTACCTTCTATGAGTACAGACCCTTAATCTTGCTTTTTGAAGAACTACCTTCATTTTGTTTGCAGTTTTAATAATATCTATTATTTATTTTTTTACGTGAAAGGTCATGTAATACTTTGTAGTTACATTTTGACTTTAAGGTACACTTTACTTCGATAGCCCTATTTAGACTCTTTACTGACTATAAGTATTTTTGCCAGTTGTTGTCATTTTTTTACCTTTAAATAATGTCTCTAAAATTATTTCAGTGATAGAACAACTTTTAACTGGACAAATTGTACTGTTGCTGCAACCTGAGCAGCCTCCTAGCTGCTACAAGCACACTCTGAAAGTGGCGGTGGAGGGTAGAACACACAGCCCCACCCCTCCCCCTACCTGCAGAAGAGTGTCTGATACCAGGCACTGTTGCGCTTTTCAACCACATGGGGGTGCTCATTTTTACATGGAAACTACATAGTGTTGCTTTTAATATGTAAAAACACAACTTTGCAAGTACAGTACATGTCAACTTGTTTTACTAACCCTACCCCTTACAATCTATACTATATTTCAGTGGCGGCCGGTGACTTCTTTTTTTCAGGGGCGCTCGATGCAAAGTTCGTCACAACATGTATGTAGCCCGTCATGTGTGTGGTTCCTTTTTTCTAAATATGTGTTCTGCGCATCGAGAGATCCTGTGTGTATCACGTGTCTTGTTAAAATAAATGCCTGCTGCAGACGTGTCTAAAGGGTTTATGATAAAAGAGACGCTCGCTTTTGCCAGATGCTCACATAATCTCATGCCTAATCAGAGTTTACTGTTAAGGGAGTGTCTTGCGTGTATTTTGTGAACGTGAGTGTCTCTTTTATCAAAAACGGTTTTGACGCGTGTGCAGCAGGCACTTATTTTGACAAAACACGTGATGTACAGTGGCGGCTGGTCAATAGGGGGCGCTGGGGCACCGCTGCCTTAAAGTTGGCCAGAGAGGAAAGCTACTTTAACATGTTATTTGTTATTTGATTTGTTCATATTTGCCTGTTCAGCATAAAGCTCGCGTGTTTTATCGCCTCGGCTGTCACTGTGAGAAAAAACATTAATTCATCTGCTTCATGTGTTAAACATGTAAAGTAATGCATGGTCTCCATTTATATGTTCTCTAAACAAATAAATAAACATTTTGACTTGTATGCTTGTATGATTAGAACTGCAGTTCCCATGTCTTACAGACAATTTATAGATGTTTATTGATTTTAAATGCATCATCATTATAAATTGTACTAAATGTAAAGCTAAATGTTATCGTAAAACTTTCTTTTTGCTCTAACATGTATTTTTTCCCAATTCTTCCTTGATATTAAAAATCGTCTTAAATAGACACAAACAGGAATCCATCATAATTAACCTTTTGAAGATATAATCACAAATTACAGTGATTACTAAAAAAATAACTTTATTCATTAGCAAAAAATATTAAGGGTAACCATGACTACAGTACTCTAGTATCTCAACCTCTACAATCTAAAAGTCAACAAGCTTAAAAAACTTTATTTAAAAAAAACACTATAGCACATTGCACAGTACAAGGGCATAGATTTGGTTTGAACATGTCACACGTTTCATGAGGATATACTTGCTAGTTTTGATTATTGGGTGGTTACCTCATCCAGAAACCCCTGGTAGAGCAAATGACAGTAAATCAACATAATGTTCATTTTTTTAGGGGCCAACAGTAGCTGCACACATTAATTCACGCCGAAATGGTGCGAAAGTAACTTAGCCTGCCAATTAGACAAACATTCACAGGAACAATCTCTATTCTCTGCCTGTGTTAACAGCACATTCATTAAAGTAAAGAAAAATAAGGACATTATGGTGCTAAAGAATCTCTTAGGGTCATACAATCCTCACTGCTAATGATATGAATTTTCTGTCATTATTATCATTCGACATCACAGTTTCTTTTGTAAATGAAGGAAAAACAAGATAAAAGAAAGCGAAAAGTGTCTGCAAAGGTCATTCTAGTTGAAGTATGAGTATCTGAACCGTTAATCTTCGCTTCAATGGCTGTGAAGTTCATTCACCTGAGTGACTTCTACATTATGGAGTGTGTGACACAGCATCCAGTAATGCATTAAAACCAGACCCAGACACATTTAGCAAGGCAAAAAAGAAATAAATAAACAGCGTAAGCTGAAATGGTCCTGTCACTTCTGGGAAAAAGACATCACTATCTCTTACACAGGTAGTCATTCACTAACACCCACTTCATCTTTCTTCCCTTAAGTGTGAAATTAAAATGAGGGATCATGCATTCCTAGCTTGCGAGTACGGTGTTTTTCTTGTACCAAGGCTTTTGAAAATCGCTGAATTTGGCAGTTCCTCCATGCAGAATGGTGCCGAACCTGCCGCTTTGATCCTGCCACAGGGAGAGCAAATGGAAGAAGACCAATAATGCACTTTAAATAGCACCTAGCAGAAAAATCTAAACAGCTAACAACAACATACATTACTACTACATACGATTCATAACAAAAGTAGTGTCATTAGACATGCTGTTTTGATTCTCTTATCAATGTGACATCACACTGATATAACCCCTCCAACGGCCGCAGACTGACAGTCCTGGATTACCTTGTTTCCGCCCTCAGCAAGCTGTATGCTGTTTACCATATCTCAATAGTGAGATACTATTTTCTCAGACTTTATTTACAGGGATCAGATCTTTTTTGAACTGAAAGTGCTCACTGTCTGTTGGTAAGGAAGTGAGGTGCGGTAGCTCATTTACATTTAAAGGTACACACAAAAAACAGCATGTTTTGCTCCCACCTAAATAGTGGCATTTTGGACATGCTAGTAAATGATCAAGGGGGTATTTTAAACTGAAATTTTCCAGACACATACTGGGCCGACATGAGATTTAAATAACAACTAAAAATGGGCATAATAGGAGCCTTTTAATATAAAGTACACATGCACTTCTAGAGAAAAGAAGCATTTTGGACGTAGCTAAACCTCACAGTTACAGCACTGACAGAGGTCCTCAGTCTCGCTTATACAGTATGCAGTATGAAAGTAATAATTTTAAAAACAACAAAATAATCTTATTTAAGAAATGTATCTTCTTTTCATTCCTTATTCTAACTTCCCACATGTGTCCTGTCACATGTTCTTGTACTTTGTCCTGTGTAACCTTTTCAGAAAGCCTGTAGATAAAGTCTGTGACTATAGATGAGAAATGTGATGTTGATGTTAGCCGAGCTGACGGATGTGGCTTCTGAGAGGGTTTATCTCACTAGGAGGTAGAACTGACACATGTTGATGTCCTGTTTAATTTATTTTGACAGGCACTGGACAAATCCATTTTGGTTCGGAGACAAATGTATGTACTGTGTCTGAAATATATTGCAGTGCCTACATATATACTTCTATAAACTAAAGAAATGCCATACTGGCATCTTGTGTATTCTGTCTAAAAGTACAGTGTTTTATAACACAAAAACATACAATCATTATACTTTAGGAAGAGTAAAAAATACCCTATGGAATTCACAAGCATACTGATTTAGAACCTAAACTAACTGAGGGGCTGTCCACACGGAGACGCGTATCACTGTATACGTATAAATTTGGTATCGTATTGGCGTTTCATCCACACGGATCCGGCGTTTTGGGAGACTGAATCCGCTATTTTTTGAAACCGGGTCCTAAAGTGGATAAATCTGAAATCGACACCCTTGCGGTTTCTTGTGTACAGCCAATCCGTATATTTTGTGAAGCGTAAACGTCATCACATCATGTGTCGGAAGCGTCACACGTAACAGCAACAACAATAACGGCGGACTACGTGATTGTGTTCGTGCTACAGAAGCTACTAAAGCCTTCCAGCTTTATTACCGCAAAATCTATTGATTCTATGCAATTGTGGTGAGCAACAAGCGATATTGGACAACACCATACGTTGGTTATGCGCATGCTCAAAGTCGTCTTCTCCGTGTATAGTGTATATCTGTGGCATGGTTTCATGTTTACGGATTTTTTTTTTTTAACAAGGGGAAAAATGATCGGATAGGGAATGCACCGGCTTCGTGTGGACGAAGCCTGATATTAAAGTAACAATGAAGCAGAATTAAAAGCTCTGTTATCCTCTTTCTCAACATCTCTGTCTGAAACCTAAAATTGCATTTCACATTGTTACTTTTTAACACTCTGTAAGATGGGAAAATATATACATCCATCAGTGTTAAATTAACTCTGGGTATTTTGCTGTATGAGGACTTCCTGGGGGCTAAGTGAGGGCTGCCCATGCAGGGCCAGCGCTAAGGGGCCAACGTTTCGCCAGTGAGCAAACCTGCGCGGGGCCCTTAGGCTATGCCCATCCAGGGCCATCGTAGGCTTACTTGCAGGGGTAGCATCACTAATGGCAAATTTAAAAGACTTTTGAACAACAAAATAATGAATTAAACAAAACAAACGACACAAATAAAACAGTTTGAACAATGGAAAGACCTTGGTCATATATAGGGACAGGAATGTCGAAGAAGGGTCCACTATTGGTGGCTGATATGCCACCATCTAGAAGCCACCCAAAGCACCCTACATAGCAAAAGCCACACACAAAACAAATGCAATAACTACAAAGCAACCTGCATCTAAAAGCTCAGGCAGCTGACTTGTTGTTTTTCATTCGCCTTTCATGCAATGACTTGCACCACTGGAGACAATTCAGAAGAGGCTGCATAATGAAATTAAATTTGTACTACAAATAAAAAACAAGTTGATACACTGAAAAAAAACTTTTGGACATCGGTTGCACATTATTAAATTAGGTTTTCTTAAAATTAAATTAATTAATTAACATAAATTTAATTTTAAGAAAACTTGATTTAATCATGTTGAACTTATAATGAAATTATGTAGATTCAACTTTTTTTTAAGAAAAATCACTTTAAAGAAAACTTAATTCAATCATGTGGAACCGAAATTGTAAAGTAAAAATTAAAAAAGTAAAAATTAAAGTAAAAATTAAAACATTCTAAAAAATCTTGGACTTTTTCAACCCGTGGTCAGGTCAAAAACATCAAGCAACAGCATAACAAAACCCTGGCAACATATTATACCCAGCATTATAAAAAATTGGCTCTAGTAATATTAAAATAAATATTTCTTAGGAAAAATTTAAAAATAGTCTTTCATTTGTCTGAAGTCTGTCTTCTGTTTACATGAACCTGCGTTTCCCATGTGATCAGCCTATGTTGTAAAGTGGGCCACTTATAATTTTCCTAGAATAACATAACATCAACAAGAGCATAAGCAACGGCAGAAATACTGCAGAAAGCGGCACTCAATTTCCGATGTCTTCGCTTTCAGCTCATAATTGAACAGAAGGGAGCAGAGACAAGAACAGGTTGCACGCTCATCTCAGCTGACGCTTGACCCCCATTATTCGGTCTTACCCTCTTCTCTCTATGCTAATAAAAAACACCTGATGCAGGTCACCATCCTTTGAGGTGTTTTGAATTACAATCTGTCCCTCTTTCCACTCCTCTTGCTGTCTCGGTTGGAATCAAGAATTTTTCTTTCCTTGTGCCACTGCATGTCTCTAGGGCTTTTCTGTCTTTCTCTGCCCACTTCTCTCACATCATTCTGCGAGACAGCTTACTTTCTCGCTCGCCTAATGTATTATTGAGGAGGAGGCCCTGTGCTCTTTGCTTTGTCTTTGTGTGGGCCTAAAGGCTCTCCACAGGATTTGTTTAACACCCAACATGAGAAGGCAAAAGGGGGCAAATGAGTGAGCTCAAAGCTTTTGGGCTACCAGGAAACATTTTGGGATTGCGCTCTCATGGTATTGAAGCTCCGTGGGGGCAGTAACTCTTGAATATTTCATGACGTTTGGCAGACAAGCTGGGGTAAGATTCCTGGGCTCTGGGTTTCAACAGGGTTCTGATTTGTTTAACACTTTGTGACTAAGGGCAATACGACTGTTGGGCTCTTGGTAGATCCACAAACAAGCGCTTATATTTTATTTTACCTGTCAAAAGTTGATCAACGATTTTATTTGGTAATTTGGTAACTATTTTCAGAGCTGTTAAACAGCCTTGCACATCAGCACATCCACTGATTCCTCATTTGTGATGTTGATAGTCCATTACTTTATAGTAGTTTTAATGGAGGCTCTTGTATCAGTTATGCTTTCGTAAACTGGATGATATGAATTAATGCAGCTCAAAGTCAAATTAATGACTTGACTGTGTAGTCTCCACATCATTTAGATAATGTTATTGTTCAGCTGATGATATAGAGACATTAAAGATTTCTATTTAGATGAGATTATTTTTTTTAACGGAGACACTGATTTAGATGTGAGAGGTCCTTTTAAAGAGCACAGTACTGTACTTTGTATGACAGGGAGTGCCTGCTTGAAAAATCAGATGAGAAAGACACAAGTAGTAAAAAAAATCACAAATTATATTAAGAGCTCAGATGCCGCTGTCAAAAATGAAATAATAATATGCGCTCCGGATGCGCTCGGCATTTCATTAAAGCTCACATAACACAAGCTGTCTCTGCATTTCTGATGTTAATCTGGAGTACATATTGAGTAGTATTATATCTCCGAAGAGTCTTTATTTTAATCTGATTCATAAAAGACAGATCAACTTTACCGATTCTTTCCAATAAGGTACGAAAAAATGAAGAAGGGGGAGTTACTACCGCGGGAGGAGCGAGTATGAATCATGCAACACTACACAACACTGTTTAACTTATGATTCACTACATGTTCGTGTCATTTATATAATATGCACGTGACTATTTCCAACATAAGACAGAAGTCTTACTTACCGCATGCAACTCATGACCCAGTTGGGAAAATTCAGCGCATCAAACACACACACAAAACTCTGCTGCTACCCCGGATAATAAACTATATCCATTGTTTCCATAAGGCTGGCTTTCTTCTCCTTATATACAAAAACACACTTCTTCATTCGTGCCATTGTTGAGTTTTGAAATTAAACAGAGCTGTGTCGCATGATTTGATGTTTGTAAGTTCTAGCGTCTCCCGCTGATTGACGGGTGGGCGGGATTTCCGGGGGAAGTGCCTATAAAAAGAAGTGATACATATAGAAACCCCTGAAACGTCAGCTGGACCCGTAATCGAAAAAAACTTTTACGAACCCTGGCAAAGTGCATTCGGCACAGAAATACTCTGTAACAGACCTTAATGCTTTTTTGACACTGTGCCTACGTTTAGCATGAGGAAACAACTCTATAACTGTGTTAATAAGTCAGAATGCATGAAATACCGTTGAACCACACCTTTAAATACTTTCACTTTAAATCTGTTTAATCCTGGCATCAGGTCATTCAGAAATACCACTTTGGCAGAATCAGACAAGGAAGAATTGGATATAACATTAGTAACAGTTTTTAGTATTTAGTTTTAGGAAACTTTTTTAGGTGTGAAGGTTCTTGTACTTTGCAGTGAAAGACAGGCATTTTTTTTAAATACCATTTAAATTACTAATTTGACATTTGTGAAAATTAAGCATTACAATTACTGATTAATAACCTTTTCTTTGTCATTAAAGTGAAATTACTGAACCTAAACATTCACGTAGATTTGCATTTATGTTATTTACTGGCAACATTTTGTTCAAAGTTAAATCAACATTTCACATTAAGTCGTCTTTGTCTTTACAGAGTTTAAAACTAAAAAAACAGCATCAAGCTAAACATTTTGGGAAACAAAATTTGAAGCAAAAAACAGAAAAAGGTTGATGATGATTTCTGGTTCCCAGAATGCTTTGCATGAGGCTGTTATTTAGTTTTATTCTGTAAAGATAACATTTATTTAACTTTGAACAAACTCTTGCCAGTAAATACCATAAATTTAAATTTTTACAGCCTAAGAGATTCATCAAAAAAGCTAATTTACAAGAAAACACGTCAGCGCACATAGAGGCCCATATATGTCAAAAAATATATTTTTAAATAGATTTCAGAATATACAAAAAATGGCCAAAAAATATATTTGCAGAAATATATTTTGGAATATGTTTACAGAAATATATTTTTCATATATATGTTTTTTGGGCATTTGAAATATATTTAAAAAATAAATAAATTTTAAAGCTTTAAAACATATATTTAGCCCTCCGTTGACTTTAATCCAAGGAAATACATGTGAAGTCGCAATGGAAGAAAAACTTTATTTATGTTTCAAACATGTAAACAGTTTTAAAAAGGGTTAAAATTAAATATACTTTAAATACATACTTTATAAAATTAATTTATTTCGGATACATTTCAAATATATTTTGGCAAAGAACAAATATTTGCCATATGGGATATAAAATTACAAATGTATTTACTTGCCCTTGAAAAACATTTTTAAATATATGTTGATATGACTGTTAAAACTAAATATATTTCCAAATTCAAAAATATATTTAATTGAGCATTACTTTATACAAAAAGTATTTAGCATATATTTAAAATATATTTTTGGCCAGAGAATTTTTGCATCTGAGCTCTTCATATGAAAAAGCAAATTAGCCTGGATCCACAAGTAAAGGATCATTATAAAATAAGCAGCTTACCAAGTTGAATTTCATCACCGTTGGTGACTGAATCCTCATAATATAGTGTTAATATATAGTTGGCTCATGTACAGACTATTTAACAGTTTTGGTTGCTTATTAAAAGTGTTAAGTAAACAGTATATCTAAATGGAAATACATTCAAACACATTCAGTTCACACCTTATTCTTCAGCTGAGAAAGTGTAATTCTTTTAATTCACACAAACAGCCCCGTGTTTACTTCATAACTCTTGCGTAATGGAATCTGATACCAACAAGATTATTCACTGCATACAAACCTTTCACTATATATATGACAGCTCTTAAATATTTCATATTTGCATATTTAAACACATAATAAAAAGGTTAAATAAACAGAGGAAAGACTTGTGGAACAGAGTGTTGTCACATATGACAGAGAGCGAGATTTTCACTGATTCTGCTATACAACAGAATGATTAACACTGTAAGCTGAAAACATCTGGCATCATAAATACTGTTTTATATATAACTGACAGGGTGAGTATATTCCTGTCAGCAGTGCTGTAGGCTGTACACTGATTAAATTGAAGCGGTTTTCAATGACGTCTATAACCTTGGCTCAAAAATGGTTTGGAAAATCGTTTACTATAAGCCTAACATGTATATTCTTTTAAGAAAAATATAATTTTCATACATTCTGTGATGTCATTGATATGTAAAACTAAGAAATTACGTAAATTAAAGTTGTACATCTGAGCCACAGTCTATGTGCCTCCACTGACAACAGCAATAGGCTCTATGCCCAGCTGCACTACTTCCTGAATTTCAGCCAGCTCCTTGTTTCCTGTCTGCCATTATTGGACAAACTGATTATTTCAGGTGTGCCTGACCTCAGTAGTCACAAACAAACGGATTAATCCTGGTGTGCCTGACCTCAGTAGTCACAACAACAATAATCAGACACACCTGGATTAATCAGTTTGTCCAATAATGGCAGACAGGAAACAAGGAGCTGGCTGAAGTTCAGGAAGTCGTGCAGCTGGGCATAAAGCCTATATTGTACTCTAAATCAACTTCACTGGACTTCAGACGAATCAGTAAAAGTAAATGAAAACACATATTTAAACAGTGACCATATTATTGTCCATCAAAGTACTATGATTATAATACTAATATGTATTAAAATATAACAGAATATGTTTCTCCCACATTTAATATGTTTTGTCAAAAAAGAATAGAGGATTATATTGTACACTTTAATGCAATTTGTATTTGCTTTGTATAGCTGCAGGTGTGTGGAAAATATGCAGATACCAAAACATTTACGACAAGAAAATTACACTTTTATTAAAGTGAAGATTATCGCCACAAGCCAGAATCAACTGAGACAGAAGAGACAGAGAGAAAACGAAAAAAGAAGGGGTGTCCGGTCTGTATCTGATCCCTCCAGCTCTATTGACTGCTCATCTGTGGGTGTATAAGTGGACATTGTGTGAGTGATAGTCTGGAGATAGATAGTGTTTAACCCCATAACCTCACCACAAATAAATGAAACACACTACCCACACTGCAACAGTACATCATCATCAGTTACATGAGAGACTCTTTACTGTCAGGGTCAGACTCATAAGCATTACTTGTGAATTTCTGATTGTAAATGTGGACAGCAGTATCTCACAATCTGTTCTCATTAAACTCTTAGCAAAAGAAGTACAAAAGCTGTCATTGGGGACGATACCCAATTACACATTTGTACTTTATGGGGTGGTTTCCCGGACAATGATTAGACTAGTCCTAGACTAAAATAAATGTAAGAGCTATCCAAACTGAAAACAACTTGCATGGACATATCTTAAAATACATCAGTGCCATTTTGTTTTGCCTCAATTTTGCAACATAACGGACAGAAATGTGTACACTTTAAAAACAAACGGTGCTAAATAGCACTAAAAGTGGTTCACTGGCTCATAAGCACCTATTTTGTACCTGTGAAGCAACCATATTGTGCTTTTTAGAACCATATGTGGTTCTATAGTGATGCTATATAAAAACCTGTATGGTTCTTCATAGGTGCTTTATATGTGCTATATAGCACAAAAAATGGTTCCCCTATGATCATGAGCTTTTAATGCTATTTAGCACAATTTTTTTGTAACAATAGCAACAATATAGCATTTAAAATACAGCGGGAAAAATAAGTATTTAATGCGTCAGCATTTTGATCAGTAAGGGGATTTCTATAGGGCTATTGACACAAAATTTCCACCAGATGTAGCCATCAAGCCAAATATTGAATTCATACAAAGAAATCAGAACATTTAAGTATACAAGCTGAGTCATAATAATTAAAGCATAAAGCATCTTGGAGCATAATATTAAAATTTGAATTCATAACAATTGCGATATTTAACATTTACAGTCACTGATGAGAACTGGGATCAAGATCGCTGGATAAAGAGCTGAACTTAGATCTGGTCCTCCCAATCGTATGACTTTTAAAGATGTGAATTACAGCAAAATCAATAAAATTAACATCTTTTGTGAATTTATGTTGTATTTTTGTGTAATTATTGTTGCATAGGAAAAAAAGCCTTTTGTGTGTCATGGCAAGCAAACTAAATATTACAAAATGGTTAAATGATTACAGAAATGTTATTGATTTTAAGGTTTCAAAGTGTAGCTTTGTCTAATATTATGTAATTCTCCGAAAGTCATAAAAAATGTCATTATGTAAATGAGTAAAATAAGTCTTAAATAAGTCAGTATACGACTGAAAACATGTATTAATATGAGTAAAAAATGCCAATGCCCGCTATTTTTATACTAATTAATAAGAATGCGTACAAATTTGTATCTCTGTAAAGCTGTTAATACGTAAATAATTGACATCCTGTCAACACATCGATATTTTACGTTTCAGTGTGTATTAAAACGTACAACCACACTTTACATAAGAATACACACATATTCTCATGAGATTATGTTGAATTTACAGAACTAATCAAAACATTACATTTATTGATATGAGAATTTTATGCCCCATATTTTATATTTTAATACCTGATGAAAAGTGACAATAGCTACATTGTATTATACCATAAACAGAGAATAGATGGAAGTGCAAGACTTCAGTCGCCTATATGATGAAATGTGGAGACAACTTCAGCATTAAATTAATTTAAAAATGAGTTTAAAAATAAATAGGAAGATAATTAACATATTATTACCACAAGACATTCACAGAGTAATAAATGACAGAACATTCATACTCTGAAGATAGAAGCAGAAAACTGTTTTATATATCAAGCTTACGTTTAATGAAGTTTAATATGCTGGAATTACTTTTCTGCCTTTCTTGATAAGTCTTCACCATGGCTTATAAGTTTCATTGCTTATTGATTGAAATGTAGAATTTAGTTATATACAAGAAAAGTTTTCAAGAAAGAAACAAATACTTTAGCTTCAAATCCGTTTAATCCCAGCCTCGGGCTATTCAGAAATACCGATTTGTTGGCATAATCCATTAAGAGTCTGATAGAAAAAATGCTAATTTGCAAGAAAATCTGTCAGACGCACTTAGAGGGTTGCAGATGCACACTGACATAATGTTGAGATGATGTACTATAAAACCATTGAAACTAAAATGACTGCTGGTGGGTTAATGTTTCTATTCGCTTTCAAAATGAATGCAACAGATGAACAATTCAAAAATTCTAATTCTTGCTTGTCTCTTATTCAACAAATACTTTCATCTAACAAAAGCCTCACCAATTTACAAAGATACACGGTACCACAAAGAAATCCATTAAGTGTTTTATGTTTCAATTTAGTTTTAACCACTGTGTGTTTGTGTGAATATTTTACAACAGCAAGTAGTTGGTGATTTGAAGTTTAGGCTTTCCCTCGAAGGGATATTTTAGACCAATAACTTTGGAGAACTTCAAAGTATTAAAGCTCCAATAAGAAAAATATGTTCAGAGGAAAATGTTGCTAGGCGGCTGATGTGGTGTAATCTAAAGCCTTTACCTAGGATGGTTGCTTACAGAATAAGTACAAACCATGTGTATGTGTGTGTGTTTGTGCATTTGTCAGTCCATATTGAAAATTGCATCCCAGTCGGTAAGGATATGCAGTGCCTTGAACCCATTAGAGTGATTCTGAGTCGCTGCTCATGCACAGCAAATAAATGTAAAGTTACAACAATCTCAACCAATCAGACAATCCCCTCGACAAACGCTTGCCAAAGGCTTCACTAATGTATTCACTTAGTTTTCTTAAGAAAACTTCAGAACTTCGGTATTATCTATAATAGCAGACAGGAGCCTGTAAAAGAAAAAAAATGCACAGCCCAGAAAATGAAAAAGCAAGAAAAAATGAAAGCAGCAACCATGGAAGGAAGCTCAAGACTTCATTTAAGATCCAGCTGTCATTTAGAGCGGTATACAGGTAGAGAGAGAGAGCAACTGTGCTCCTGGGACTCTGTAATAAAAAATTTTTTTAATACCATATGGTTAAAAAGTAAGATTAGAAGGAAATGGTCATTTAGAAGTTCTGCTCGGCTTATACGGATCTGAAATGGCCAATTAAGGGTTTCAAAACTTCAACAAAACACCGCCTCTGATCGCAGGTGTAGAGAGAATATCAAAGTGAAAAAAGGAAAAAATAACCTCTAAACAGTGTTTCATTGTATGAAATGTGAGCATGCTGTATGTTGCACATTGTTGGTTCATTTTAAATTGTGCGTCAGCATTGTCTAAATCAATACCTCTGTATCTATGCACACAAGGCCGGACTGTTAGTGTGGGTACTGTACACAAAGAACATGCGGAGGCAGGCTAAGCCGTTGAATCTACAGCGGTCAGCTTTGTGGATAATAAAAAGGTCTGATTTATTACCGCACAAAGACAGTGAGAGACAGGAATACTGTACATTTACTACCAGATGTAAATCTTATCAGATCCCTCAGCAGATTTTAATCAGAGTGCCGACGACATGGCTGACTTCATAAATTTATTTTATGAAACGGCCACACTGTTGAGGTCAAATACAATGGTATTTTATGCCAATCATCTTAGTGATCTCATCATCCGGATGCTTGACTGATTCGGATTCAAGTACAGTAACTGGCAATGTTTATATTTAAATCAGTAGGTTGGTAAAACCTGGAGAGGACAAAATGTTTGCTTTTTTCATTTACGTCAATAGCATTTGCCCAACTGACCCTTGCCACCCTAGAAGTGATGTGTTTGTTTCCTTAAATGCTGTCATCTTTACTTCATGAGCATTCATTGTACTTAATAAGAAAGTGATTTTGCTAATAAAAACATGTTTATTTTACATTATTGATGTTGTAGCATACTGCAGAGTGTTTCAATCAGCATCATATGGTCTGAGGATATGTTTATATGACAATGATGTAGTGAAAAGCAGGAACATTTTCATTGCAAACACGAATAAATATGCTGTATTATGTGCACCAGGCCAGTAGATGGCGATGTTCGTGTGTAAAGAAACGCCACACCCCTGCGCAGATATGCATTCTTCTACAAAGAGATAAATACACACAACAACCAGCTTTATTCATAGATATGTATAATAAAGGCTAGATGTGTCTCTAATATCATCACCTGGCGGCCATCTTACCAAGGGCAGCTCGCTCACTCGTAGTATTGAGTTTTAATGGTGCAGGTACTTTTAAAGCTAGAGTAGGTAATGTTTGAGAGCTAGCAAAATTTGAAAACGGCACCTCTTCTAAGCTCCACCCCCTCTCGTTAGCACTCCGTCCAAAGCTACGCCCCCACAAACATGAACGCGCATCCACAGTCGGAGTCAGCTGCAGGTCACAGGAAAACCGAGTATTTCAACACATTAAGTAAACTATATTTTTATTACAATGAATGCCAAAAAAATAAATAAAAAAATGCCATTGTTAGTAATGTTACTTGCAGCGTTCAAAGCAAACGTTGCACGTTTGTTGTTGTATGAACTCTGAAATGTAGCTACGTGTCTTTTGCTAAAAGCGTCTGCTAAATCAAATTTAACAACAAAAAAAACGTTTTGTTTTGTTACTATCACTGGCAAACGTGAATTTTCTATTTTTATATATCTTCGTTATTTTTGTTGTTAGAGTTTCCACGACGAGAGCATTGGATCTGATCCTACATACAGTCCGCATCCGAGCACGTCTTCAGGTCAAAGGGGACAGACCCGAGGTCGTGCTCGAGGAAGAGGAGGTGCATGGGGTAGAAGCCGAGGAAGTCGAGGTAGAGGACGCGGAGCAAGTCAGACTGCAACCGGAGACCATAACTTGCTCAATTTTCTTCCAATTTTCAAACCGTTTGGTTTCTTACAAATGTTATTAACGTGGCTATAACTAAAAACTATTAACATGTTTTAACATGTTTCATGTCATTTTTTAGTATAAGTATGCAGTGTCATGGCTACATCTTTGACAGTTATAAAAAACCAAACCGTTTGAAAATCGGTAGAAAATTAAGCAAGTTATGGTCATTTAAAAGTACCTGCACCATTAAAACTCAATGCTACGAGCTGCCTGTGGTAAGATGGCCGCCAAATGTGGACGTCCACTCTATTGGCCAGCAGTGCGGGCGAGAATTCTAGCCTTTATACATTTCTATGGTTTTACAGACAATGAAGGTAGGTTTATTACTACAAGGGACCCAAGAATATAAAGTGGCAACTCTTGTTGGACAAGCGTTAATTAACTCAGTATCTTACTGTTACCAGCACATAATCTGTCCTGTAGGCTGCCACTGCTTACACGTCAACGTTATCACAGATTTGCGGTTACATAGTTTACACATAAATGACAAGGCGTCATTCTCAGAAACATGCACTTTGAAACTGTTTTGAAAACGTTGCATCTTCAGGACTTCAAAATCCCATTTTAGTGTAAACGAACAGCCAGACTGCATAAAACCTTTCCCCGTTTCGGTTGAAGACATTGAGAATTTTTTTATAGCATGTCCTCGCACAACATTCACTGTTTCCACACATTCGCTTCACTCACTTCCCCACTCTCCCTGTCCTTTCCTTCCAATTTCATGGATTGTGACTTTGAGCATTGTGCAATAATTATTTAAAGTCCACTGTATTGATGAGTTTAGAGGTCTGCACACGTAAGTACACAAACACTGAAAGTAGGAAAGTTTTTCCCAAGTTAGATGTCAAAATGAATGGTTCTTGGAATTATGTAAGTCATGCAAAATTATGGAGAGATAGTTCATGCCAAGAAAGAATGAACATGTCATGATTTGCTACCTGGTATTGCAAGTCAGAAGTAAGAGGTATTAGAGTAAAAGAGGGTATTTTGTGCCTTGTGTTGTAATACGAGTCATCAATATTTTTTTATCTATCACTGTAAAAACACCAATTAATTAAAATGTTGGAAGGGCAAAAATATATAAGTTAAACCAATATTCTTGTTCAGGCTCATTTGAGAAGACATGCTATTTTAAGTCTGCATAAATCTGTGTTTAAAACATTAAATGAATGGTTATTTTCAAATCCAGTCAACATTCAGAATGGCTAGTGTTGACTGAACTAATTAAGACAAATTTAGTCGACATGTGGACTTATGACAGCTCATAGTTCACGATAGCAAAATGCTCATAATATTACTATTATTTGGTCACAAAATGTAGTTCTAAGAGTTGTTCAGGTGTGAATGTATGTGCTTAAAGTTTAAATATGCGGTCGGTTATTAAAGATAGCCTCTATTTAAAAATGAGCTCGGACACTTTCAGAGATGAGCTCCAGAGGATCGCCAGGTGCTCAGGGCTCACACCCTGTCCAACGCAGCCTTGCCTCGGTAAGTCCTTCAGACATCGACATATCTCTGTGGCATTTAAACATGGGATTTCCTTCATTTTCAACTACAGAAGAGTCAAGTTTTAAATAGGAAAAATATTGAAACTTTTGAGTGTGATGCTAATGGTCTAATCAGATTCAATGGATTATGCTAAGCTATGCTAAAAGTGGAAGCGCCAGACCAGGAGATCGGCTGAATGGATTCCAAAACAGTAAAAATTAAATGTTTAACTCTAGGGGAGCTGAAAAATGAGCATATTTATTTAAAACAGTGGAGTGTCCTTTTAATTGCGTGTGATGTCAGAGGGAAATTTGGCCTAATGTTAACTTTATTTCAGGAAATAAAGTCTTTCAACGTCAAGCTTTATTATACTGAACCTTTATTTATGTATGTGTATTTATTTTTAAATATGACTTTGTTTATTAAACCAGAGCACGATGACGTGGAGAGGCAGACCAGAGGGATGCATATGGCAACTGGTTAGACTGTCTCCCCCTGTACAGGTGGAGGAAGAAGTTCTCCTTACTGGCCTTGCAGATGTTCTGACTGACTTTGGAGTGCTTTTTGGACTGTTTTATGCTGTCTATTTAGAGTAACCTTAAATCTGTATGTTCAGTCTGTATGATTAATGATTGTAATGAATTAAAAGCTTTTGTTTTTATGTGACTGAAGTTAATAATTTTAATTTTAATTAATTAAAAATTCCCAAATTATAAATAATAATTGAAGTAACATATAAAACGTGGAGAAAAAATTTAAATTTTAATTGACAGTCTTTGCTGTAAGTTTTTAAAGATTCAACTGATTAAAACATTTTAGGTGAATGACCTACAGTATAAAGCTAGTTGAGCAAACATAATTTTTTATATTTGAGTCAAGTTTGGGCCAACTAAAAAACAACAATCCAGGTAGACACAGTGATACTGCCATCATAAAAGAATTGTTAATGTAAACTTTGTATACCAAAAGTACATATTTCAAGTTTTAGGAGTACACTTGCATACAGACGTCCTCAAGATTAACATAAAACCTCCACTGTGATTTCATTTGGTGTTTTATACAATCAAAAATCATCCTGATGAGTGGCCTGCCATCACATTCACCATCGTTGAATTAGTATATTTGGGAGAAAATGCTAAGAATCTTTAATTAAGAAGAACAGAGAGAGTGAAATGAGAAAATTAGCCATTTTAATGAATCAGATGTTAAGCCCAAAAGGCAAATCAAACGTAATTATTGCCATAAACCAAAAAGCATGTCTTTCCAGAAAGAATAAAGCATGTCTTTACTCATAAACATCTACAATTTGTCGCTTCAAGTTAAATAATGAAGAAGAATGCATGCATAAACTAGTTGTGATATATTTAAAGCTACAATACTGACTGTGTCTGTAATGGAGGAAAGGTTGGTGCTGTTTCATTTCATGTGTAAATTCAGATTAATGACTAACATTTAAACACAATACACAACCATTGCAAGGTCACTATATGAGCCTCTAATCTAGTGCCCAAGCTGATGCATGAATACTTTATACAGCTAAATTGAGACTATCCTTTTAGATTTAATGAATGAGTATTAATGTTTAATGCCTTTTATTATTTTCCTTCAGTCAAAATGAATGAATTATAAATACAATTCAGGGGTGTAATCAACTTTTAGATCGTTGGTAGTAGCAAGTGTTCTGGATGCAAGAGAACAGGAGGTCTTTTGGGGATATGTGACTGAAGATTGGTTGACTTATGATGGGAGGATATGAAGTTTGGAAAATCACTTTCTCAAATGACTTTAGTGACATAACCATAGAATAAGTTAACAAGAAGTTAGACCAAAGAAAGTCATTCATCTTTAAGCATAGGAAAGGATATAATTGAACCAGCACAGGACAGCAAACACAAGGGTATTAAATAAGGGAGCAAATCAAGAGGGGAACAGGTGACATGAATCAAACAATAATGGGATGATTAACGAGGAAACAAGGGGGCGGGGTCAGGAGACGAGACAGAAAGCACATAGGTGTGTTCGAGATCATCCGACGCTGTGCAGACCGATCGGCGAGGTTTGCCGCTTGCAGTTGAGTGAGGAACTGAAGACGGAGCCGTCAAGCTGGACACCTGCTGCTTGCCGTAGTGACGTGTGCGCCGTGTTTCCTTGTTTTTAATCGCGAATGAAGGGAATTAGATGCTGAATTTGATAAAAACAAACCTTTTAATAAAAAGTTGCAGCCAGAAACATTTTATATCGAATATTCTAATTGCTGCTTATACTGTATACCCGAAAATAACGGGAAACAAGCCTATATTATTAAAATACCAATAGAGTTTGTTATTTTCATTTTTATTTTATTACACAACTCAATATAACATATGTATGCATATTTTTTCCTGTTTTAAAACATGAATTTATAATGTTTATTAGTGGAACTAAAGGTGGAATAAACTTGAAACGCACGTGATCTTTGTCATCAGTGAGGCGACCAACCACGAAAAGCTGTGTCGTCATCACAACTCTGTGCAGCCGCTCTGGAGAGGCTGCACTGGCTGAGCTAGCCGGCTACTCTCGAAACGCTCTCGCGGTACTTTAAAACTATATGACACTGTCACGTGCCTGCAGCGCCAGCTGAAGTAGGACAAAAATACTAACCTGAATGCACTGCTTCAAGTCAGCCACCGATCGGTCTGCGCAGAGCCGCATGAAGTCGAACACACCTCATGGCTAGAATAAACAGAGCCAGTGCTGTACTGGCAACAGTTTGTTCAAAGTTAAATGAACATTAAACATTAACAAGTCTTTATCTTTACAGAATAAAACTATACAATAACAGCCACATGCAAAGCATTCTGAGAACCAGAAATCATTATCAACCTTTTCCGTTTTTTTCTTCAGATTTTGTTTCACTGAATGCTTTGCATGAGGCTGTTATTTTAGGTTTATTCTGTAAAGATAAACGACTTGTTAATGTTTAATGTTCATTTAACTTTGAACAAACTGTTGCCAGTAAATAACATACATTTAAATCTACAGTAAGTTACAACCTGCTGCAGGAAAAATTGAACATGTATTTTTACAGTGCAGATATAAAAGAAGATACATATAGACTACTACTATCAAAAACAGACTCGACAATCTGTGCTGAGAAAGACCCCATTAATCTGGAAACTAAATGCATGATGGAGGTGTGTTAATCTTCCTGGCTTGAGGTGTTAAGAACACAGAAGAGAAATGAGATACAGGAAAGATATGAACATGCTCAATTGAAATTAATTCAGAACAGAGAGTGGCACTGCATGAAATCACACAGCCAGATGATAGTGACATTGCCATTGGCAACGAACTGCTTAATAAGGGACAGACAGACAGACAGACAGAAAGACAGAGAGAGAGAGAGAGAGAGAGAGAGAGAGAGAGAGAGAGAGAGAGAGAGAGCTACAGCAGAGAGAAACTATGTGTAAAAAACTGTTCTCCAAAAAAGCTCAACTTAATGCTATTTTCTATGCATGCAATAGACAAACAATACACACATTAAATCAAATTTAGTTAGAATACAAAATCTTTAAAATGATGATGTTTCAATAATACATTTTATTTAAAGGGGATATATCATGAAAATCTGACTTTTTAGTGTTTGTCCATGTTTAAGTGCCATAATTGGGTCCCCAGTGCAACCTAGACAACGTAATAACCGAAAATCCCAGTAACTTAGTTTTGGTAAACAATTCTTTGCAAGCATGTGAAAAAATTGTTCATTGAAATTTGTCTCCCATTTTGTGTCAGAAGAAGATCTTATTATAATGATAATGCCCCTTAATGTGCAATATCCAACCAAGGCACTGCCATTTAGTGCAGAAAGAAAGAGAGAAATTAATTGACAGCACAACTGAGTTTTTAATTTTAACAAACCACCAATATGGCGTTAAGCGTTTGGATTTCATCAAGTAATTTGCATTTAAATTCCACACCCTCACACTTACAAGGTGGTAATTTTCATGCAATAATAAATGATTAATATGGTATTTTGAGCTCAAACTTCACATATGTACTCTGGGCAGTGGTGTAGTCTAGATTTTTGTAGTGAGTATACTGTGATTTTTCCCTCTCACCCTTATGCTAACTCGTCCCAGCGCAACGCACCACCACACTCACAGATGCATACAGTATGGATCTTCATGTAACAGAGCATTCTGAAAGTGTACTCATAAACACATAAACTGAATGTGTTATCAACATGTCAGTTTATTATAAGAAAAAAAAAGAGTTTAACAGCCAATGGGTTTACAGCTGGGGAAACTAGACTGATTTTTAGACTGGTTTAGTGTTAATCAACATCTAACTCGGGGCCAAAAGTTACTCAACTGTTAATTATAATTAAAAAACTGTTTACAATCTTCAATCCGTGGCTAACACATGCATAACTATTGATAACATTACCATGTGTAATTTAATGGTGTAAATGTTTTTAATTAATACACATTTAAGATGACCATGAATTAACTCTAATACAGCAACTTCTAATAATTAAATTTGCATAGTCATTGATATAAAAAGCTTATTTTTTGCATATAATACAAGCATTGTCTAAAAATGAAAATAGGCTTTTACTTAATTATTATTACAAGACCATCATGTAGCTTAGACACCAAAACCAAGTGAAGAAAATTATCTCTTTAATTTGCAAGTCTGAACTGAACATCAACGCAGACATGAATTTCCTCACAGAAGTTTAAGATCATATTTCATAGAAGTTTAAGATATATAAGATCATATCCTGAACGTAGATATATAAATGAACACAGAGAAGGGAAGCACAAGCAAACATGCTGAAAGAGGCTTAAAACCATCAGGACATAATCGGGCTTATTTTATTGCACTTGAAACCTTACCTCGAGATAAAGTATTAAACTGGACTGATGATTTAAATGTTGTTTACTCACATGTGCGTTGTTAACTCTCCGGATAACTGTCGTTAGGTGTGTTCGACATCGGCTGTGGCTGGATGTAACCGATCGGCGAGATTAGCCGCGTGCAGGTGGGGAGGAGCTGAAAACGGAGACGTGAAGTCGGACGCGCTGTGCTCCCCGTAGTTTGCGGCTTTTACGTCAAGCATGGCTGATCACGTGCCGTTTGCTTGTTTTATCGCAATAAACATGATTTGTAAGATGTAAACTACATAAAAAGTGAATTATACTGTTTTGAATGTCCGTGTATGAGCATGAGTGGAACTGAAGAGGATTACAGCATCTGTTTTTACAAGAATAAAGTTTAACATAAGCATATATTATTTAAATACCAATGTAGTGGGGTCTACGTTTTTTATCCATTTTATTTTGATGAAGATGATACAATATAACATCGCGACTACATGAAAAGAGCTTTAACTGTTATAAAAATACAGATTTGTGAGCATTTGTGGAACTAAGAGCGTAAAAATACACACGAAACACACGTGAGTGTTGTCATGTGGTGAATCCGACCAATCGTGAAACAGCTGTGTCGTCATTACAGCCCGTGCAGCTCCTCTTCGGGAACTGCGCTGGCTAAGTCAGGCGGCTGATCTCGAATCGTTCTCGTGGTACTTAAAAACCATATGACACGTGCCTGCAGCGCGAGCTGAAGTCAGACAAAAGTACTAACCAAAATGCACTGCTTCAAGTCAGCCGCCGATCGGTCTGCGCAGCGCCGCATGAAGTCGAACACACCTGTTCACTTCTCCAGGGACTGTTTGTTTACAGTGTCACGTGAGCAGCTATGCTGCAGGTTCGACTTCATTTTGCGCTAAGCAGACCTCTTGGTGATGTCAAAGTACCGCGAGAGCGATTCAAAGCAGATTTCTCCATGTGATAACTGGCATCGCTCTCGCGGTACTTTGTTGTCACTCGTCTGTGGGTTCTTGTGGCGCTACAGCAGTCTGCTCCCCAGTCACTCTAGCGCCGCTATAGTAGTAATTTGATTTCATACGCCGATCGGATCGCGCAGTTCGGCAGGAAGTCATCAAATATATAGCTTATGTATATCCATTAAACCCGCTAAAGTAGCAAGTGTAGCATGCTAATGGTTAGTGCTTCACATCTAAATTATGACTAAAAGTTTGAAATGTCACAAAACCATGCTGTTACGCATCCTGACGCTATTTTTAGTGGGTATACGGAAATCCTTGACAATTTCTAGTGGGTATACGGCGTAGTCCTGCGTATCACGTAGACTACACCACTGACTCTGGGGACACCAAAGATTTATTTTACATCTTAAAAAAGTCTTGTGAAATGTCCCCTTTAAGTAATAAAAATAGACCACAATGGTATTACCAGTGGCGGCTCGTGACTGCTCATCTGAGGGACGCAAATTCAAAATAAGTGTTCGGAGTGTCGTGTGTTGCTCGTGTTTTCAAAATATGTGTTTGTTGCATCATGTGAACCATGTGCATCACGTGTTTTGTCAAGATAAGTGCCTGCTGCACATGCGTCAAAACCATTTATAATAAAAGAGACGATCACGTTCACAAAATACACGCAAGACACTCCCTTAACAGTAAACTCTGATTACGCAAGAGATTATGCGAGTATCTGGCAAACGCAGGCGTCTCTCATAAACCCTTTAGACGCGTCTGCAGCAGGCACTTATTTTGACAAGATAAGTCATGCACATAGGACCACTTGACGCGCAGAACACATTTTAAAATTATGAACCACACACATGATGGGCTACATACATGTTGTGACGAACTTCACATTAAGTGCCCTCGAAAAAAGAAGTCATCGGATTATAGATGTTGTCTACAAACCAGCACCAAACCAACACTAATCAGAATAAACTCAGACCTGCATAAATTTAATGGTATTATTTTATTTTATAAAAGAACATCTAAACCCAAAGTCTGAATAAATATAATTTTTTTTCAAGTTTGAAAAAGCCATTTAAGAAAACCGTTTCAGGGAACAGTCTGTGCAGCATGGCTGAATGCATTACGAGTGTGTTTCTCTGGTGGTGTGTGTCTCTGGTGGATGTTGTATAGTATAACTCTGGTGGTGAGATATATTAAACAGTGAGAGTCCAGAACTCACAACCCGCTGTATGATGCTTGCAGAGCACAGCCTGCTGTGAACATACAGTTCCCCAATGGCAGAAAAGACGATATTGTAAAGTCGTTGTGTTAGTGTGTGCGTGTGTGTGTTGTAGAGGTGAGCTGCAGTAATAAGGGCTAATAATTTCCTCTGTCTGTGTGTCATATAGGTCAGTTTGCTCTGAAAACAGACTGGTAATAAAATACGAAATAACAGAGTCTGACAGAAGCTGCACAAAAACACAAAGTGCACACAGGTCAAAGGTTACTAAGTGAGTTTAGAGGAGTATTCAACATAAAATGCACTTTATTGATCACCTGCACACACACACACACATACACAAATCTTGAATGTATTAACATGCACAAAATATTGTGATTTTGAAAACATTGTGCATATATAATAAATATATAATAAGAATCTTTTTCTTTCTGTTTTCTTTTGACTCTCCCGTGGATCGCATTGTCCACACAAACAGGTTATATAAACAAAGAACCTCATAAAATTTTCATTAAAATGTAAAATAGTAATCACCAAAGGCAAAGAACAATGATCTTCCCTCAACAAAAGGCTTAGATGTCCTTATCCTACACTCTCAGAAATAAAGGTACACTGACACTGAGGCTGTATCCTTTGAACCTAAAGAGTTCATATTAGTACCTCTAAAGTAAATATTGATACCAAATAAATACATATCTGTACGGTACATATTATGACCTTTCTAAAGGGTACTGTCCAAGTGTACAACTTTTGTATAATAACTCCGCCCTCTTAGCATTATGACCTAAGAAAAGGTTAAAGCATACTACTTGTATTTTATACGTGTCTGGAAACATAATGACCAGAGTCAGGCAATATTGTACAGTAATCTACACACAGATAAAGTAAGTTAGAAATCTAACTTAAGAAAATATCATGTATATAAATATTGTCATAAAAACACAATTCACCCACAGTCTTTTACCATCCATTTAGAGCAGGGCATGCATGAACAAAAGAGCACTTTAAACATTTTGTAACCTCGGTGTGTTCCTGAGTCCAGAAACATTTTATAATATGTTTAACTCCCACCTTGAGGGTCTTTTTAAAACAGCTGAGACACACTTTTCAGCAGGAACACAGCATTCAAGGAGCACTTGATGAAGTGAGTCAGGTGTACGAGCTCAGGTCTACAGCTCTGCTGCGACACACTGAACAGTAAGTGACAGATGATTGGTCAGCTCATGCTATCCTTTCTCCCTTAACAACCAGACCTCTCCCCCCCTCTCTCTCAATTTTGCATACCTTGCCTCGCTGTCATAATAACAAATGAGACTGCGGCTATTTCTGCTCGTTTTTGAGAGAGGTTCAGCGTTCCGTAAAGAAGCAACGTTTATAATAACGCAACTGAAAAATAACTACAACCACGGCGCAATGAGTGGCCAAGGTAATCGTTTGTGGTGATGGAACGAAACTGTGAGTTTAAAGAGATGTTTATATTACATGAATCATCTGCAATCACTGATCCGAGTTCAGGCGAAACACAGCATGTAGGTTACAGAAATACATGGAGCCTTGCGGTTTGTAATTAGCCATCGGAGGGGAACCAGCGTGAGTGCATCAGCTCTGTGTTAAAAGTCTCTTCTAATATGGCACAAAATTTCTCGCATACAGATACAATTGACCAGACTGTGGTACAGCAGGGTATCTGTGCCACCATACAGGGTGAATTAAATTTAAAGGTCAGTTTCACTATGACCTACACTGTAAAAAGTTGGATCAAATAAAAAAAGTAACACCTAAAAAAATAAGTTTTCTCAATTTAAGTTGATCCAACTTTTTACAATGTACTTTATACACTCATATGTATACACAGTATGAAAAGTTCCAATGCAAAAGCAGCTAAAGACCAATTCTGTCAAAAATTACAGAATTGGTCTTTTTTGACAATTTTCAGCATGACAAACGCCATGACAATTTTCAGCAAATGCCTCTAAGTGCATGGAAGAAGAATTGGATGAATGATGGCACATGCACATCAAAGTGCAATATTATTTTACTCGAATACAGGAGGTTTACCAAATATATTATGTTATTGGTCGAATTTTTGAGCCTATTCAGAAAGGACAGTGACAAGTACTGGAGACTTTTGTAATTGGAGATTTTTGAATGTACTTAGAGTAGAGGTCTTCACGGGTCCACGTAGATCCAAAAACCCGAGGTCCGACCCAAGAACCGATCGGGTTCGGGTCTAAAAGTTTCACGTGTGCCTCGGACACGGGCCGGGTATAATAATAGCGCCATCGGGTCTCGGGTAATTATAAATCAATGTGTTTTTGCTGAACGGACCCGAAGACCCGAACTCTTTCTCGTGTGTGCATCAATGTCCTTTTCAAACCTCTCCTCTGTTTTCTTGCGACATTGTATGGCTTGTAGTAGGTTAGTTTTCTTTGAGACAGACATGTCAGTCAATTTAAAATGTACATTTTAGCGGTTACCTTGGTGTCGTCAGATAACAAAGTAAAACAAATGGAGCAGCTCGCCAAATTAGTTATGAGACCAGCTGGGTTTCTTTCTGTCTGACTGCTGCGTGCGGGGCTGCAGACTGCACACACGTCGGTGTCGTTTACATTTGGGTCCAGTCGGGTTAAAAAAAATTGCCACTGGTTCGGGTCGGACTCTGGTCTATTTCCTCGGGTTTGTCTCGGGTCGGGTCTTTCGTTTAAACAAAAATTATTTATGCACGTCATGTTCAGGTATAAAGTGATTTCAGGTCGGGTAAATTTTTTTGGACCAGAGAAGACCTCTAACTTAGAGGGTTTTGCATAGAAAGACAATTTGTTAAATATCAAGCATGCAGCAGAAGCCCAGTGAAGCCAAAACATCTCGTTCACCCCCAGTGACTGGTCCTATTATAAGTCATAAACCCCACCTCCCCCATGTTATTCAATGGGACTTGAGACCAACTAAACAATTTAATTACACTTCAAATATCTTTTTTCCGAAGCTGGTTTCTGTCATTTAGTTTTTATCATGCTGATGTAAATGCCAGTTTTTTTTTTTTAATAAGTTTGTTTTTAGTTAGTTATTTAATGCTGTAAAAACAGTGGTGTGACGTCATGATTGACAGCTATCTGAGCCGAGCGAAGTAGTCACTGAAGCACTAACAGACTTTTTTCAGGATCTTCGGAGGACTTAATGTGGTACTGCAATTAGCAGACATCAAAATTGGAGCAAAACGGAGGAACGGAGCAGACAGAGTTCACATAGAGCAGGACTCCACTTAAAACCATAGAAACAGTGCAGCGTGTGCTTGTGCTTGATTATGCGCATTCTGCGACTGACTAATAACCTTTTCATTGCCATTAAAGTGAAATTACTGAACCTAAACATAAGATTTAAAATAAAAATAAGATAAAGAATGCTCAATTACAAGAAAATATGTCATATGCAATTGATGCATCTGAGCTCTTCATATGTACACTCTAAAAAATGTTGTGTTATTTTCAACCCAAAATGCCCATGTATTAAACCATTGTTGGGTCAAATATAAACATTTTCTGGATTAATTTCAACCCAGCTGCTGGGTTTGTCTCTTTTTGACCCAACGCTGGGTTGAAAATAACCCATATTTTTTTAGAGTGTAAGCTTCACATCCTAAACCTTATTTCAATGTGTAATGTCAGTGCAGTGTTTGGTACCATATTAACATGCATATGATGTGATCCATCTATTTTTTTTTCTTTATGAATGACTGACTGGTATATGTGGTTAGCATATAACAAAAATGCTTAAGGAGTTTGTGAGAAGGATGAAGAGAATGGTGGATGAAGAGGTCTTTAGCGAGCACAGTGGTATGTTTGCGATGATGTAGCGATTGGTATAACAGAGCAGACTGCAGTCTTCCACACACACAGCTGAAGGTGAGATATGAACTGCAGTGTTACTCTCCGTCTACCAGAGCAGCTGGAATCAGACCATCTAACACCTGCCAGGTAGGAAGGATGGAGATCTTGTCTTTTAAAACACCCCACACATCATGGCCAGAGAACCAGCAAGTCTGTTAGCTGTTCTCTCGTGTGGTTTAAGTGAACACTTTTTGTTTTTTCTACCCCCCTCCTGTTCTCTCTAAAGCTACATTCACACTGGGCCTTGATTCTAGAAAATTGCCATAAAATTGCCAGGAAGCCTTCTGTGCGAACGCAAGCCTCAGCCGGAATACCAGACAATTCAATATCGGAATTGGAACCTGCTGACATTGCTGAGATCAATAAATAGATCACAACTAAGGGTAAGATACAAGATAAACACATATACTAAATATAATTTAAAGTAAAAATAAAAATGAATCTACATTTATAGCAATCTCTACATTTATATCAACATTTGTGACCTTTCACTAATAACAATGTGTGCAAAAACATCATTTTCTCCACATCCATCATTGAATGTTTCAATTATTCATGCACCAATGTACTAATGTGAATGTCAATAACATGAAATGCAGGATTCACTCCATGACAGAAAGAAAGCTAATATGAAATGAACATGAACAATAAAAAGTACAACATTTCCTGTAGAGTCCAATATTATAAGAGGTTTGGAGCTACAGTACTGTGATGCTTAGAGAAATGGGAGTATACTGTATGTGTGTCAGAGATGATAGGAGGTAAATGGTTCTCTGGCAGCGATGGAAGTGGCCATTGTCATACCTTAATTGGACAACCGGCAAATGATAGGGTGAGAGCCAGAGGACGCTCATGTGTGACAACAGAAAAGCAGACCTGAGGCCAGCAGTACTTTACTGAGAGAGCCAAATCTGCTTGTTATTGTCTGACAAAGAAAGTGAGGGAGAGGAACCATTCAAGTCAGATTAAATATGCCTTTTCATGTCAAATGTATAAATGGCCTATACGCAGACTTGAACCCACATAAAAACCCCAATCAATAGGGCTCAATAAACAAATAAATTAATCCAATGATAAAATCAAACACTTTTGTTTGCGTAATGCTCTTGATCTCCAGATCAATGATTAATTTCACCATTACCCTCTTTTTTTGTTTTTCTATTCTTTGGGGTTTCTGAGGGAAGCGTTATTTGGCTTTGAAGTCATCCAACTCACACAGCGTTCAACAAAGCCAAGCTCATCTGAACACATTTTAAATGGTGGCACAGTCTGATGCAACACTGTGTTGCAACGTCTCACACTGTGTTTAAAGATTCAGATCTACAGTATAACGCAGAATCTAATGGAGCTGGACATTCAAAAACCGGAGATGCTGCATGAAAGCCAAAGGATCCAAAGCTGTGTTTGTGAAGACATTCAGCGACTGATCAAGAGAAATCCTACTTAGATGGCTCACTTTTAGACTTAACTGTAATTTCTACAGTTACTTACCACAAAATGGCAGGTAAAATACCATCATTTTCTTTTCCAGTTCATTACTGTAATATGCATTGCATTATGGGTGTTAACATTTAATTTACAGTTATTTACTGTATGTTTTGAATTTGCGGTAGACTGCTGTAAAACAACAGCAATAGTGCAACTGCAGTTGAGTAAAAATGTTTAATAAAGCAAAGCATATAAAATGGAAAAATAAATAAATAAAATGAATCTAATAATAATAACAAAATAATAATATATATGAAATGAAATAGATTTTATTTGTTATGCTTTTAGCAGTGAAGCACATTTCAAAATGTGAATTGTTTTTCAGCAGTGTAAATAATTTATAGAAACAAGAAAGGGATTATGGATAAATGCTTGACCGTCAGATTTGAATTTTACCTCAAGAAACACTAGAGACGCCAAGATTTTACTCCTCGGAGTGTAGCGAGTAACTTTCATCAAGTGTCCCTGTGGCACGGGTGACCTGGGTTTGAATCCCCTTCAAGGCAATTTTTTTTAAACTAGGTTACAGTAAGGGTATTATACTGTAAAATGGAACTGCGGTAAAGGCATCATAATGTAAAAACACGTTGCCAGTGAATTACCGCATATAAAAAAGTCTAACAGTGCTGCTTAATTACTTAAAAACATTGCGCACAAAGCAATAAAAAAGGTTTTCAAAAAAATTTACATAATTTCCTTAATATCCATAACCACTAATATTCCTTATATTGATTCTGGATGCATATAAAATCTAATTATTTGAACTTGCAATATATTTGAAAGTTGATTTACTAACAGGGAACAGCCAACTCAATAGCTTACCCAAATTACATTAGTCTGAGGCAGTAACACACTTTTCTAATCTGAGAGACAAATTGGACGGGAACTTTCTGAGATTATGGAAAGGGATGTGACATTTAATCGATATAAAATACCTTACATTTACAAGCTGTTACCAGGCATCTATTTACCAGAGGATTTATTCACAGATAAAAGCTATGCCAACCCACCTACCTGTACCTGTTCACAAACACTTTCAGGAAACAGGAAAGCAACCCAATGTTTGTATTGAAAATTTCTAAATGGTTAAATATTTTCTTTCATTCAAACTCAAAGCACGTTTAAGGCTTTAAGGCTAAAACAACATTGGTTTTCTACATTTGATTGTAATATTGTCTACACTGCTGTGTAACTATCTCAGAGGGTGTTAAATGAGATCTCTGTGGAGAAACTCTGTGTGTGTGCTGTTGTTCTCGGCACATGTTTTAAACTGCTAGGATTAACTTAAGATAAAGCGAATGCCATATGTCTGAGCACTGCTGTACGGAAACACACAGATCTGGTGGTCACAGGGGTCTGTGGCAGAGCGGGTGAACGCTGTACTGCCTGACAGGGGCTGCTATATTGCTGTTTTAGACAATTTGTCTTTGAAGAAAACATAAAGCAATAACAGCCATACGATAGAGAAAAACAATGCTGAAGGGCTGAACTGTAGTCCGAGTGTGTGTTGTTCGGTGTGTGTGTGTGCGTGTGTTGGTGTGTGTGTGTGTTTTATCAGCTGTTGGGGCCTAAGGCGGAAAACCCACTTATGACGAAATATAGTAATAATATCCGCAGAAGCCAAATACTATTAAGGGACAGTGTGTTTGTGCGTGTGTGGTAGCAACAAACAATCATTGAAATCCCTTATGTTTGGCACTTGACAGTTATGTCCTCTATCTAAGGGTTGTGCAACAGACACCATAAGCATAATACTACATTAAATCATGTAACAACATTACAAAATTGAATTTATTTGCTGGCTCCCTTTTTGTGTACAAAAGCGCACCTGCCTACCCAGCCATTCAACTGACTGTGGTATATAAATCCTCAGGAGGATTTGGATTTCTCTGGAGATGAAGGGAAATTAGTATTTGTAGACATTTCACTTTTACAATGATTTGTGGTTTTGTGCCGGTCAGTAAATTATGTAAATGTAAGCTATTTCCTTAGCTTCTTCATTTCATAAGCTAGTTTACAAAAATATCTGGTCTGTATCATTAATTCCTTATTACACACAAACATACACATCTCACCCTGACATTCCTGTGCATGTCCAATGCTTTACACCTGTCTGTGTAGAGATGCTGTTAAACTCTCATATATATTTACAATATATATTTAGTTGCAGATAAAGCACAGTGCTAGCAATGTCAAGGCCACAGGTTTAATTCTTATAATGGAAGCTTGGCGACTTTCGACAACACATGCAACGGTGACCGTTGGCAACAAGTGGGCCTGTCAAGTGACTCAACAATGTTAAGAAAAGTTTAACTTTATCCAAATGATGAGCGATTTTTGAATGCAACTACCAATGAGAGTGAAGCAAATGTCTAAGGCCACATTTACAGTACACTGCAGGTCTTGATGGACAATTCTGATTTGATGACAATTTTTTTAATGACCAGTTTACATCATCTTTTAAAGTGACATGTATTCATATGCATTTGGCAAAAATTATGAGGTAGACATTATGGCAGTTTCTTAATTCCAAGAAAAGGTCGCGAGAACACAGAACGTACTTGTGAGAATTGAGAAGTGTGCGATCTTCCTGTTGGTCACCTGACCTCCCCAGATTCAACATTGCAACATTCATAAAGTGCCAAACATACTATTATCTGCATTATTATATACATTATTTTTTTATGATTACATTTTGTCATGGCAAATACATAAATATGTCAGATACTTTGTCAAGAAATAATAATATAATCTAAAATAAGAAACTCAATTAAGATTAGTTGTTTAGTGCCAATAAAACATACATTTAAATATCAAATTCACTTTTTTATGTATTTAATATTTAAAGGGGCGGTTTTCTGGACGGGGATTAGACTAGTCTTAGACTAAAATAAATGTAAGAGCTGTCCAAACTGCAAACAACTTGCACTGACATATCTTAAAATACATCAGTGCCCTTTGTTTTGCCTCAAAATGCACACAAGTAATGTTTTTAGTAAGGTATGTTTGTTAAAACTAGTTATATTTCCTAAGTAAACTAAAGTCTAGTCCTGGTTTAAGCTAATTCCTGTCCGGAAACCACCTCATAATGTTTACAAACAAATGTTTACTTTTACACATTAGCACTTCCTTCCTCCGCCATTGTTTTGCCGCAATAACTTCTGGGGCGTAAGCTATTTCAGCGCTCAAGTCTGAACTCGATGCATCTCGATTTCAAGAACACATCCGGGTATTTTCATGCGTCCTCTGTATTTGTGTTCTTGAGAATTGGAATTAAACTTCGACAGTTAATAATGACTTCAGCGATTGCTGAAGAATGCATATTGAAAAACAGCCCATGACTCTGAAAAGCTTCAGCCAACCAGGAAGTAAAAACAGAACAGTATGACAAAATCATTATACAACGTTTGAATTACAAAGTTTATACAGCTGTATTTGTCATAAAACTTCAGTATTACTTCACAGGGTTAACTTTTTGTCCACCACTGCCCAAAGGAGTCATGTGATAATAGTGGTGTCTACCTAAGTTAACATTGTTTGCCACCATCTCTGTTTCGATGACAAGCGATTCAAATTGACAGTGGAATATCCGATCTGTCCCGATTTGTCCACTTACATGGCAGAAGCAAAAACACGAATTCGATTCATATCAGATTTATTTCCACACCTTTTCCTGCTTGGGTCACTACATCCATGTAGTGCAAATGTGGCCTAAATGTTGTTGCTTGCATTGTTTGCATAGTTTAGAAAGTCCTGAAAAGTATGATCTCAATTTCTGTTGCTTAAAGGAACAGTATGTAAGAAATGTATATCAATTAATCCTAAAATGGTCCTTATAGGTCACTAGACATTAAGAAAGAATTGTCATGTCAAATACTTATATCACTGACACCAGTGGTCTGGCCAGGAGATTGTCATTTAAAAAGTGGAGTTGCAGCCCTCAACTGATGTTTATGTTGTCATATTGTGTATTGGCCACCAGTTGTGTGGTTGCAGTACCAGTTTTAGCCACAAGTTTTTGTGATTGCAATACCAGTTTTGGACACAATCCTACATACTGTTCCTTTAATGTGTAGACAATTGTGAAGAAACTGAGAGGTCAGAAACGTGATCTTCCTCAATGTCAACAACCCGCAGGTGTTCAATCGGAAAACAGATGCCTTTAGACATTAGATACAAAATGTTAGACTATCTCTCTCTAATTAAAATTGCAAAACCAGTTCAGCTTCTCTGGACAGGTGCACATGTGTCGTGATGTGCGGGGGGCTCAATTCAAATTAAATCAAGAAATACAGATGCCTTTAGACATTAGATACAAAATGTTAGACTATCTCTCTCTAATTAAAATTGCAAAACCAGTTCAGCTTCTCTGGACAGGTGCACATGTGTCGTGATGTGCGGGGGGCTCAATTCAAATTAAATCAAGAAATACACAATAAACAGCTCGAAGCTATTAGATTATGCTGAATGTTGAATTTCCATACTTGTGAAGTAAACAACAAATGCGGTTGGACACTTTTAAGAAAACTGGTTGTGTGCATGTGTAGAAACACACCTTACTCAATTGTAGGCATGTGTCGGAATATACCTTTCTCTACAACATCAAATGTGCTGTATATAGACAATGCACGGCCATATAAACATAAAAACAAAACATAACTATTTACTAAAATTACAACGTGTACAAAATAAAGAGATCAAAGTATCTCTGCATATTGTTAATTGAAATGTTCTTTTATAAAAGGTCAAACTGTTTAATTCATTTTCTGGTGCTCAGCATGAAAACAGCAGGGTTTATTATGCAAACATTTCTCATGAAGGTGTCTTTTGAATTAATTGTAATAATTAGGTAAGCATAAATGATAAATATTCAACTAATTTACTTCTGTACTAAGTGCGCTGTATAAACCACAGGAGTCTAATTTGTTATTTTTTTAGTGTTGTGTTTCACCTCCCAGTTAGGTCCCAAAAGGATGCTGGCCTTACAGCAGTAAAATGAGCAAAGAGAGAGAGAGAGAGACAAGCAAGGTTTTCACACAGTTTTGTTCCGGCACTAACACATAGGCCTCTGGAGACGAGATGGACCTGACTGGTCAAAGTGGGTTTTTTTCTTTTTAACACTCTGCCATCAACCGCTCGTGTCTCTTCCATTTTACCGTTTACTTCTCTCTCCCTCCCACTCCAACCCATACTTTTCATTTTCACAGTGAACTTTATAATTGAGTAGACAGGAAGACCAAAATCCATCCAATTTGGCAAGGGTTTGAAGAAATGTACTGTATGGGCAGAAAGAGAGAGAGGGAGGTTGGGAAAAATGAGATCTGAAGAGAGCCAATAGCACGGTCAGTCATCAAGAAAAGCAAACACAAATGGAGATATGTATTTGACTAGCAAAAAGCAAAAGAATGGACAAATAAGGATAAAAGTTAAAAGACTATAGATTTTCCGTCGTATGTGTATATGTTTGTGTGCACCAGGTTTGTGGGTCATTCAGAAGTAAAATTGAACTGAGGTAGCAAACATGTGAGGAATGTTAATTCAAGTCATGCAATTTCTGTGTTTCAACAATGATTTTGCTCGGTATACTGTATTATGAAATGTTTTTGCGGTTTCAAACAAACATAACATGATATTTCTAATATAATATAATGTAGTAATGTAATGTAATGTAATATATGAGAAGGTTAGATGCACAACATGTTTTCTTGTAAACTTGCATATTTTATGTTATGTTCTGTAATTTCACTTTAATGGCAATGAAAAGGTTATTAGTCAGTAATCTGAAATGCCTTTTTTTTCACAAAATGACATTTCATTGATATTTAACAAATTTGACTTTCACTGCTTTTTTGGCACAAACCTCCACTTCTAAAAAAACACACTTCTGTGGACAAGACATGGTAAACAATTGCAAAATCACTAAAGATGCAACTAGAAACATTATAAATCATGAAAATCAGAATGTAAAACTGAAGAAACTGAACCACACATAAGGGGGCACTGTGATCCACATTTGGGTTGTATTTATGTTAAAATGTGAACCACGGTAATGCAGCACGCTGTTTATTCAATTCGTCCTATGTGCACTTAGAAAACTTTGCTTAAAAATAACAATGTGGCGTTTAACAGATTCTTCCAACAAACCGGTATTTCTGAATGGCCTGATGCTAGGATTAAGCAGATTTAAAGCGAAAGTGATGAACATATAGTACGTGCCAAGATCATTCAGTTAATATCATTATCTCATTTCTGAAGGAGGAGGCATTCTTAAGGCATTTAGCGGCATTTGGATCTGAGCTCCATACACTCTTGGGCAAGATATTTCATTTATTTATTGAATTAAAATATATTTTGAACAATGGAAGAAGAACCTTCAATTTCCTCCCAGTGTTTTATAATTTAAAGCAAAGTAAACCATCTTAATTTAACCGTAGATTGCAGTTTTTTAAGCTGCTGTGTCTCGTTTTAGTTTTGTGTTCAGCATATTTCATAATTTAATATTACATATGAATGGTCATAATTATTTATTCTGAACATTAATCTTGTTATGCACCGTTGACCTTATGGTGATCTAAGCAGCCACATCCATCAATATAACACCTGTAGTAACACTTTGTGCTAATCAGTGACAGCTTTTACATTTAAATTTATGCATTTGGCAGACGCTTTTATCCAAAGTGACTTACAGTACATTCAATCCATACATTTGATCTGTGTGTGTATTACTTGGGTATCAAAAGCATGGTCTTTAAATTGATTATGGAACACCTGTTTTGTAAAATGACAATATGTACAATGATGACATTTCAGTTTTTTGTGCATTAAGTGTAAATGGTTATAGAGCGTTGTGTTTTTATGCAAACCACCTAAATTGCCACACTGATGTCCTATTGTTTGTGTTTCTTACTGTATACAGTATATACAGTGGCAAGAATAAGTATATGAACCTTTTGGAATTTCATGGTTTTCTGAAAAATTTGTCATAAAATGTGATCTGATCTTCATCTAAGTCAAGGGTATTGACAAACATGGTGAGTCTGAAAATAATAACACAAAAAAATCTGATTTTTCATGTCTTTATTGAAAACAAACCAAAAAACGTCATAGTGCTTGTGCAAAAAGTATGTGAACCCTTGAGTTAATGACCTTGATAAAGCTAATTGGAGTCCAGTTTTAGCACACCTGGAGTTTGGTTAAGATAACAAGTTTGGAGGTGTGGACTACAGCTACTTATAAAAAACCCTGATAAAATTGATAAAAACCCCTCAAACTTTTGGAGTTTGCTCTGCGCAAGAACAACACGCTTATGTGAGCCATGCCTCGCCAAAAAGAGCTTTCAGAGGAGCTACGATTAAGAATTGTTGCTTTACATGAAGCTGAAAAGGGTTACAAAGTTATTTCAAAGACTTTAGAAATACACCAATCAACAGTTAGGCAAACAATCTACAAACGGAGACGCTTTAGAACTGTTACTATTCTACGAAGAATTGGGCGCCCAGTCAAAATGACCCTAAGAGCACAAGAAAGACTCATCAATGAGGTAAAGAAACAACCCCGAATGACAGCCAAAGATTTGAAGGCATCACTGGAACTTGCTAACATCTCTGTTCATGAGTCTACAATACGTAAACACTGAACAAGCAGGGTATCCACGGCAGGACACCATGAAGAAAGCCACTGCTCACTAAAAAATACATTGTTGCACGCCTGAAGTTTGCAAAAGAGCACATTGACACTCTACAGCGGTATTGGCAAAATCATGAAAAACACATAGCACTACATTTGGCATATCATCAGGAAAACAGCCCAACTGTAAAGTATGGTGGAGGAAACATCATGATTTGGGCCTGCTTTGCTGCATCAGAGCCTGGCCAGCTTGCAATCAATGAGGGGACGATGAATTTCCGAATATATCAGACAATTCTTCAGGATAATGTGAGACTGTCTGTACGTCAGCTGAAACTGTGTAGAAGGTGGGTGATGCAACAGGACAACGACCCAAAACACCGGCGCAAGTCCACAACAGAATGGCTTCAGAAAAACGAAATCCACCTTCTGGAGTGGCCAAGTCAGAGCCCAGACCTAAACCCAATAGAGATGCTATGGATTGACTTGAGGAGGGCCATACACATGAGACGTCCAAAGAATATGACAGAGCTAAAGCAGTTCTGCCAGTAGTTCCACAGATACAGAAAGCCTGGTGGGGGGGGGGGTCAACCACTTATTAATTCTAAGGGTTCACTTACTTTTCCCACTGCCTTTTTGAATGTTAAATGACTGTTGTCAATAAAGACATGAAAGATTAGAATTAGAATTTGTTGGTAATTATTTTTAGAAACATCATGTTTGTCAATACACTTGACTTAGATGAAGATCAGATCACATTTTATGACAAACTTATTCAGAAAACCATTAAATTCCAAAAGGTTCATATACGTTTTCTTGCCACTTTTAACAAAATGTGTCTATATAAAGTTTTTTATTGCACTACATGTTTCTGTTTTCCTTGGGTTTGTATGCCTATAATGTACCTATACCTACCCACCTATTTTAGACATTCACAACACTACCGTAAAGCTGATTTACAAAGACGTGTATAGTGAAAAGCGTTATCAAAATAGAGAAAATGTGACTTGACAGAACTCACCTTAGTTTAAATCAAATTAATCCACATACCGTATGCTTCTGCATATCAGGAAATAAATACTGTAGGAAACATTTGTCAAAATACTGTAATAAAGTCATTATGCCATTACTAAACCCTTCACAAATTGTACTAATGAGCAGAGCCGTGATGGGGAAAGCCATCATAAGAAATGGTTTTGGAAAGCCAAGTCATTCATAAAGTCTCACACGTTCTGGGTTTATTACGGTACATATTTTGTACAATTTCAAGTAACTGTAGTATTATAAACTCAATTTAACTAATTATACCATGTTCCACACAATTCCGCAGATTTTCTTCACAAATCAGTTTAGAAAATGCTAAAAGGTATATAGCTTTTGTCTGTGCCTGGTGGGCTATTTTAGCTGTGTTCAATTTCTTTAAAATGCTATGCGGTACACTGAAAAAAAAATGATTCATTCAATTGACTCCATTTTTTAAGGTAAGGGGTTGCAATCAATTTATTTAAGCTACATATAAACAAATAATAAATAAATAAATAAATAAATAAATAAATAAATAAATAAATAAATAAATAAATAAATAAATAAATAAATAAATAAATAAATAAATAAATAAAACTTTTGTTTAAATGTAGCTTAAAAAAATTAATTGAAACCACTTACCTTAAATTGAATGAATCATCTTGCTGTTTTTCCTTTGGGCATTTAGGTTAAATTCCAGCTTGAATGGACAGGGAGCCAATTTTCTAACTTTGAATTTTACTCAACTCTATGTTTATGTGTTTATGTGTTTATCCACTTATTTATTTACTGAAATTAAGCACTCGGGAGACTTTCTCATCTCTCTCTTCTCTGCTCTCTGTTAATTCTTCATGGGGACCTGATGGATGCCAAACAAAAACTATTTAGTGTTTCGTGTTCCTGCTCTAAAATGCAATGGATAACATTCAATGGATTATTGGTTTAGATTCCTGACTTGCATATCAATCTGCCACAATCACCCGGACACATTTAAACTAAATGTATTATGTAAAAAACAACGTTATTGAATGATTGACTTTGAGTCTTTACTTTTAGCTTGTTCTGTGTTTCTTGCATTCTGTTCATAGCCTTAGAAAAACATTGCATGCTTTGAGTGAGTAGTCCTACATCCACATAAGCACAACCAAGCAGGTGCAAGTGGCGGCTAAGAGAGACGGATGAGGCAGAGATCAATATGCATGATAACCCTGCTGTGTGACAATGAGGCTGGACGCAAACAGGGGTGAGCTTATTATACATAATGCGGACGACCCATGTGGCACATCTACACACATGACTACATAACTGCGTATTATACACATAACTGAAGGGATGACAGCAAATGATTTTCCATCACCCTGGAAAATCAGGCTGCATGGAGAAAAAAAGGAGGAAGATTTTGTCAGATGAGAGGTGTTATTCCATTCCACTGAAAACAATTACATATTTATAAGCCGTTCATGCTAAAATGAACAGAATTAATTATTGACTGTAGGTTGGAGCAATACACAATAAAACTAAATTAGAAGAGAGCAATACAATAAAAATCTCATAGTCGTGTATTCTGCATATTACATTTGCATAAATTGTGAAGTCTAATCAACTGTATTTTATAAATACTAAACAGAACAACTGCATTTTTCACAAATAAGAAAAGCAAATCCAATAAACCACAGATAAAACTTTTTTATAATGTTTATGGATGCTAATGCAAGCCCATGAATGGCTTATACCTTAAAAGCAATAATATAAAATATGTCAATGTTCAAATATTATCCGAATTTAAAAATATAACATTCATAATAAACAGCTGATGTCACCAGGACCTATTACTTCTCAACCCTTCCCACCAACCATCTGTCAGCCAAACACTTCTCTAGTCCAAATCATTCCAGAATACGTAAATCAAGCACCAGTTTACAGTCTTGCTGAATATCCTAATTCGCTCAACACTACACATGTAAATGCACATTTAAAGGCATATCATGAAAATGTGACTTTTTCCATGTTTAAGTGCTATAAGTGGGTCCCCAGTGCTTCTATCAACCTAGAAAATGTGAAAAAGATCAACCCAGTAACTTAGTTTTGGTGAACTATTCTCTGCAAGAATGTGAAAAAATTGGTCATTGAAATTTGGCTCCACTTATGGTGTCAGAAGCGGATAATACCACCCATTAATCTGCACTATCCAACCACAGCACTGCCATTTAGCACAGAGATCAGCTGATTTGCATTTAGGACACACCCAAAACGGCACATTTTTGCACACATCCTACAAAGTGTCAATTTTAACATGTTATAGCCTAATAAATTATCTATATGGTACTTAGAGCAAGAACTTCACATACGTACTCTGGGGACACCAAAGATTTATTTTACATCTTATAAAAAGTCTTGTGAAATGTCCCCTTTAAGAAGGAGACACATTTCAACATACATCTCTTACTGGGTTTAAAAAAGTAAACCTTAGAGAGACACACCTAACCCCTTTAATAAACGTCTCATTGTTCATCTCTGTTTTAGGTGTTTTTCCCTTTATGACTCTCTTCAGCATATACTGAGATAAATAAACTGATGTTTACAGTCTCCCTTTTTCTCTTTTCTTATGTTGCTCTCGCCCAGAGGAAGGACAAATGAAATGTAAAAATAAGCATCCGTAACAGGGATAAACATCGGTATTGATTTGATGTTTTTTCTCTCAAAGCTGCTTTTTCTTTTTAATCCTTATCTTTTTCATTATAGTGCAATTTTCCAGAATACTGCAAAAAATACATGCACCATCTCTCTACAAATATTCCACAACGCTGACATATGCTGTGGTATAAGTGAACTTTCTACCTTCTGTTTTTGTTTGTAAGATGAAAGGCAGACAAGTAGTGGTCAATGATGCTTGTATTCAACATTACACTACATTTGCCACAGGGAGAATCGACTGGAAGTCAATGATACAGTGGGCGAAAAGATTATACGTGAAACTGTGTGGATTATAATAGCATGAGGATCAGTAAATAATGTCTAATACTTTTTTGGTGAACTACCTCTTTACAGACCTGATTTATACTCATTTTATAAGTAAGGAATAATTGATGACGGGCTGTTGAATTATAAGAAAATAATGCACACCCAAGCTGATAATGCGGGTGTGCATTATTTTCAAATATTTTAAGGACCGGAGTCAATTATTCTGCTTATACCACAGTTACCAAAAATATTGCTCTGGTGCCTATTTTTAAGACATGTTAAAGGTTAGGTGTGCAGTTATTGAAAAATAATCTATACCCATGGAACATTTCTCAAGCAGTCAGAATAAAGCATTCAACAGACTCGTGGTATAACACTGATTATACCATGGGCTGTTGAATGCTTTATTCTGATTGGTTGAGAAATGTTACACGGGTATGCATAATTTTTCGATAATCGCACATCTGACCTGTCAAATGTCTAAAAATAACCACTAGAACAATGTCTGTGGTAACCATGGTATAATTAACTCTGGTCCATAACCTGGCTAACACCAGACCAGTATCATAGAGAATGAGACATGGTCTAAGAACCATATGGTAATTTTCTCGTTTTTGAGGCGTGGTTTACGAATGCCCAGAGCCATTTATTGGGCGCTACGAATGTCTATCAAATGCGTCTGTACGGAGCTCATAGCCAATTGTTTCAATTATACCAGATGACATGTAGAGCGACATCAATTCAACGTAAACAACTTTTAACGGTACGTGTGCACACAGCTGAAAGCTATGCAAGTAAATCGGTAGCTGTATATTGATATTGAAAAGCAACACAATTTAGTGGCACTGTGACAATGACAATATGATATTAATAAATACCACTTACCATCTATAAGTTAGTTGTACTTCGTCGATGACGATGCCTAGCAGGTTGGTCCTATAAAACTCAGTGGCTATCATGTCTTGCCATATACAAACATCCTTCTTGGATATGAAGTTGTTTAACGCTAAAAGTTGCTCTTTTTTAAATAAACTCGCATTCAAAACTACTTCGAACACTATCTAAGGCTGCATTGAAAAGTAACTTTGCGCCTGTTGTCGTGCTATAACAAATAACAAAACTGCTTCGTTGTGTCGCATAGACGTCGTCATCGTCTTGCTGCCCCGTCCCCGTTCTGTGATTGGTTCCCTATTTCAGGGGCAAAAAAGGGCCATAGTTTCCATGCTAGACTTGCAGCGTGAATAAATTTGCGCGCAAGGCAGCATGTGGAAACCCAGGCTATCCGGTCCTTTGAATTATTTGAAAATAATGCATACTCACGGTGTAACGGTCCAAAGGTGCATTACCACCTTGGCTGTGCATAATTTTCGAATATTTCAATGGTCCGATAACATTGTATGTGGTTCCTTGCAGGGATCAAGACAGTGACCCTTTCCAGATACCAGCCCAGATCTTTACCCGCTGTGCTACGTCCCTAAAGTAAAGAATCTGTCACTGAGTCTGAGTCACTTATCATTTAAATACTAAAATCGCAAAGAAACCACCTAATCTTTTTAACAGAATCATGAGAAGGGTAAAAGAAAATCTGAAAATTGTTATGCTTTTCACAATTTGTCTCTCCGTTTCTCAATAATGGAACAGTTATGAATTTACATGAGACATTAGAGACAACTGAATGGTTTAAATTTTTTAGCACACAGCAGCCTATTATACATTGATGAGAAAAGAGCAAAACACACGCGCACACACAGCCTCAGGTTTGATATTTTTACTACTGTATAGCCTATCTGTGTGGGTTTTTTCAGAAATCTGAACCTATATGAACAAACATACATAGTACACACGTCACACACATTTGTTCCCTGCAGTACATCTCATCAGACTCCCATTGTTTTCACTCCAGACGAAAGACATTTTGTATTCCCCACACAAACCTGTGGACATCAGTTGTTGTAAACACATAATCTGCACACACATTTCCTGGTGAATGTGTCTCTGGATCTCTGGTTCTTGTTCTGCTCTACCATCTAGTGGACAGCAATGGCACAGCACACAGTGGACGTGTTTCTTTCTTTTATCTAAACAAGCTGTTTCTTTTGCTGTCACATACAGTAGCGCCTCTCTCCCTTTACTTCAAGATCCAAGATGCAAAAGCTCTTAATAATATTTGAGTAGCTTACATAAATAAAGCTGTTTGACACAGATATGTGAATGACAAGGTGATGTTTAAATGGATAGGATCTGAATCTGTTTGGCGTACAGTATCAGCAGCATACGGTCTGTTCATCTCCACAAATATTAAAATTTGCATTAGATATCAGAGAAAGCTTTACTTTTTGATACAGTTAACACACTCCAGTTTACACAGCATTAGGCACTATTCACACAGGCATTATTGTGTTTAGTAAGCAAAGGCAAAGTGCTAGTTATTTTTTCACACCACCAGGGGGCATTAGAAGAACCAAAATAGATTTCATTTTTCAGAGAGAACCTCTGTATCCTCCTCCATCTGTGTGCTTGCCTATCTACTCATCATCATCATCATCATCATCATCATCTCTCTCTCTCATCTGTGTTTCTATTCAAATGGTTTGTGTGGATATGCTCTATGAAACAATATTGTATCTATTGTAATTTGTGTTTTTATTACAGTACATCTTTGTGTATGTGAATGTATGTATGCATATTATCTCTGCCTGACAGTTTGTGTCCATCTTGAAAGTTCATTCTTAGTTCACACATTCCTGTCTTTATCGTAAGAGATTTTAGGCTATGTTAAAATATGCAAGCTTAATGCATACAACACTGTAAAAAAATGCTGCATTTTGGTCAAATCAACATATATTTTTATAATAAATTAAGTTACACAATTTCAACTTGTTTTTATAAGTTATGCGAATTTATCACTTGTCAAAACGTAAAGTAGTAGGTTGAATTCACTTGCGAAACCAAGCTGCATTTTTTTTTTACAGTGAACTATAAGTAATCCATCCATAGGCATTTCCCTGAAGATGTGGCAAAGCTGGCACAACCCAGCATAGCAACACTGGCTCAACAGAGTTTGGAGATGGACTGTCTATTCATCAGTACAATGACAGATGTGGGGAAAAACTGGTTGGAAATAACTATTATTTTCCCATTTGGTGGTACTGTTGGTACGAAAATTACACACTGTGGTTTTAAAAAGCTTTCAGCACAATGTTTCATATAATTTGAGCCACACCGAAAACAACACAAATTTCCCTAAAAAATGAAGAATGTCCTCTAAGCCGAATGATGAACTGCAGAAATGAATCAACACAATCTCACTCTTCAAAATGCAGAAATATTTTCAACCCATAGTTGAAACACATCCAACACCCAAATGAACTCAGAAAAAGGTTTATATTTGGTTGGAACAACCCAGCATTTTGGGATGAAACAACCCAACATAGGTTAATTAACCTTAATAACTCTTCTGTTGGGTTTTATCCTTTTTGACCCAACCAAGGGTTAAACATAAAACCAGCATTTTAAAGTGCATACAGAAAATCCCAGCACACATGCAATATTGTCTCTAAAGCTCTGGTTATAGGCCTATAAAGACACACACACACACACACACACACACACACACACACACACACACACACACACACACACACACACACACACACACAGGCTTACAAAGAACTCTTACAACAATAGAAAAAAGCTAAACCCTTTGTAGAGCTTTTATGTGTGACTGTTGAACAAATTTCCCTCTCTAACACTCCAATGGTCTGTGTCCCCCTGTGCCCTCCGATGGGGGTTTATAGCAGAGGACAGACCAAGGGCTTCATTACAATAGCAGTGCTGGCAAAGCAAATGGGTGGATAACTTACCTGCATAGCCCAGGGGGAGGAGAGAAGAAAGGTGAGGAAAAGAAGGCAGATGAGGGGAAAAGGTAGAAGAGGGTGTAAGGTGAGAAGTACAGGTAAAAGGGCAGGTATGGGGAGGAGAGATGAGAGGAGTTCCAGATCAGCATTGTCCAGGTCCAGTGTTGACAAGGAGGTCATGGTGGAGGACATCGCCAACATGAAAAATAAAAAGAGAAAATGTGCATTTACAATGTTATACAGGCCCATACTGATTGAGTAAAATGTACTTGGCTTTTATAAGACTGAAAAGGCTCTTATAAGACTTTATAGGTTTGAGTAGTATAAGGTAAATGTCGTTTTTTATTGATTTAATACTATAAATTTTAGAAATAGCGAGACAAATTCATTCAGTGGTCATTATATACACTCACCTAAAGGATTATTAGGAACACCTGTTCAATTTATCATTAATGCAATTATCTAATCAACCAATCACATGGCAGTTGCTTCAATGTATTTAAGGGTGTGGTCCTGGTCAAGACTGCTCAGTTACTGGGATTTTCACGCACAACCATTTCTAGGCTTTACAAAGAATGGTGTGAAAAGGGAAAAACATCCAGTATGTGGCAGTCATGTGGGTGAAAATGCCTTGTTGATGCTAGAGGTCAGAGGAGAATGGGCCGACTGATTCAAGCTGATAGAAGATCAACTTTGACTGAAATAACCACTCGTTACAACCGAGGTATGCAGCAAAGCATTTGTGAAGCAACAACACACACAACCTTAAGGCGAATGGGCTACAACAGCAGAAGACCCCACCGGGTACCACTCATCTCCACTACAAATAGGAAAAAGAGGCTACAATTTGCACAAGCTCACCAAAAAAAAAATGTTGCCTGGTCTGATGAGTCTCGATTTCTGTTGAGACATTCAGATGGTAGAGTAAACAGAATGAGAACATGGATCCATCATGCCTTGTTCCCACTGTGCAGGCTGGTGGTGTAATTGTGTGAGGGATGTTTTCTTGGCACACTTTAGGCCCCTTAGTGCCAATTGGGCATCATTTAAATGCCACAGCCTACCTAAGCATTGTTTCTGATCATGTCCATCCCTTTATGACCAGCATGTACCCATCCTCTGATTGCTACTTCCAGCAGGATATTGCACCATGTCACAAAGCTCGAATCATTTCAAATTGTTTCTTCAACATGACAATGAGTTCACTGTACTAAAATGGCCCCCACAGTCACCAGATCTCAACCCAATAGAGCATCTTTAGGATAGTGGAACGGGAGCTTCGTGCCCTGGATGTGCATCCCACAAATCTCCATCAACTGCAAAATGCTATCCTATCAATATGGGCCAACATTTCTAAAGAATGCTTTCAGCACCTTGTTGAATCAATCCCACGTAGAATTAAGGCAGTTCTGAAGGTGAAAGGGGCTCAAACACAGAATTAGTTTGGTGTTCCTAATAATCCTTTAGGTGAGTGTACAGTGCTAATGTAAAACACCTACAAGCTTAAGGTAATGACACACACAGGCATACACGCACGCACGCATGCATAGATAATCATGTTTGTATAGGGCATATACCGAAATAGCGCCTGTCTAATTCTCTCACTGATAAAAGGTACACACACTCAGTCACTAAAATAAATCGAGATGGGAGACAGCCACACCTTTTATATTCCTCATTTAGCTTTGACTCATACCCTCCTTCTCATCTCCGTCTTCACCTCCATGCATCAGCTAATATCAAGACACTATACTTTAATGTGCTCATTGGCACCCAGGAGGGCCTTGCGTGGGCTTTAGCTTAACAAATTCACACTCATCTCTCTCTGATCAGCTGTAGACTAGAATGAAATCATCACACACCACCATATGATCAAAGCCCAGCTGCTCTGTTGTCTCGTATAATAAATATAAAGCACCTCTGGAGGTCCTTGGCTATTTTCCCTGCAGATCACATTTACAGTAATGTGTGGAAAAGTACTATCCACTTTTTCGCTTTTATAAATCATGACCGGTTCCAAGCATCTGCTTTTTTCAAATCTCAACAGCTGTGCATGAGCACTGCTTACTCATTTCACACATTTCTAAGCTTTAATAAACGTACGGAGTACACTACACATTCTTCAGGCTCATGGAGAATGTCATCATGCACCGAACTTCAATATTTTAAGACAAATCATTGTCTGATCATCTGGGACTAAAAATATATGACATTGCCCTTTTCTCCTTCATGCATCTTCAAGAGTTCACGAGAAGGGGAATCTGTGGATTTTAAGTGATATGTCTGTCGTCGCATCATCCAGGGGGATGCTGCACATTGGTGGTGGTTAAGAAGAATGCCCCCTTTCATATGTAAAGCACTTTGAGTGCTAAAGGAACAAATTATCATTATTATTATTATTAATGATTTAAAAATGTGTGTGTGAATGCAAAAATGTGTGCCAGTATCTTTATCTTCTGCCCACCTAGACAGGGCATGAAGCGAGGGTATGACAGACACGTTTTTCGTTTTGTTAAAATGACTGACAGTTTTCAGGATAGCTCCTAAACAGTATGGATGTGATGTGACTGTATGTGAGAGCAGGAAGGTGCTCAACAAAGACCTCTCTGTCTCGGTTTGTTAAAAATGAATCCCATGAGACCCTCAAAAGCCCGACACCAGGGATTTAACAATTCCTGTGAAGACAGAAGAGTAATGCTTAATAGCATTCTACCGCATCAGAGATCCAGAGCTCTCATGGGAGGAGCGGGCATGGCGGCAGGCTGTACACGTGTGCCGCTGAGGCTGTAGGAGGTAGAAGGGGATTAGATGAAATAAGACGAAGTAGAAAGTTCAGGAGATTTTTCATCTGCTCAAATGTATGGCATGACTGATCCGGTAAGTTGCTGCTGCCAGAGCCTAAACTTTACTGATCAAATCATTTCTTCCCATTATGTATTAGATTTGGAGTAGAAAATTAAAATCTGACTAACTTCCACCTGTGTTTTAGGCTATTTGATTTAGTTCCAACACACCAGGAAAGCAAGGTTATTTACTTTAGAGTTAAATGCTGGTGTTTTTCAGCACGTTGAAGCAAAATCTGGTCGAAAACGCTATTGAGCACCATTTCTCTTCAAACAAAGTAAAGACACTTGGCAGCCATCTTGGAAATTCCCAACCAGACAGTTGTCCACCAAGCAAAATTCGTCATTTCACTGACTAGCTAGGTTATCTACAGACACAATATAGTTTGGCTATAAGTACCTCAACTCACTTCTAGCCAAAATAATCTTTTATTTGTTTTGTTTTTTGCCAAAATATCGTGTGAGATGTATGATATTCCATTATGAAAGCAAAGTTATTACAAAGTGATTACAAAGTGTTTAGTTTTATCTATTTTCTATCATTATTGGGGCTAATGTCTATTACATTAGAATGATTGTATTTCATAACACTTTGTGTTTATTTAATTGTACTGAAAAATGGTACGAGTAGTACAGGACATGTATTATGCAAGTTTAGCAGAAGACAGTGCCGCTGCGTTCTAGTTTCCAGTTCCAACGTGAATGTAAACAGCCATCTGTTTACATTTACATTTAGATGAACACTCGCAAAGAGAGAGTTTTATTAACATTTTTGGGCATTCAGGCGTGCAGCAGAGTTATCACGGGCGCTCTTTATAAAGCAATCACAGAGAAATCATGCAGCTGGGTGTCAGTCAGACAGCGGCAGTGCCAAATTGAGGTACTGGAAAATGATACTGAAATATCACTAGTGGCTAGATGAGCAAGAGGTTTATACACCACAGTAATGTTCTACTCACATTTATTACACAGCACTCAAAAATGATTGATTCTGATTGGTCAGTCGCGGCATTACAACAATAACAACGCCTGAAACTAATAACACACGGTTACCCATATGCTGCAAATCATTTTGACAGGTACAGGTTAATATTACACAAACATTAAATATAAATATGTATTTTAATAACATATATGACATTATGGGCCTTATTTTAACGATCTGAAACGCAAGTGCGAAGCGCAAAGCACAAGTGACTTTGTGGGCGGATCTTGGGCGCTGTTGCTATTTTCCCGGCGGGAGAAATAACTCTTGCGCCAGCCAGGTGCAAATCAATAAGGGGTTGGTCTGAAGTAGGTTCATTATTCATAGGTGTGGTTTGGGCGTAACGTCAAATAAACCAATCAGAACGTCATCCGACATTCCCTTTAAACGCAAGTGCGCAAGTTCCATGGCGGGTTGCTATTATTATGACGGATTTACCAGGTGCACACCAGGAGCGGTTCACAGCCGAGGAGACCCACGTTCTTGTAAGAGCAGTCAAAGACAGAGAAGTTGTTTTGTATGGGGATGGAAGAAACCCGCCCAAATCAGCATCGGTTAAACAGGCGTGGGAGGAAATAGCCACAATTGTCTCATCAGCTGGCATCCCCAGGACGTTGCGCCGCAAGCGCTAGAATGATGTCAGGAGACGGGGAATCCCAAGCTTGCCAGCATAAATTGGGCACGCCATGTAACGGGAGGTGGATCTGCCTCTACACAGGATCTGACGCCAGCAGAGGACATCGCTGCGTCCACCCTCACCACTGAAAGCCAAGAAACGCAAGCAAGGTCCAACCCCAAAGTACACTTACAAATCAAGTTCACATACATTAAGGTTTCTTATGAAAACATTTTAATAATTACATACAATAAACTTAATACAGCCACACAACAAACTTATGAAAATATTTTAATTGTTATTTGCATGATAATTTTTTAACACAGCCACACAATCAATAAAAACTATCAACCACAATGATCACCACAATGATTTCCCTTATCTCATGTGTTAATATTTTTTATTGTAACAATTTATGATTTACAAAAATAACTATTGCATCTGTGTAGATTAGATAAGCAAAGTGTGTGCGCGTTGTGCACGCTATACATTATGGTCAAGCATGCGCCCTTAAAATAGCATAATGAACAACGCGCAACGGGCCACTGACTTTAGACTAGTTTTTTCTGGTCAGTGGCGCAATTGTTTTTTGAAACTGCAAAATAGCATCAGGGATGGTTTGCGCTGGAACACGCCTCCTTTTTTTGTGCTGAACCGCCCAGGGAGCACAAGTTCATTCCCTAGTTTGCCAACGTGCGTCTGTGGAGGGAAAAACCCGCTGTGCGCCGGTGCAAAATACGAATGATACATGCGTCACTGACAAAGTCAATTGCGCTGGGTGTAAGATAGGGCCCTATATTTACAAATGATTAAACCAAAAAGTGTGTTTGTGACATATGGTCTTATCTTAAAACCGAAAGTAAACAGGTTTTTATAGCGGAAGGTCTTCATTCATAAAAAATGAGCAGGGTACACACCAAAAGATAATCGGGCTGATTTTTGGCCGAATTCCCCCTTTTTGACAATCCTAGGTAAATCCTGATTATCTCGATGGTTCTACAGATTATCTTGACAGATTTTCCCTCGGTGTGAGGTGTGTTAAGAGTGTCCGAACCTGATCGGAAGAATGTCGGAACCGCTCGATCCCGAATCAATCAGAAATCCTGATGTGTGGGGGAAAGCCCGAGGATAAACGATTTTCACGTGTAACAAAACAATATCCAATCAGAAAGCGAGATGATGGAAGACGGAAGCTGTCATGGCGCAGCACAAAGTGAAGTTAATGCAAAGTGAACTTGTACAGACCATGTTCCTGCTGTCTACATGACTTCACTCAAACCCTTTTCTGTTTTTCCTTGAATTTTCCGTCAAAATCATTCCATACACTATCATTTAAATGTATACTATCATAAGGTATTTTTTCCCTACACCTGCCACTGGTGAAAGATATTGTATATGGCTATGTTTGTATTCCCACTGTCGTAGATATTCATCTCTCAATGGGCAGGCAGGCTCATTTGGTAATCTCCTCAGGTGCTGATGGTTGTCTTTCAGTACCTGAGGAGACACAGTATGTTCTCATTAGTGATCAGAAATGTTCTGGAGGAACAGCAATAAAGCTGAATAAGAGACATGTCTTTCTTCTCTTCGTCTATTTAAACCAGTCTCTTCTTCCAGATACCCGGTGGCCCAACTGAGAATAGAAAAACTTTCTCTTTATTGTTGAATTCAGACTAATCAAGTATCATCTCAGTGCCTGGTGTATTCATACAAAAGTGAGAGTCCTTGAATAAAGCAAAGTCTGTGCAGAAAACAGACAATCGTTCTCCCCAATGGGAAAGGGATGTGAAAGAATGTGGAGGGATTTTTTTATTCTCTCTCACGAGATGGATGAGTGTTCTCTTTCTGATTCAGCGCAGAGTAACAGGCTTATCACCTGGACTGTTATACAGTAGCTCAAATCAGCTGGTTGTAACACTGCAACCCTGCTGTGTTAAAGATGTTGGATACATATCCTACTAGGGGTGTCATGATTCTCCAAATACTCGGTTTGATTACATTTTTTTATTCTAAGGTCACGATTCAATTCTTCTTTTTTTAAAGAACAGGTTGCTATGCCATTTTTAGACTAAACTTTTATTGAAAATGGGTATTCTGCACACTTGCAAAAGATGAAAATATTTATTGCGACGTTTCGATCACAAGATTTTCCTCAAGCATACATGTAAATGCATGTGTGCTGTTTTTGCTTCCCGTGTAAAGGGTAAAGCAGCTCGCGTGGTGTCTCCTGCATCTGCCTTGCTATCTTTTAACTGGCTGTAGCTAGCGAAGTTAGAGGATGTTGACTCGCAGCACTCAACACGTGTGTTTTTTTCCGCTTGGCAAGCAGACCGTACGTGACATGGGGGGCGTGGTAGCATCGACGATTCCATTTTTTAATTCGAAGTTTGAGGTTGTGACTTAATTTCGGTCGATTTCGATTTAAAATCACTTTAGTCGTCTCATGGTATTTAATAAATTTGACTGTCTTTCGCATGCAAAAATCTAAACTTACAAAAAGTCTCCAGTTACTCTTACCAGTCCTTTTAGATTAAAGGTAAAAGGTTCAAAAATTCAATCAATATCCTAATACATTTGGTAAACCTCCTTTAACCTGGTAAAAAAACTCTTGCAACTTGACGTTTGTGTGCCGTTGTTCATCCAATTCTTCTTCCGTGCGCTTAAGAGGACTTTGCAGAAAAAATCGCTTTGGTGTTAAACGAATTCTGACGGTATTTCCAAATGGCCTGAGGCCGGGATTAAGCGGATTTGAAGTAAAAGTATTTGATGAATGTATAATACGTGCAGAGAGCATTCGGTTAATATCTCATTTTTGACAGAGGTAACGTTTAGTTGCTTTTGAGCTCTTATTTCTGAGCTCTTAATTTTTTCCCTATTTCATAAAAATGTATTTAAAGCGCCCATAACACACGCTGTTTCTGCCTATCTGATGTTAATCTGGAGTACCTATCCACCATCCAGAAGTAAGTGATGAGATGTATCTCCTTTCCGGTCCGAGACTTAAGATTTAAACAGTTAATATTTACTACACCTGCCATGTATGAACCAGTGTGAGGATGAAATTAAGAAGTGGCTTGATATATGATATATCAATCATTTTGTTTTGTTGATCGGAGGTGACTGATCTTCCATGCGCAAATATAAAAGCACAGAGACATACCAGTATCTTTACAATGGGAAAGTTAGTTGAGTGTTTGTACATGGAAGTTACCAAGACTTCGTGTTTTTAACTTTTTAGGGGCTGGTTGTCACAACTGTCCCTTTGTGTGAGTTTTTTTAAACACAATTTTTAATGGACTTGTTTATGGCGACACGTCGAGCGTCACGCGGTCAGACACAGTCAGCAGTATATTTCTCTTTCAACACATTGTAAGTTATTTGAACAAACCATAATAAACATATTAAACTACATGTATGGAGTATTGTTTTCGTTTTATGAATATTATATTATTACATCGCTTCTTACGCACTAGGTGGAGACATGAGCTTATGAAATTATTTGCTTACTTTTTAAAGTATTTGCTTTTTCATTTTAAACATAAAAAAGTACGCGCAAACACATTACGAACTATCATACATACACATTCAGTTCTTGTGCGTGTATTATGGTTAAAACAAATGTTTTGTAGAGATTTACTGCGTTTGTATTACCCATTATGGCAACCCCTAACTGCACAAATAATGTTGGTCTTCCTGGATTTCATAATAAACATTAAACAGCCAGTCAAAACGGCACACTTGTGTCATTTGCAATAGACTTCCATTAGCTTTAGTGGCTCACCGGAAGTCAGAAACAAGAAAGCGCAAAGATGGTGGCGGCCACATTTACGTCAAGAAATAGGTGGATAGAGTAGTATTGCATCCTTCATATCTCCGAAGAATCTTTAGTTTTATCAAATGTATAAAAGACAGATCAGTTTTACCGATTCTTTCCGATAACGTACGTAAAACTTCAGAAGGAGGAGTTACGAACTGCGGGAGGAGCAAGTCACGAGTCAACACTTTATAAAACACTGAATAACTTATGATTACCGCATGAAACTCATGACCCGGTTGGGACTTTTCAATGAAATCCAGCATTAAACAAACACACACCCAAAACTCTGCTGCTACCCCGGATAAATAAACTATATCCATTGTTTCCATAAGGCTGACTTTCTTCTCCTTACATCCAAAACACACTTCTTCTTTCATGTCATTGTTGAGTCTTAATATAAAACAAAGCTGTCGCATGAAGTGATGCCTGTAACTTAGCGTCCTCTCTCGCTGATTGACGTGTGGGTGTGGTTTTCTGGGGGAAGTGCCCATAAAAAGAAGTGATACGTATAGATTACCCCTGAAACATCAGCTGGACCCATAATCGAAAAAACTTTCCGAAACTTATACAAACCCTGACGTAGTGCAGTTGGCACAGAAATACTCTGTAACACGCTCAACTACTTTTTTGACACTTTGCATTTGTTAAGCATGAGGAAACCAACCCTTAAACTGTGTTAATAAGTCAAAATGCATGAAATACCATTGCACCCCCCTTTAATAAACTATTAATACAGTAAAATCCAGCTGTAAATGATGGTAGGCTGCTGGTATGCTGTCCTTTATGACAGAATGTAAAAGTGGGCCGTGGTAGCCAATTAAAACTACTCGTATGCAGCTCTACGTTTTATTTCCCCTTACATGACATTATATTAGTAAAGTGATAAAATCTGACTTGTCACGCACTGTGGTGATGCAAACAGACGGAGCTTCACGGGCCACAGCTGTGTTTGCATCCCCGTCTGAAGCTTGCGGTGAACAGCGGGACATACACAGACGCCGTTACTGTACCAGACTGATACTCCGTGGAGAATTTTACAAAGAAGAACTCTAGTGACTCTTTAAACAAACATACAAATTGACAGCTTTGTAGGCGGAATTTAAAACAGATGTTTTTTCTCACGATCCCTGTGTCAACCGCCTCCATTAAGCACATCTTACCAGCTCTGAAGGGAATTCAAAGCAACAGTAAGAAAGGGCAATCTGTAAAATAAAGTACAGGAGCTCTGAGTAATTGGAAAAGGATCTATAAATAATCCTTAAGAGGAGTCTGAGGTAATATAGCACTGTTTTATATGCACACCTCTCGGTGAAGAGCATTTACACTGTGTATTTGTTCTTGGGTTGTCAATGCGGGATGTTTATAGGCTGCATACCGCTGCCAAACACACACACACACGCGCACACACACTCACTAAAGATAAGAAAGAGTAACAGTCAGTCATCTTAATTTGCTCTTTTTTGACACCAATTTTCCCAGACACCGGGCAGAAAAGAGGATTAGAGTGCTGAACAAAAGTGTCTTACTTTAGATCAGAGCCGCTCTGATTCACACTCGGAATTGAGATTCACACATTCACACAAGCCATTTAAGTGACTGATTGCTTCACAGATGACATTCACAGACCGATCAGTATCCTTCCACAAGACCTTTATCATTTTTGTCACCAGAGAGGAAGACAGCAGCGATTACAAGGGGAGGAGTGAAGTAAGTGATATGGCTTTTTTGTATCAACTGTTTATTATTGTGCCACTTCTAGACAAGAGTCATTTCAGCTGTTCGTACACTGTCAAAATAACCATTAACATAAGATCCATAGCACACAAACACAAGTGAAGTGGGTTTTTAAAAAAATTCAAACCATGAGACTTTTCAATCACTTCTCTAGTGCTATTGGGACATATTGGGTGTTATTCTTAAAATGACAATGCTTGTACGTCTAAATCAGGGGTGGCAAAACTCGGTCCTGGAGGGCCGGTGTCCTGCAGAGTTTAGCTGCAAACCTAATCGAACACACCTGAAGTAGCCAAAAGGCAGTGAAATTTAAGATCACAGCTGTTTGAGTTTAATAATATAATATATTTTTCTGTCCTTCGTTAAAATCACAGCTTGTGGTTTCATAAAGCAATAAAAATGCATAAAATTCTGTTTCAATATGCTCAGTTAAAACAAATACATTGTTATAGCATGTCCACACAAATATAGCAGATATTTTTGTTTTTAAACATAATTGTAAATACCGAAAAAATGACGACAATGACTGGGTCTAAGTTACTGTACATTTTTGAAGTCTTAATTAATGTTTCTGCAATGGGCATATTAACATGAGCTGAATGATTTGAGGGGCCCACAACACCTATTACTTTTTTATATGATAGTATATAATCATTTAGAAAAAAAACCCTCAAACCTAACCTAATTTTTCAATTATACTTTCCGCTCACATTGTTAAAAAGAATAATTTATTATAGAAAAACAAAAGCATATCACAAATGCTCTCCACAGGATTATTAGCCTAAACACATTCCGTTTTTGTTTTAGTAATTGCTTCCCATATCGCATCTTTTCGCTTGGCTTGCTGCTATGGGTTTTTTAATATTGCTTGTATACTTGGAGACCAACAATATCAACCGCTCTGCGTTTGATGCCAAAACACTTTTCATTATGTTCCTCGTTTCCACCCAGCAATAAAATATCCAAGGATGTAGTTGCGAAAACAAAAATCGTATTTTCACAGAGTAAGTATTAAGAAATGGTTCGTGGGGAAGCATTGTACAGTTTTGAAACAGTAATATAGTAAATATATTACTTAGTCTTAGATGATATGTTAACCAATTCCACACTGTAAAATATATGCAGCATTTTTGTCAAATCAACATATATTTTTATGTTACTTCAACTTAAAAAATTAAGTTTTATATTTTTGCAAAATGATGATGTTTTATGAGCAGATTTTATGGCTGAAAAACTGCTTTGTAAGGTTGGAAAGATACCTCTTTCCAACCTTACAAAGCAGTTTTTCAGTTTAAATTGGTATGATACGTTGTTACTGCAAACTATAGCTGGAGTTTCTGGAGCTGATAATAATAGCTGAGCTGTGGAGAAAAACATTATGGTGCTTCAATTAACTGTGTAAAACATGAACCGTATAAAGTGGATATTGTTCCCAATAGTGATGCGGTGGGTTTCCCATTTAACAAACTTTATCAAGCAATAGCTTTCTGATAAAAAGCTTAGATCAAGTCATTGCTGAACACCTTAAGTTTGCACGGCCTAAAGGTGCAGTACTTCTTGTCATTTGTTTTTACTCGACTTATGACCCACAGACTGTTGTCAGAGTCTGAGTATTATATGTGTGTTATATTTTGTAAAATGGTCAAAATATGTACTGTAGATGTCACATGGGGCATTAACCTTTAAAAAAAAGGTCTTAAAGGCACGGTGCATGATTTCTGAAAGCCAGTGTTGACATTTGAAATCACCTAACAAACACGCCCCTACCCCAATAGAATCTGGACCTTCTTTTGATAGACCCGCCCCACACATACGCAACCCAGGCAACAATGGCCCTGTCCCAAATGGCGCACTTCATGTGGACTTTCGGTCTCGTGGCCTTAAATTGAGTCCGTAGGGTGTCCCATCTGTCATTTTTACGCTTTGAAGTGTGCTCATCAGCGCCTCCTTTGCCCCCTTGATGCAGCAGGCTTCGCACACTTTACCAACCCGGAAGTCCTTGCGAAAGAGCAATCAGACCAATCAGACGACGGAAGGGAGGAGCTCACACTGACGGGCAACTTCTCTACCTATTTCCGGTGTGATGCTCGAGTCTGTCCCAAAATACAACTCCGTTGCACCCACGTGGACTCGTATTAAGGGTCCCTAAAGTCTGGACTACGTGATGTCATCAAAGTGTGGACTCTGAGGAGGACCACAAGACCGGAATGTGCCATTTGGGACAGGACCAATGTCGGTTAGTAGACACGCCCGTTACTGCTGATTGGCTACAAGTGTGTTTCAAGTAGTCGACCTGACTCCCTTTTCCAAAAAGTTTTTCAAAAATCATGCACCCTGCCTTTAATACAGTAGGTACAGGTGTGTATATATTTGGTACAAGAATGTACCTCTGAAGCACTAATATAACCTCTTTAGGTGTAAAGCTGTACTTTTTTAAAGAGTTGGGGTACATATTTTGACAATTTTTCTGACTGTGTATACTGTGTATATGCTTTGAATATGAAAGAAGTTTAAAAATGTACATGTATAAAAGTACAAGAAGTCAAAACTCTTCTGTTGAATTGGTTTTAATGATGCCTCTGAGGCTTTTTATAGAGATTATCACTGCTAGCTGTTTCTGAAATTGAGCCAAAGGGTTTGTACCGAATAACATGATAAGAATACTGGCATACCGGCATGCCAATCAAAGTATAAAGGTTAACGGGGGTAACAGGTTTTCTGCTCTTTCTTGTGTTGGTAATAGAGTATGACAATGGGAACTGCTTTCACAAGTCCTTTTTAGTGTCCACATAAATGATCTATCTGAAAAATTAAGAGGCTGTAAAACTGGTTGTATGATTAGTAATATCTTAATGAACCATTTTATGTATGCATACGGCTTAGCTATCTTTTCTCAGCTAGTGCAGGGCTTCAACAACTGCTAAATATATTGGTTCCAAAACTCAATAAATCCATTTTGACAAATTTCTGTAAAAATGTGTTTTCTATACCAAGAAAGTGACAAGATGAAAACCCCTATTTTCTGTTACAAACTTTCACATAGCATCTTTAGGTTATAAAAACATAAACAAATTCAAATCCATAATTTGATTTTCAAAGATTTATTATAAAACCTGATTATTTTTTCTGCAAAATGCAATAAATTCAAGGTTTTTTTTCAAAATTCTATAAATCTTTTGAATCAATATATACATGTGCATTCATCTTTGCCATGTTATATTCATTTAGTTGACTAGTGGTACTGATTCAAAAATAAACATTAATGGCATTAATCAAAACACTTACTTTGTCATATTAATAACACTGTCATTGCTGCTGTTATTCTTGGGACGTCGTCACTAAACTATATTGACAGTGATTAGCTGTAAAATGTTTTTCATAAGATCTGCTGGGGTCAATGTGTTAGCATGACAGAAGCTTGATGCTTTCGTGTGAGAACAAGCAACAGCATTTTTCTGTCGCCCGAGTGGCTTACATTTCTTCCCCGCCACAGAAAACCACCACAGGTTTATCAGAGCCATCAAAGTATTGTTTTGTTTTTGTTTGTTTGTTGATCATGAAGTACAAAGTGGATTCAACGCGTTGCCATTGTTGTTTACAATGCGTGGAATGGTGCGCTGTGAATTGTTAAGCGGATTTATTGCATTACTGGCGTTTATCGTGTTTTGGGAAAAAAGGGAGAAAAGATGACAGAATAACATGGCCGATATTGGATTTTGCGTAAAATTAAGAATTTACTTTTTAATACTGACCAAATACAATACTGATTTTGGCAGTAACAATTTTTTAAAAATTGCATTTTGAAACCAAACTCTTCATATGATTATGCATGGGGTAAAATATGACGTGCAATACAAAATGAATATTGCTAAAAGAGTGTTGTCATGGTATGTAGAACAAAAGGTGATACCGACCTCAATTTTCTCCATTTTACTTGGGAGCAAGTACTAAAGTGTTCATGCTAAAACAAAATTAGAACATGAGGCATGCAAGAGTACTTTCATACTGAGAAGTCTTATGTTTATGTGTCATTTGGATTATTATATGATTATAATACTTTTGTCAAATAATACACTCTACAAAATGTAGTTTTAACCCATGGTTTTGTAAAATATGGACAAACCCAACTTTTGTCGGAGCTGCTGGTGTAGTGGGCATTTCTCTGGCACTTATAGCACAGACATGCGTTTGGTGACCCAAGTTTGAGTCTTTACTAGGCGTACTTTGCGGATTCTGTCCCCTCTCTCCACCCTTTTCTCTCCTCCTTATTATTGTCTGTATTAAAGGTGAGAAATGGGGGGCGGCACAGTGGCTCAGTGGGTAGCAATGTTGCCTCACGGCAAGAAGCTCGCCAGTTTGAGCCCTGGCTGGGTCAGGTGGCCTTTCTGGAGATTGCATGTTCTCCCTGTGTCAGCGTGAGTTTACTCAAGGTACTCCGGTTTCCTCTCACAAGCCAAAAACATGGAGATATTTTTGGCAAATTGAAGATAGCAAATTGTCCTCGCCCAACCTGTATCTGAATAAAACTTGTGTATGAACTAGCCAGTTCTCGCCATGAATATAGCCATAGATGCTGGAATGGTGTAAAGAAAAATTGGGTTTTAAACTGTATGTATTGTATCCAGCCCGTGTGTTATAATCTTATGGTTGCTAATGGACCATGCGTCTGATAATAAAGTTGAACAAAATTGAGGAAAGGCTTTGAAGGCTCCTGGCTTTCATCCAAAGACACATGTCTCATGTAAAGTACACAAGTGTGCTCTTCATAATGGATGTGTCTGATTTCACAAGAACAGGAGGTCTCACTAATAAAGCTGTTGTTGTGGCATTGCGAGGAGGTGCGACTGTTCAGCTGGCACACTCGAAACAGAAACAGCTGTTAGCATCAAAGGCTCTGTTTACACCTGGCATTTAGATATTTTATCCATAATGTGTGAGTTTAACTTTAAGTGTTTGCTTGTGGGCTGAGTTTATAGGTGTGAACAAATGTGAACAATATTTGTGAACAGATACGAGCCAGCAGAGAGAGAGAAAGAGAGCAGGAAGATGGCAGTAAACTCCCACTCACCATATTGCCGTCTGACTGTAAAACAAAATACCTCACACTCCAATTCACAGTCTGCTAGGATGCATGGCTAACACAAACCCACACACACAAACACTCTGAAGAGACACACACATACAGGCCAAAACTGTACAGTAATCTCTTCACGAATTGACACATACATACAAGCACAAATACAGCAGTGTCCTCCCGAAATGTACTTTTGCACTCATAATACACACATGCCCATACAACACCAGCAGGCTTGGGGATTAACGGAATGCTTATAATTGCATTACATAATCAGTAAACAATGAAAGGTAACTGTAATCCGTCTCATAAAAGACATCATTCGATTAACAACAATAATGGGGCTAAAAGGATTACATTTTTTTAATTTAGGCTATAGTGCATTAAACACTGAATCCCAGGATAGGGGACACGGAGTCCAACACAGACACAAAGAGAAAAACTATCTGCAGTTGCTCCTCTGTTCCAACACGTATCAAATACTAATTAAAAGATGGATGCAGTGACTGTACTTGCATCTTTCATTTTTTAGTTTTTGGAAAGGCTAGATATACGATCATAATTGCTGATAATTATGTTGTCCAAACAGCGGATCTCACAATAGCTTTAAAGGGACACTCCACTTTTTTGGAAAATATGCTCAGTTTCCAGCTCCCCTAAAATTAGAAATTTGAGTTTTACCGTTTTGGAATCCATTCAGCTGATCTTCGGGTTTGGCTGTACCACTTTTAGCATTACTTTAGCATAATTCATTGAATCTGATTAGACCGTTAGCATCGCGCTCAGAAATGATCAAAGAGTTTCGATATTTTTCCTATTTAAAACTTGACTCTTCTGTAGTTACATCTTGTACTAAGACCGACAGAAAATTAAAAGTTTATAGTAAGGTGACCAGACGTCCCCGTTTTCCGGGGACAGTCCCGTTTTTTGGTGTTCTGTCCCCGACTGAAGCTGTCCCCGGAAATGTCCCCGTTTTACGGCATGTACAAAACAACCAGCAAATACACTGAAAAACCCGCTCAACATAGCGTTTGTAGTACCAGACCAGAGCAAACATGTAATGATTATTTTCACCAGCAAAGGGGGCCGCGAGCTACTTATTACTTGCGCACGCCACTGATTTAGCAAAGAAGAATTTACAACGAGACATATGAAAAAGCATCATTATCATCAATCAAGTTATCATAAGATATGTAAACAGTTAAAGTTATGGGGGCTTAAGGTACTAACTACTCATGTTAAATTAAAATAATAAACTAATGAAGTGAACTGATCACAGTATGTTACGGAGCATTTGTTTTATGTAGGCTAAATATGTTTACATTTTGCATTTTTCCTTCTGTTCTTCACGTTTACAATCTTATGAAATCAGCTGAAGTAGTACCTTAGAAGTCATTTTTGATGAGGTATGTCTCTGTGTAAAAAACGGGAGAAAATTTATTTTTAGGCTACAGAAATTGTTCAATTAATTGAATTAGAAACACTGCAAACAAGTCAAGATGCATTTTCTTGATGGGCAAAATGACCTAAGAATATAAGTCTAATTTTTAGACCAAAATAGCAAATTTGTGCTTAAAACAATAAAAAAAAATCTACCACTACTTAATTCAAGAAAAATATTTTTTGCATGTTTTAAGCACAAATTCACTTAATTTTATTTTTTTGTCTTAAAGCTAGATTTTTCTTAGGGGATTTTGCTTATCAAGAATTTGCTTATCATCTTGTATAAAGATTTTTTAGATATTTGTACTGAAAAAAGACAAAAATACTATTAAGTAAGAAGAAAGTCATTTTTTGCAGTGAACCCACAACAATTAAAAAAGAAAACTTAAAAAAAAACATTTTGTCCCCATTTTTTAATTCATAGATAACAAAAAATGAGATTTTAATGATATTTTCACCATTTAACTAGGAAATGTCCCCGGTTTTCATTTAAAAAATCTGGTCACCTTAGTTTATAGATGAATGATATGACGCAGTGCACGAAAATAGTCCCCAGCTATTGAAAGTTACCAAGGGGACTATTTTCGGGCACTGCGTAATATCATTGCGCCTGCTGCAAGTCCTTGATTATTACGCCAGAATGAGAGTATAGTTCCAAGGCATATCGGCCTAGAAAATCGCAACTTTAATTTTTCATCAGTCTTAGTACACGATGTAACTACAGAAGAGTCAAGTTTTAAATAGGAAAAATATTGAAACTTTTTGATTATTTTTGAGCGCGATGCTAATGGTCTAATCCAAGCGTGCCGCATAAGCCCTGAAAAGTGAAGGCAAAACGTCTCGATCGCCTCCCAGTTACTGGTCCCAGTATGGGTCATAAACCCCGCCTCCCCATGTTATTCAATGGGACTTGAGACCAACTAAACAATTTAATTACACTTCAATTGTCTTTTTTTCGAAGCTGGTTTCTATCATTTACTGTAGTTTTTATCACGCTGATGTAAATTCAAGTGTTTGTTTTTAAAATAAGTTTGTGTTTATTTAGTTATTTAATGATATAAAAACAGTGGTGTCATGTCATGATTGACAGCTGTGATATCGTGTGATATGCGTATTCTGCGAGAGCGAGTGTGGGGTCTTAATTTCGCGACTTTACTACCTGCTCACTACTGCGCAGTACTGGTCCCGAAATCACTACTGCGCAGACTCAAGACCCAAGATGTCAGCGCCGTATCTGGCACTGGCGGCTTCACTTTTCACCAATGGAAGAGAGCGAACGGGCATCGTCCATCTTTTTTTACAGTCTATGGTCTAATCAGATTTAATGGATTATGCTAAGCTATGCTAAAAGTGGTACCGCCAGACCTGGAGATCGGCTGAATGGATTCCAAAATGGTAAAACTCAAATGTTTAACTCCAAAGGGGAGCTGGAAAATGAGCTTATTTTCCAAAAAAGTGTAGTGTGCCTTTAACATTTTATTGACATTTGCATTTATGCTTTTGGCAGACGCTTTTATCTAAAGTAGGTTTGTTCCAATGTTATCAACTTTTTGTGCTGCTATTGCAATGCTCTTATGCCTGAGCTACACGAACATCTAGAATGATTTAATATTTCTAAAATATAGTGGCATTTTACCTAACAGTCTGACAGCATTGGAATATTGTGTTGTTTAGGTCATACTGATTACACATTTTAGTAAGTTGTAATTTGACTAGAAAACATTTTTAAACTAACTCTTATCCTTGCACACCATTAAAATACTTTCCCACAGAGAGAATGTAAGTACCCAGACAGCAGGACTGAAGTACTGCTGCTCCCTCAAACTGTTAAATAATCAGGTCATTAGACAAAAAGATCTGAACAATTATGTGCTGCGCTGCTGCAAAAATAGCTGAAATTTAAGATTATAAAAAACCTTCAGTGCATCATATATCCTTTTTCAGAGAGTGACAGCAGACAGCGTGAAAGAGCAGGAATATTCGGTCTTTAAAACTTTGACACTACATACATATAATAATTAAGCTATTATGCAAACCATGACACTTTAGTTTATTATAACATTTGCAATCATTATGTAGTATACCATAAATGAGTTAAGCATGTTTCCTAATCTTATGCCCCCAACAACTTAAAACATCAAAATTTATCAACACCTATCCCAGGGGTGGGCATTCCTGGTCCTGGAGAACCACTGTCCTGCAAAGTTCAGCTCCAACCCTAATCAAACACACCTGAATGTCATTTTTAAGTCATACTGAAGCCTTTGATTGGGATTTTTCAGGTGCATTATTATCCCTATACTCTATGTAATGTACTATACAGGCAGTAACCACAATTAAAATGCCCTGCACACATTTAAATATTAAGCTTATACTGAGGCATTATGAAAACCCCTGTAATGTGTGTCCATCAAGACGTTTTAGGGGGGCGCATGCACACTATCCAAACCAAACCGTGACCCAGTGCGATTGCCCCCCTCCTTACTCCCCCAGAAGCACGCAATCACACTGTACTTTTATCGATCCGAGCCTAGGCGCACCTTTGTCATTAGTATGCGATTGTTTTAAACAAAGCAGGAAGTAAAGCGCTCTCTTAACACTGGAACCCATAGTAATGTTAAGACTGTGTTTTTTATCGTTTAGTCGTTTGGTGCGCGATGACACACAGCCCTCTCACATGCCTATCATATTGCTTAGTTGGTCTGTCGCGTTTGCAGCTCGGACATTCATGTAACCCTGCTGCGCGCATCAAAATGTTTTTACGAAGGCAGATGAAAGTGAGT